>NW_026733065.1:0-342500 GCF_028476545.2 Physella acuta
GTAGGAAAAAAAGTCACAGGAAAAAAAAAACAAGTTAATTAAAAAAAAAGTCTAGTGACATTTATGCGCAATTTCCTTATGTTATCTAAAAATAGCTCTGACGTATAATGCTTGGGTGCGTTCAAGCTAGAAGAACGATCGGTTTGTAGGTGTTTATGTAATTTTAAAAGTTGTGACCGAACGAGAGGATATTTTTGAAAACTTTCTTCGGCAATATTGTTCTAAATTATGGCGGGAATCGATTGGTACATGTTTCAAGTCGCTAAGTGGTCTGGTTGCCGAGATATGGGCAAAAAACTGAATTTTTTCAAGGTTTTTTGGCTTTTCCGGGAAATACATGAAAGAAACCCGGAATTTTTATGGCCTACGCTCATTCTCGTAACTTGCTTAACACAATTGCTTTTGGAACTAGTCATCGATATTGCTTCGTTGAGGAGGAGATACGACTTAAAGCCCGGACACACATTCATCCATACATTCTTTCATTCATTCATCCATCCATTCCCAGAAATGACGAGTTAATAAACGCAATTCTCCAGAAGGGAAATTGCGCTAAAAACACAGGAAATAAACCGGGAGTGATCTCCCCTAAACTTTCTCGAATATTCTTATATAAAATAACAGGGGATGGGAACTCGGGCTATAGACATGATTTTTAATCCATTTTAAATACTTAAAGTTTTAAAAATAGAATAAAATCTCGTAGACAAATTAATTGCACACCAAGTGAACGCGAATAAAAAAGCGCATAATAGTGCGCAATATTATTAGTACTTTTAAAATTTACATTAGTTTTTTGAGAAATCGGAAGTAGCGTAAATAAGTACTTCCAGTCAACGAAAAATTCTCAAAATTTGACAGAAGGTAGAGAATTAGATCTTTTACTTACATATCAAATTTCATTTATCTATCTGAAATAGTACTCAAGTTATAGGCTTTTGAAAAATTCAAAGTAGAAAAAGTACCACTTCCGGTTATCCGAAATCGCTCAAAAGTTGATACGGATCTACGATTTTGATAAAATACTTGTATATGAAATTTCATCAACCTAGCTGTAACGGTACTCAAGTTATCGTGTTTACACACGGACACACACACACACAGACACACACACAGACACACAGACATACGGACAAGATTGCAAAATTATGTTTTTCCGTATCAGTGAGATGTAAAACGTCGAGATTTGCAAAAATCTCGATTTTTTTTTTTTTGCACGATTACAAGACTTTCTCTATACTTCGTATATACGAGAAAGTAAAAAAAGCACAGAAAAAAAGTCACATCAAAAAAAGTCACAGGAAAAACGTCACAGGAAAAAAAGTCACAAATATATATTTGCATGATATTTGTTAATACTTTTATGTATTAAATATTTAGAGAGTGCAAATTAACTTAGGATTAATGAAATCTGATGTAATGTGTCTAGGCTGTATACGCATAGAAATTTTTATAATTCATCTAAAAATATTTATTATGAAGTATGTAGATTGTAATTATTTTAAACTTAAGATTGGTAGCATTTAATAGAATGCTCCAAAGTCCACGTTTTTCATCTTGTTTTTTTTTTAAAATACCAATATTAAATTACCGTGAAATGGTAAGTTCGTCTGACTTGCTGCCCTCAACTCATGGCAACAATAGTTATGATTAGTTCAACCACCTTTACTGCCCACATTTATCACGCTCATTACATAACAAAACTTAGGATCAAAACAGAAAGCCGACAAGGTTCAAAGGCTGTCGATGACGCATAACGTCAACAACACAAAATATGTTAGGACAATACCTACTGAGGAGAGGCCGACCAGAGAATAGCCTACGGCAAAATGTGCCTAAATTACTTTTATAATTAACTTTTCAACCGCGTATTTAACTAAATACATAACAAATGTTGAGATTGTCGTTTTAATCATCTTAGAGTAATTTTACTTACAAGTGTTATAAATCATAATGCTTTTAGCGTCTATAAATAATTTATGCTATCAAAAACTACAACCCAAAAAAATAAACATACAAAATTTTACAATTCTTAACAAATTAATAAAAATATTTCTAAAAAGATTTTTGTGACTTTTTTTTCTGTGACTTTATTTCTGTGATTTTTTTTCCGATAAAGTTTTTCCACTGTGACTTTTTTTCTGTGACTTTTTTTCCTAGCAAAAACTGTGACTTTTTTTTCTGTGTTTTTTTTTCCTGTGACTTTTTTTCCGTTTACCGGTCTGACACAGCCAGTCTACCCCTGGAGGTAATACTGTAACAGTTACGAGGTGATACTGATGCTAACAGCTAGCTGAGACACTACACGAGATGCAATGTTACAGCAGCTTATCCTGAAAACTGTTTTTTTTTCCATTTTATCCGGTTGTGGGGGTGGGGTGGAGAACGGGACGGACGAACGAAGATACTGGTTAAAATTTACATTTTCTATTGCAGAAAATCTGAATGAAAACCACTAAATAACAACCGTCTGAGAATAGGCATACCATTTTACCTGGACTTAACTGCCGGGGTCAGGCCGAGAAATTCCAACAGTAAATAAAGAGAGCAGGGCTAACATTATTTATATTTGACGCTTAGTGTATTATTCTCATTAAAAAATTAAACTCGGGATGTTTTTGTTTACAGTAATGGTTTGGTTGTGTCCAACTGGCGCTAGAGGTAAACATTTAACTTCGATCTTACCAGAGCAGTGGCAGCTAAAACAGGTACTCAAAATTGTTTGGGGAATAGTGACGACTTTTTTATTTCGATCAATTAAAATGACATCCATGGATCCAACAATCTAAATGGGCATGTTAGATAACTATGTAAACAACTTTTATGAGTTAATATTTTATCGGTTGTGGTTCCTAAATCATACACCTTGGATCCATTGCCACAAGTATCTCCCCGAATGAGTAAGGATATTACATTAAATTACAATACAAAAGGAGAAAGGTGTAATATATATATCGTATTTAAAGGGAATATTAATAACTGGGATTTAATAAATAAGATATTAAATCTTACAATTTTTGTTTTCATAATAAAGGTGGATAGTTTCTAAGAAAATACAGAAAAAAAATAGTGGGTGGTATTAGTTCTTAAAAAAAACCAATATAACAATATGTCAGAGGCCTAGTGAGGGGGCGGGGGCGGACATATGTCCCCGGGCGCCAACCTTAGGGGGGGGGGGGCGCCAAATTGAAAGTTTGAGGGGGGGGGGCAAATGAAAAGTTCGTGGGGGGGGGGTGCAAATCGAAAGTTTGTCCACGGGCGCGAGGAAGGGTCGCTAAGCCTCTGCAATATGTCTATTGTTAGGGGAGTTAGTGTTTTTAAGCAAATATTTTCAGTGGGAGCATTGGTACTGTCGAATTCACAAATTATAAATTACTGAAAAGTAGAAAAAAACAACAACTAAATAGCGGCGTATGATACGCAGCGGGTCAGCTCGTTCTTATTTAAATTATAAAAGTCACAGCCAAAGATAATCCCAGGAAGTATACGACATAAGAATATTGATTACATCAGATTTGAAAAATTTCTGCGATAAACTAGGCACCCTGCCCGACACTGCGATAAACTAGGCACCCTGCCCGACACTGCGGTAAACTAGGCACCCTGCCCGACACTGCGATAAACTAGGCACCCTGCCCGACACTGCGATAAACTAGGCACCCTGCCCGACACTGCGGTAAACTAGGCACCCTGCCCGACACTGCGGTAAACTAGGCACCCTGCCCGACACTGCGGTAAACTAGGCACCCTGCCCGACACTGCGGTAAACTAGGCACCCTGCCCGTAAAAGTAAAGTTTCCCTTTCAAACCTGACGGTCTATGGGGCAAGTGAAGTAGAGTTCACTTGTTCCTGTGATCTCGGCATATGAAGAGATAGTGTGGTCAGCACTATGCCCAGCCGCCTTTACTTTCCCTAACATAAGTTAGGTACCCATCAGAGTTGGGTGGACTCAGGGACGGTCTACTGACTTGAACCCGGATTCGAACTCGAGACTTACGGGTTAGCAGTTCAGTTCTCTACCGCTAGACCACTCCGTCAGGCACCCTGCCCGACACTGCGATAAACTAGGCACCCTGCCCGACACTGCGGTAAACTAGGCACCCTGCCCGACACTGCATTGTACAAACACACATATGCCTTGTACAAAAACTCATATGCATTGTACAAACACACTTTTACAATTTCTCATCTAGTAGAAAAGAAAAACATCAATTTAAAAATATTTATTTCTAATTCAATAAAACATGACTTTGAAATGTATTCAATCGAAAATAAACGACAGGTATCATTTTTTTATGTAATCAAAATAAACAACAACCTGTTTTAAACAATGAGACAGATATAAACAGTACAACGTTATGAAATATAAATACTTTTTCCCCTCATTGAAATCTACGGAAACAACACCATTCTGGTACCATTATGGACGGATAAAATTTGGTCAAAAAAAAATAATATACTTTTTAAAAAGACAAAAATTTAGTTATTGTGCATAATCTGTAAAGTAATGATACCTTTAAAAATTACTGTACTTTAAAATAAAATTTTAAATCACTTTTACTTGTTTTTACTATTATAACTGACTAAATTTGAATATAAAAAAACATAATAAGAAAGAAAAGAATAGTCTTGTCCCTCGGATATTTGATACCGCTTTAGATTTTAAACAAACAAGAACAAAATTGACCAATTGTTTGCTACGAAAAAAAAAAGATGCTGATTGTAGATAACTCTAAATTCACCTGGATTCCTAGATATGGAGATGTTTTACGTAGTTGTTTTTACCTGGTGTCTTAAATGAGTTCACAACAAAACCGGTTCAAGGCGTTGATGAGGTCAAGACAAAAACAAAAATACAAAGGTGGGATTTAAGAAAAAAAACATCAGTGGTAATTAAAAAATGAATGAGTGTTTAGATAAACAATATTAATAAATAGCATTAAAAATATCAACGCAATATGTTGAGTTTATTCACAAATATCACAGCCTTTTGAATGGATGAGGATACTTCATCGCACATGTGACGTACTGGGTAGTACTACACAAGTGGCGAAGTACTGGGTTATAGAATAAGGTTATTGGTGGTTCAATCTACAATGTACACAACTAACTACAGTGGTTCTCAGTTTGTGATGGTATAGGACATTCATCAGCAGTTTTGAATTTCGATGTTAAACAAAGATTAGTTTTAACAAACCGGTTTTTATTAGTCTGTACATAGGGTCATAATATTTTGTAGAAAGAAAATGTTTAAAATTCTTAAATTTAGGGGTATTTAAAAAAAAATTACTTACGATGGATATTTTGTAACAGTCTGAACGAGCTAATATAACATAAAATAAATGACAAGTTTGAATCAGCAAAGCTTTCAATAAATACATTTCTTTTTATAAACACTGCGCGTGACAAAAAAGAACTTAAAAGAAAACTGAAAAAAGATGTTTTCAACTTATTACACCTACACTTATAATACAATCGAAATACGATAAAGAAGTTTTAATTTTTTATTTGTCAGCATTAAAGTTAAAATTTGTTGTTTCCTTTACTAGACGTATATGGCAAGCTTAAACAAATATTAATTTTTTAATTGAGAGTATTTAGGATTAAGATTTGAACTAAAACGTAAAATTACATTTTCTGCTAATAGACCTGGGAGAAGGTAGCAACATGGATAGAAGTTTGTGGCCTGCAGTGTTGTGGGTAGCAGGAAAGCAGGTAGCGATAAGTGAACATAGTAGCCAAAAGTATGTAGCTACCACCAAACTCCTTGTTTACATATCCACACTTGAGCTATCCTCACAGGCAACAGAATGTCGCCAATGAAAGTAGGATTGGCAGTCTAGTGTACTAAACTACTAGCTAGTGAGATGTTGTCAAACAGCTTCCTAACATCACCCTTAACAATTGGTCTACCCCTAGTGGAGAAAACGACGGACACATGGCAATAAACTAAGAGTTGAAGAAAGTCTTAGTTATTAGTGACGAAGTCAGATTTTCTGATCACTGTACATTATACTCATTTGTGTATGTGGGTTTATTTCAATAGGCCCGAGAAAAATGTTTCCTAACATTTACTAGTCCACCGCTAACACCCTTCAAACGAAATCACTGACCCAAGTGTGGGTGGGTATCGAAAGTCGAAGCAATCTAGTCTGGGGACAGCATATAGTTGAACCTAAGAATTTGATTCTACATATGCATAGATTAGACTATTGTTATATACATAGGTGTATATATATATATATATATATATATATATATATATATATATATATATATATATATATATATATATATATATATATATATATATATATATGTATATATATATATATATATATATATATATATATATATATATATGTATATATATATGTATATATATATGTATATGTATATATATATGTATATATATATATATATATATATATATATATATATATATATATATATATATATATATATATACACATATACATACATATACATCTAATATGATTATAATAGTATATATTTCATATATGTATATATATGCTGTGTATAAAATACCTGCACAAACATGAGAACCACAAAGCTAAAACTGAATAAAAGTGTAAATAAATAATGGAAATAAACAGAACACCAAAGGAACTGACTTACTACATTTTCTTTTTATAAACGATATTATAATTATTTTGTTTAAAATTTAAATTTAAAAGTATAGGGCCGTGTGATAAGGGGTAATAACCCAAAAATAAAATGTTTACAATGTTCGCGATAGCTTGTGAACTACTTCCCTTGATAAAGAAATAAGATTTTTTTTGTCAAACTTTAAATAAATGAAAATAATATCTGCATTATACAGGTGCTTCTGATCTATTATAAAATTATGTCAATAGACAATATATGTCTAATACAGATTTCAAAAAATAATTTTATCTTTTTTTTTTTTACAGTTCAAAGACTGGAATAAGGTTTAAAATTAAATTAGTATTTTTTAAACAATATATACAAGATTTACAAAAAGAGAGTAAATCCTGAACCAACTAAGTAATGTTTAAATAAAATGTAATAACGGCAGATCAAGTGAAATAGAACACTACAACTTAATGAACTACGGAACTATAACACAATAATGCTGTCGTGCAAAGATTAAATACTAGGTCTCACTAGGGTGAAAAAAGAACGAAAAATAATACTTTAACCAAATAATAAAACATGTTCTTTAAATTAATTTAAAGCAAATAAAACAGTTGAAATAACTTTTACATAATGCGATCAGATTAGCTCTACAAACGCTGGCTAACAATTTCTTGATTATGTATTTCAAATAAAAAATAGTAGAAGAAAAAAAAACAACAAATTAAAAACTTGAACTTTAAAAAAAAACGAAATAATTATTACAATTATAATATTAAATTTTTGTAATACTTTTATTGAGCTCATTCTTTCATTGGTTAGAATAAAAAAACAAACATACACACACTCATAGAATTGGACTGATGTGCTTTAAAGTCAGCAAATAATACTGTTGAGAGAGATATGTTACATCATCGAGATATCTACAAAGGTAAGTATGAGCTTATGTAACTTACAATTATGTACAAAACACAGAGGTTCCACCTTGGACGTGATGAAGTGTAGAAGAAGTAGAGTTTTGCTAATGATAAAAACTAGCGTGACATTTTATAAACATGCATTCCAATGTGCTTCATAGATAAAAAAATATATAAAAAATATGAGACATTAATTATCACCCTTAAGGTGCAAATAGTGGGTAATCTCCCTATAAAAAATTCATTTCATTGATGTATTTTACTAATATAGATGTTATTAGTAAAATAAAAGTATAAATATAATTTTAAAAAATACTAGCAAATGGGCATTTGAAATATTGGCCCGACTTTAGGGTCCATTGGGAAACCTTTGCGCATGCCCATGCAGAAGGAGGAATCTATTTTTAGGGTGTTGTCCTTGACCGAGATGTCGTGCTCCAGGTTTGCTTTTGTCTTGATCAGACGCGCGAGGGACAGTTCAGAGGATTTCAGCCTTTCCTTGAGGATACGGACTGATTCTCTGATCTCGTTCACTTCTCGTTGTAACCTGGGAGAACGAGATTTTGCCATTATATATATATATATATATATATATATATATATATATATATATATATATATATATATATATATATATATATATATATATATATATATATATATATATATATATATATATATATATATATATATATATATATATATATATGTATATAATATATATATATATATATATATATATATATATATATATATATATATGTATATATATATATATATATATATATATATATTTATTTATATATATATGTATATATATATATGCATATATATGTATATATATATGCATATATATGTATATATATGCATATATATGTATATATATGCATATATATGTATATATATATGTATATATATGCATATATATGTATATATACATATTATATATATATGTATATACATACATATATATATATATATATATATATATATATATATATATATATATATATATATATATATATATATATATATATATATATATATATATATATATATATATATATATATATATATATATATATATAGGGACTATATACTATTATTTGTTATATTCAAGGTAGACTTGCACTAAAAAATGTCATAGTTGTTGTAGTACTACAAATGTAATGAAAAAAAGAAGTATACATACGATTTCATCACAGGATCGTTACAAAGCTCAACGTTGATTCGTCGAGTTCGTTCATCGAGTCTTGTCTGGGCGACTTTCATTGGCTGTTCCTTGTCCATGATGGCTTTCCTTAGCAACGCGACATTCCTCTCCATGTCGAAGATCTCTTGCATGGTCTTTACAAGGGGGAGGAGGAGAGAGATACAAATAAAGGTATTAGCAAATTACTCAAATAATATTTAAAGTAATAAATTTACGGATACAATTTTTTAAAAATAATTATCTACTACAATCTAAGATCACTAGCTTCTTAAGTACAAGAGCTTTTTTTTTTTTTTTAATTTTTTTTTTTTTAGATAAGTCACCCTTTCACTTACACCCTAGAATAATATAAAACAAACACCCATAATGCTCCTATAGTGACCCTCGGTCATTACAGTCATAAGATAGCAGTAACTTGAAAATGAAACTAAGCAAAATCAGATTTTGAACACAAGGTCAAGGTTACCTTCTGCAGGTGCGCCTGCAACTTGTTCCTGGCATCGGTGGTCTCGCGGATGCGCGTGTTGAAGGCGTTGTTGACGGCGTTGAAGTTGTTCCACATGTCGTTGGCGCACTGACGGAGGGTGCTGTCGATCTCCCCCCTCAGTCTCTCGCTGGCAGCACGCTCCTTCTGGGACCGGGCGATGTTCTCCTGGGTGTAGCGGGCCCACGACTCGGGGATGGTGATGCTGGGGAGGGGGGGTGGTCAGATGGTAAGTATTGGCTACATGTTTGATGGTATACTGAATATTGGCTGCATGTTTGATAGTTAACTGAATATTGGCTAAATGTTGATAGCTAACTGAATATTGGCTACATGTTTGATAGCTAACTTAATATTGGCTAGATGTTTGATAGTTAACTGGATATTGGCTACATGTTTGATAGCTAACTGGATATTGGCTAAATGTTGATAGCTAACTGAATATTGGCTACATGTTTGATAGCTAACTGAATATTGGCTAGATGTTTGATAGCTAACTGAATATTGGCTACATGTTTGATAGCTAACTTAATATTGGCTAGATGTTTGATAGTTAACTGGATATTGGCTACATGTTTGATAGCTAACTGGATATTGGCTACATGTTTGATAGCTAACTGAATATTGGCTACGTGTTTGATAGCTAACTAAATATTGGCTACATGTTTGATAGTTAACTGGATATTGGCTACATGTTTGATAGCTAACTGAATATTGGCTACGTGTTTGATAGCTAGCTCAATATTGGCCACATGTTTGATAGCTAACTGAATATTGGCTACATGTTGATAGCTAACTGAATATTGGCTACATGTTTGATAGCTAGCTCAATATTGGCTACATGTTGATAGCTAACTGAATATTGGCTACATGTTTGACAGCTAACTAAATATTAGCTAGATGTTTGATAGTTATCTGAATATTGGCTACGTGTGTGATAGCTAGCCGAATATTAGCTAGATGTTTGATAGCTAGCTGAATATTGGCTACATGTTTGATAGCTAGCTAAATATTAGCTACATGTTGATAGCTTACTGAATATTGGCTACATGTTGATAGTTAACTGAATATTGGCTACATGTTTGATAGCTAGCTAAATATTGGCTACATATTTGATAGCTAGCTAAATATTGATGTTTGATAGATAGCTAAATATTGGCTACATGTTTGATAGATAGCTAAATATTGGCTACATGTTTGATAGCTAGCTGACTATTGGCTACATGTTTGATGGTATACTGAATATTGGCTACATTTTGATTGCTAGCTAAATATCGATTACATGCTGATAGCTAGCTGACTATTGAAAATTCATCTAATAGCGACTACACGATGATTGCTGGCTTAAGATTGGCTACATAAAGCTACATGATGATCTCTTGACTTTTCATTACTCCCTTAGATTTATCTTGTAGCTTTTTGACTTGTTATTGGCCAAAAGTTACCCACGTTTATGCTAAATGTTGCCAGGTTGTTCATTATGGATAATAGATATTAGTGGATAACAAATGAACATCTGGTTACACTTGCGAAATAACATAATCATAAACTAATTTATAAAAAGCGAATTTTTAATTTTGAAAAAAAAAACCATTGAGTTAAAATCTCATAGAAAGTTGAGCGACCGAATGACAAAATTAAAAATAAAACCATCGGAAACACCCGGAACTTTACGGAAACAACCGAACACAAGGTGTGACGTCTACTCACGTGTTGTCGATGTTCTCAATACCGGGGACGTAGCCAACGCCTGCTGAAGAGTTTCTCAACTGCTGCATGCGGTCATCAAGACCTTGAGCGTGGTGCTTGTCCTTGGCATCGATCTCTAAGGCATGCTGGGCTGCGCGATCCATCCTATGGGGGTGGGGAAGAGGGGTGGGGTTAGTGTACTTTTTTCTTTCTTTCTTTTTCTTTTTTAACACAAGTCTAAAAATAGTTACTATACAACGTAGTATCAGATTTATAAAAAAAAAAAAAAAACAGGAACAATAACCTAATGCAAATTGTAAAAAACATTTATTCAGTTACTTCCCTTAGACTATATTTGAAAAATATGAATCCTTACTTCAGTTGAACGTAAGCCTTGTCCAATACTCTCTTCATTCTAGCTTGACATTTTTTGATTACCTCCACTTCCTAGTAGATACACGAATCAGATCTTGTATTATTACATTGTAATTTAATACATTGTATTAAAAATGGTGATAAATGATATAAAAATATGTATAAATTATTCACATATACAAAATTATATGGAATTTATCTTTTGCAATTCTCAAGGTGGAAAGGTTGGGTGTGGGAGTTAATAGTAAAGAGTGAAGTGTAGTGTTTACAATACAAAAGGTAAGTTATCAGTTTTCCAATCATTTCTAAGTTTAAAAACATGGTTTAAGTAAAAAAAAAATATTACTGTAGCATGTTTTATTCTTAAGTAGAGGAAATTTGAAAAAAATGGTGAATTAACACAATAAAAGTTGGTACGCTATTTTTGTCTAATTAAATACATGTATAAAAACCTGTACAAATGTTTAACTATAGTTAAAGATAAACATAAAATAAAAATGCAGATTCCTCTACCCTCCCCATCCCCCATGAACAAATTAATGCCAGTTGCTGTGGTCATGTTGTGACAGGCAAATGACACTCAGTTGTCACGGTGTTGACATGCAAATGACACTCCCATGTCATGCTGTTGTCATGGCGCTGACCTACCTTGACCAGCGATTTCTCCACGTCATCATTGACCAGGTCAATGCCCTGCCTCTTCTCCCTGTTCATCAGACACTCCTCCGCGATGTGGAGAGGGTTGGCCGTGTCGGCTAACGCCTTCTCACACGTACGCTTGTACTCCTGTGGGCGAGATGACAGCGGGACGAAACGTTAGTGTGACCAACTAACAATAGGACGACAGGTCAGTACAATGAAGAAAAAGTTGAACGAGATAAATGAATAAATTACTATTCTAATTTTTCTTTAAAAAATAAAATAAAATAAATCGATTTATGTAACTTAGAACTTAATTCCCGTTAATAATACATTATTTAAATTGTTATAGAAATGTATTTGTTTATTTTTTTTATAAAATACTAAAAAAAGAAACAAATACATTACAATTTATATATACTATAACATTCTCATATATAAATCGCAAAAAGTAACTAAAATATTGAATAGAATTCATGGACCTATAACATATTAGAAAATTTTTTAATTTGTAAGCAATCTTTTCAAATAGTAACAGCAACATTAACGTTATTGTCATGTATTTAGATCATGTGATGAAAGTTAGAGGTTTTTATTGAATGCAAATTTTAACAAATCACATCGCAAATGTGTTCTTCATTTTGATATTATGTTTAAAAAACTTAACCCCTGAAATGACTGGCTAACACACCAATAACCAAATGCAACAATTCCTACATAAGGGCTGCTCATAATGTTGTTAAAAAATTGCGACGCCTAGTGCATAAAACACATATTTTTGTCCAATGCTATTAAAATAGAACTAAATACTTAACTGAAGTTAAAGATTATTAATTAAATATAATTAAAAGATATGTGACCAAAGCGTTTAGTAAAGCGCAGCAAATATCACTTTGAGAAGCACTAAGCTAGACAATACAATGATTAGATATCACACACCACTTCTAATAAATTTAGCAGAAAAACAAGAAAGCGAAAGCTAGAATTGCAGGAGATTGAAACACTAGTAAGAACTTTGTTTTATTCTCCACACACCTGTAAACGACCTGTTTTACCTTACACCCACACCCGTAAAAAACTTGTTTCACCTTAACCCCATACACGTAAACGACCTGTTTTACCTTTACACCCCACAGCTGTAAACGACCTGTTTTACCTTTACACCCCACACCCGTAAAAAACTTGTTTCACCTTAACCCCATACACGTAAACGACCTGTTTTACCTTTACACCCCACACCTGTAAACGACATGTTTTACATTAACCCCACACCTGTAAACGACCTGTTTTACCTTACACCCCACACATGTAAACGACCTGTCTTACCTTACACCCCACACCTGTTAACGACCTGTCTTACTTTACACCGCACACATGTAAACCACTTGTTTTGCATTAACCCCACACATGTAAAAGACCAGTTTTACCTTTACACCCCCACACATGTGAACGACCTGTTTTACCTTACACCTCACACATGTAAAAGACCAGTTTTACCTTTACACCCCCACACCTGTGAACGACCTGTTTTACCTTACACCCCACACATGTAAAAGACCAGTTTTACCTTTACACCCCCACACCTGTGAACGACCTGTTTTACCTTACACCCCACACGCTTAAAAGACATGTTTTACCTTACACCACACACCTGTAAACGACCTGTTTTACATTACACCACACACCTGTAAACGACCTGTTTTACCTTACACCCACACCTGTAAACGACCTGTTTTACCTTTACACCCCACACATGTAAACAACCAGTTTTACCTTTACAGCCCACACCTGTAAACGACGTATTTACCTTTACACATCACACCTGTAAACAACCAGTTTTACCTTTACAGCCCACACCTGTAAACGACCTGTTTTACCTTCAAATTCTCCACTTCCGAGGCCATAGCGTTGATCTCATTGTTCAACTCACTCTTCCAAAAGCTGATGTCATACACACGTTCTCCTGGGGATCCCAAGATATACATCTACGTAGATACTAGCACAGGATACAAGGGGATAGTGGCACAGGATACAAGGGGATAGTCGCACAGGATACACGCGGATAGTGGCACAGGATACAAGGGGATAGTGGCACAGGAAACAGGGTGATAGTGGCACAGGAAACAAGCGGATAGTGATACAAGATACAAGCGTATAGTGGCATTGGATACACGCGTCTAGCAGCACTGGATACAGGCTGATAGTCGCAAATGATAACTTGGATAGTGGCATAGGAAAGATGCAGACATAAACACATGATACAAGCGGATACTTGCACAGAAAAAACGTGGATACTTCACACGATACTTTGATACAAATACTGAATACTTGGACATGATACTACAGTACACTGAATAGAATGCTTGGTTGCTAGGAAAGGATACTAGAGTACCCATATACAAAAGAGAATAGACGCACAAATCCAGTGTCACTCATGAGCAATGGATACGGTGTATAGAACATTTGTTTTACGAGTCCTCTTTGATGTAGAGCTTGTAGAACAGTGACATAAATGTATTAAAAAAAAATTGAAAACGATTAAGAAAAGCTTCTGCTAATAAAAATACATTTAGCTTACAGTTAGTAAAAAATCAGTTTATATTTATAAGCAAAATAAAAACAACAACACACTGATAAAATACATATTCAGAAATAACTGAGAATACACAAAAATGTAATTAAAAAAAAACAAATACATAATATACACATAAACATAATTAGAAAGCAAGCATTTCACAAAGAGCTCAAGCAGTCGATGATATTTTACATCTAGAAGCATGCAGCAGAAAGAGGGTATACGATACAACAATAAAGCCGCTACGTTAGTAGTTAGTGCTGTGTTGAGAACAAAGTAACCCATCGACTGTTGAATGGTGATGCTAGATGCCATTTTCTGATAAATACTTTTAAAATCAATGGCACCGCATTGCTGATTTTATCATAATGTTCCTTGTTTAATTCAAAACGTATCTGTTTAAGTTTAATTCACCCATTTCCTGTTGAAATAGAGTGAAATATTTCAAACTGAAAATAAGTGCTTTTTACGTCAGCTCAATAATGTGCTTTAAACCAAGACGATGGGGTGCTTTATAGCAAGACAAGGGGGGGGGGGGGCTTTAGTGTTAGTGAAAGCTAGGCACGCTGGCTAGGCAAAGGGTCAGCCATTTTGAAAGCTAGGCACGCTGGCTAGGCAAAGGGTCAGCCATTTCGGCTGGTACCTTGAGGTTCTCCATCTCTGTTGCCATGGCATTGATCTCGTTGTTGAGTTCTGACTTCCAGAACGCTATGTCCTGCACCCTCTCACCTTGGGAGATTTGACATACAGGTACAGTACACATCATACAGGCAGATCATACAGGTACAGCACACATCATACAGGCAGATCATACAGGTACAGCACATATCATACAGGCAGATCATACAGGTACAGCACACATCATACAGGCAGATCATACAGGTACAGCACACATCATACAGGCAGATCATACAGGTACAGCACACATCATACAGGCAGATCATAAAGGTACAGCACACATCATACAGGCAGATCATAAAGGTACAGCACACATCATACAGGCAGATCATAAAGGTACAGCACATATCATACAGGCAGATCATACAGGTACAGCACATATAAAGGTCATACGCACAAGTGGAGCATACAGGTACAGTACGCATACGGTCACACACAGGTACAGTACACATAAAGGTCATACGTACAGGTAGATCATACATATACAGTACACATAAAGGTCATACGTACTTGTAGATCATACATATACAGTACACATAAAGGTCATACGTACAGGTAGAGTATACAGGTATAGCACACATAAAGGTCATTCGTACAGGTAGATCATACATATACAGTACACATAAAGGTCATACGTACAGGTAGAGTACACAGGTATAGCACACATAAAGGTCATACGTACAGGTAGAGCATACAGGTACAGTACGCATAGGGTCACACACAGGTACAGTACACATAAAGGTCATACGCACAGGTATTTCATAAAGTTACAGAACACATAAAAGGCACACAATGGTACATCACACATTAGGAAAAAACATACAGGTACAGCACACAGGTACATTTAAAAACAGGTCACACTATCCATTTTGATAAATCCCTGGACATTATGCATTAGTCCGCTATAGAATATAAATTTTCTGTTTTACGTACTAACTAAAACATTCTTTCAAAGGACGTACCTAGGCGTTTAGTGACGTCATTTTGTCTGTTTCTGGTGCGGGCGTCTGTTTCTTTGACGGCCCTCCATGCGTCGGCCCTGAGCCGCTCGGCGAAGCTCCGCTCCTTGTCAGACATGGAGTAGTTGCAGCTGTTGGACAGGAACCAGTCGTTGGGCTGGTATCGGGAGTACACGGTGCGTCTGTGGGTGAGTACAAGAGGGGGTTACAGCATACAGCATACATCCAGCATATAGATACATAGAGCATACAGTTACACACAGCATACATCTACATACAGAATATATTGACTTATAACAGACATCTACATACAGCAGCACACATCAGCTTATGTAGTGTATTGTATGTGAAAATACATGAACATTAACTGAACATAAAATATTAATAATATATTAAGTGAAGTTGCCATTTCAGTCCCGAAGTAGAGTTCACTTGTTACTGTGACCTCGGCATATGAAGGGATAGTGTGGTCAGTTCTATGTACAGCCGCGCAGGTTCTTCCAGGCATCTCTTCGGTGGGTGGGGGGGGGGGAGAATATACTTTTAACAGTGTCCGCCTCCCCCTCCCCGGAAATTTTAGTCCGCTCCCACCTCCCCGAAGTTTTAAGTGCCCCCCCCCCCTTCCCCGGAGAAAAAAGTCTGGAAGAAACACTGCAGCCGCGTTGCTCTCCTTAATAAGAGTCAGGTACCCATTAGAGCTGGGTGTACTCAGGGATGTTCTACAGTCTCAAGCTCGTATAGGTTCCGCAGCTTGAGTTTAAGAGACGTGCGATAATCCAACCAACCACGTCGTAAACATATATAACTGTGTATTCATATGTAAACATAAGTAATCATATGTAATCACATGTAATCCTATGTAATTATGGCGTGACTTACGTGGCAGGGTTAAAGTAAGTCTTGGCGTGACCCAGATCCATCGAGCGTCCGTAGCTACCAAGATGGCGGGCGATGGTCTTGTCTGTGACGTAGGGCAAGATCTTGGACATCTCTGGCGTGATGGGCGTGGCACTGCGCGTGCGCACTAGAGCGGGGCTGTCGTAGTACGCCATTCTGGGAGAGAGGGATTGGGATAATATGTAGCTTTGTTAACCCAGCATAGCACCAACTTAAAAGAATAGTAAGATTTTAACACACACACAAACACGCGCACACATGCACACGCATATATATATATATATATATATATATATATATATATATATATATATATATATATATATATATACAGTATTCTTAAATACACGTGAGTCAACCTCTAAAATTGACAATCATTCCACTATTGTTGGTTGGTTAATGTAACGAATTATTAGGCGAACAAAAGGCCCTGCTGATCAATAATAATTATATCTAGGTTATTTTGAACTACCCAAGTGACGGTAAATGTATAATCCTTAACACGATCCAATAGTAATTAGATCTAAGAAAGACAATATCTATGTATTCAACCAAATGAAATAGAAAGCCTCAAAAGTCTCAAAACAAAGTATCGATGAGCAACACATAACTTTGGAATATCGATACCAACGAACATTAACCTAATCCCCTAAATAACCAATGTCCCAGATCCATATATTTAAGGCCTATTTGATCTAGATCGAGAATCCTAGATCTATCTAGATCTAGATCTATTTTGATGCAAGATTTAAAATAACAATGACGTCACATCACATATACTACACACGAACGCGTATTCTTTAAAAAGAAGCTGAGTACTAAATGCTAAAACTAATGAACACGCACGTGCACTTTGACGGATGTACTTTTTCTGACATGGTCAGAGGGCGGGGCGGGCATTTTAACTCGCAGGCCATGTCTGCAGGTTCGCTGATGTCCTGTCGACGGCAGGCTCCACTGGCTCAAGCAAAAAGCTCCGTCTGGCAAATGGCTGACGGTCTTGTGCGCCGAATTGGGTGCGCAGCGCGTTCACTTTCATTCTTGCTGGTGCTTGCATCGGGAAAACCCGTTTTTTATTTTTTAATCGGGGGAAAACGATTTTGACGTTTTAAATTCTAAAATCGCCAGTAGCTTTGTATTTCATTTCTCGTAAACGGAAAAATAAAATAGTAACAAAAATGTGAATAATAAACTGTGACTTTCTAACATTTCAACCCCTTAGATGTGTTAATGTCGGCGTGGTCGAGTTGGTAAAGCTAATGGTTGGTTACCCGAAAAGTCTAGAGTTCGAACAATCGGGCAGTTGAGGCTCGTTAGCTGGGGACAGCCACTCTTCTAGGAGAGACAACTCCAAAATCAAACAACTGCTGCCTTGCTATGGAAGCAAAAAAGAAAAGCAGGCTGATTGGCGCATAACCAGTTGACACGTATACTTAATTTCTCACATGTGTTTTATAGGGCTGGTAAGTAGTTCACGAACCATGCAGGTTTTATTGAGCCGTAGAACTGGTTGGTGACCTACTTACCAGCCCTATTGGCGAGGGCGGGTTGGGGGTATAGTTGACACTTGGACCTCTTAATCAGCCTTTCGTAAACAAATATACAGTAGTCATATTCGTAAAGAAATACTTATTTGATCCGTTTTTTATACGGGTTTGTGACAGCAGGGGCAGTAAGCCACACATTCGTCACCGATTATGTCCCCTGTGAACCACACGGTTCCTCCCCTTAGTGTTCCGTATTAACACGGGGAGAAGGGAAAAAATTCATTTCGCCGGCTGATATATAACGGCCTGTGTTTACCTACAATGCACTTGCAACAACTTTCTTATCTGGAATCAGCCGGATTGTAAACCTGTGGGGTGATCTGGCATTCAAGGTGACACGTCACCCACGGGGGTTGTTGTGACACGTCACCCACGGGGGTTGTTAATCGTTCAACTTAACGTTTGATAAAAAAGTTCCGGGAACTTAGTCTTATAACGTCACAACCTCGGCCGAGCATTATTTCATGCATTTAGTGTGAATAAAGTTGAACCATATCATACGGTGGCGTAGACAGGGGGTGTTACGGGGCTAGAATACCCCCACTGACGGGCAAGAGGAAAATGACCTCGTGTTAAGTTACAGTTATTGGCCGCGCTGTGCCCTCGAGTCGTTATATATTTATAAATTCAAAATATTAATGTCATGAAAACAGTATATATACACACACACACACACACACACACACACATATATATATATATATATATATATATATATATATATATATATATATATATATATATATATATATATATATATATCTTTTTCCTACGCCATACAGGTAGGTAAATGTTTGGTAAATTTGAAAACTGTCAGTCATAACGATTGGAAGACATGATCAATGCTAGGTTATGATCTGCTCAGTTTGCCGATATGGTTAGGTAAAGTAAGTATTAATGTTAAGGCTGTGTTCGGCTTAAAAGCATTCATTGAAGCTTCACGCAAAGCTAGTAGTCAGTATCGTGTATACAATGTGTAGCTAGGAGTCTTGTATTGCTTGCGTGACTAACAGACCGCTATGAGAAAGTGCTGACTATGCTATAATCACCCCACCCACGTTAAATTCAATGTTTTAGTTGGGTAAGTTGCAGGACAGGGTTTAGCACCACTTGAGGTAGATATGGCGTTGGATCAGTATGGGACATACAACAACCGTTGATAGTGTTACTGCAGCATGTATACCAGTATTACTACTGTCTTTTTATTGCTCGGATTTTAGTCGTAGATTTACCTTAATGGGTACCTGACGTCCGTGAGCCCACCCAGCTCTAATGGGTACCTGACTTGATTTGTATAAACTGAAATTCTACTAGTCTCACTGCTCGCAATACCACCCTTACTTTCATTTACAAAAAAACATTACATTAACTCTACTTCACCTCTTATAGCATGGTGTTGGGGGTCAGGATAAGGCGTTTTAGTAATAGACGATTGATTTAGTGTTTGGTTAGAGTTACCGTTTTTCGGTCTAACTCAATAATGAAGATAGAGATCACCTGTTTCTGTAACCTTCATCATAGGGCAGATGAAGTAGATTTTACCTGTTACAGAGACCTCGGCATATGAAGGTACAGTATGGTCAGCACTATGCCCAGCCGCCTTTGCTATCCCTAACGTGAATTAGGTAACCGTCAGAGCTGGGTGGACTCAAAGAAGTCCTACTGACTTGTACCAGAATTGGAACTCGAGTCTTTCTGGTTAGCAGTCAAGGTCCCTACCGCTAGGCCATGCCATGCCATCCCATAAAGCCAGCTGTATGTCCACGGGAACTTACTTCCCCTGAAGTGAGTCAAGTACTTATCAGAGCTGGGTGGACTGACACGTCACAGTTAGCAGTCGTGAGCTTTAGGCCTACTTCTATTACGTTTGGTGTTAATAAGTGTCAACAACCGTTACCTTGACGACAAAGTGATAACAATAAATGATATAAAAATAATTAAACATTTTTGCCATAAAAAATCATTAATTAAAAATAATAATCAATAAATGTAAACGGAGGTGTGTCGACTCGGTTTTCTAAAGTTGCTATGGCGACACTTAATGCCAACACCATCAACATAAAAACATTCTTTGTTTAAATACTCAATTATTCAATACAAACAACAAAACAAGTATAAAATATCGATCACAGAAGAACGAAACAATAGTTCACAAACCGTACCGTGCTCGGTTGAGTGGAGGTGGGATGGGCAGTGGGAAGTGGACTGACGGGGTTAGGTCCAAGTTCTTGGAGGTTTTAGTCTGTGTGTGTGTCTGTGTGTGCGTGTGTGTGACCTGGGTTTTTAGAAGAGTGTGTGGGGGTTTTAGTCGTGTGTGTGTGTGTATGATTGGTGGTTTTAATAGTTCGTGTGACTGAGGGTTTTTTGTGGTGTGTGTGTTGGTGGTTTTAGCGGTGTGTGTGACGGGGATTTTAGCTGTGTGTGTGTGTGTGTGTGAACAGAGAAAGGAAGCTGAACAGGTTTAATAATGCAGCGAAGTGAAATCAATAGTCATCGATTCATTGACTAGGTCAGTGGCCGCAGCTGATTTTGGGGTGAAGAACCATTTAAAAAAAAAATACCGCGAACACGGTTTGGGCTACATTGTGGGAGGGAAATAGAGGGTGTGTGGGGGCGGGGTGTGGAAGATAGGGGTGGTGTATGTAATTATATAAAACATTTTAGCCTTTAAGTAACGATTTGTTTTCCGTAGCGCTCAGAGTTTCTTCTAGGCATCTCTTCGGTGGGGGAGGGGGGTTTCCCCCGAACTTTTTTTACCGCCCCCACCCCCGAACAAAATGAAATAAATGAAATTTATATAATTTATATAGAAAATATATACTTTTAACAGTGTCCGCCCCCCCCCCCCCCCGAAGAAAGTCTACCCCCCCAAAAAAAATTTCAAGTGCCTCCCCCCCCCCCGGAGAAAAAAGTCTGGAAACACCGGTAGCGCTTAAGAACTATGGAACAAGATAGCTGGGACATCATCCACATTTATGTGGGAAGGTAAAAACTACACAATTTTTATAATAATCACTACAACAAAAAGTATCAATGTTAAATTTATTCTACATTTTGTATTTTTTGCATACGAGCTAAGTCGTTCAGAGTCCGACCTACGTATCAATTTACTAACATTTATGTTTTACTTTATATGATCATCTACAACAGTAATAACTCTGTTTGCTTCTTCGTTATACGACCATGTAAAGCACACAAGAGCAACACCTTTATGTTAGCTGTTTCGTTATACGCCCGTCTAAAGGATGAAACAACAACACCTTTATGTTTGCTTCTTCGTTATACGACCATATAAAGGACACAAATACAACACCTCTATGTTTGCTAGAACGGTTTGAAACACGGGTCTCTATAACCCACCCATATCAAACATGTGTCTCTATAACCCACCCGTGTCAAACACGGGTCTCTATAACCCACCTATGTCAAACACGGGTCTCTACAACCCACCCAGGTTAAACAGGGGTCTCTATAACCAACCCATATCAAACATGGGTCTCTATAACCCACCCGTGTCAAACACGGGTCTCTATAACCCACCCATATGAAACACGGGTCTCTATAACCCACCCATGTCAAACACGGGTCTCTATAACCCACCCATGTCAATCGTTTTTAGCAACTTCCGGTGTTTCCGAAACGGAAGATTTGCCCCCGCCCCCTCACCCGGAGATAATTAACGGCCCGAAAAATCAATGAAGCGTATCGAAAATTACTTTTATGAGCTGTCGTCACGACCGGCCTGTTTCCGGTCGATAGCAGTTGGATAAACTCCACACACACTAAACCCCGTACGTCATAATCCGGGGTGTGTGTGTGTGGGGGGGGGGGGTGGGGTCACAGGTCATGAAGATTATGAATAGGGTTTTATGCACCACGGTAGCACTGTGTATTCATATGTTAAGAAAATTGAAACATAAATGCCTGGACTGAATTGAACTAAGACAGACACGTAAGACGTATAATTTCCTTTTTGTTGTTTACATAACAATGAGACGGGTAAAATTGCTAGTCTTATTTTGAACTTGTCGCACCCTTTCTTTCTCAAATAAAAAAAAAGTGTCTACGTTATCTAAAGTCCGTTCACATTATTTCACTGTGTTTGTAGGTTTGTATTTTTAGCAAGGGCAATAATCGATTTAACACTGCGATATGCAAATGGTAGAGGGAGTTTATCTGTTAAAAATATACACGAGATTTTTATGTTATACACTTTTATCATTAGGAAATGCTATGCCTTTTTAGGGATAATATCGTACACCCTTCTCCCCAGCCCCGAAATAAGATTCAAAGGTGGTGAAAGGTTATCGCACACTATAAGTTGCAACGTACGTGTTCAAATATATATATACTAAGATTAGCTATGTAGTATAAGTATAAGACTAAGTAGCAGTATACGTGCCCAAAGATATACTTCGTGGATTTACTTAAGTTGGAGGTTTGTTGCAGAGTGTTGTAGACATGATGTAAAACTTTCAGGTTTCTGTAGGTTGTTATAGGTTTTAAATGAGGAGTTAAATAGTAGTGGGATATAGAGAGGTACGTGGGTGGGTACACAGGAAGTGTACCAACGCCATTGTGGTGTTTACCACATTGTGTAGAGGAAATGTGTACACATTTGGTTGATGCAGGGATATATAGTAAACGTGCTTATAGGCTTACACCATCACCACACTATCAACATATAGGCTTACAACATCACCACGCTATCAACACATGGGGTTACAACATCACCACGGTATCAACACATGGGGTTACAACATCACCACGCTATCAACACATGGGGTTACAACATCACCGCGGTATCAACACATGGGGTTACAACATCACCACGGTATCAACACATGGGGTTACAACATCACCACGGTATCAACACATGAGTTTTACAATATCACCACGGTATCAACAATAGGGGGTATAACATCACCACAGTAACAACGTATGGGATTACAACATCACCACGGTATCAACAATAGGAGGTACAACATCACTACGGTATCAATGTATGGGGTTACAACATCATCCCACTAACAATACATGTGCTACACCATCACCACCACACTCAACGCACGTGTTCTTCATACATCCACTCCATAACACGCTCAACACAAGTGCCACCACACATGTGCCTACTCTACAAAACTTTCACATATCCACCTACAGTAACAAACGTATCCGTACATATACGCACGTCACAAAATCATGTCATTTGTCATCTGTATGTCAATAGCATGACAAACCTAGTTACCAGTACTAGTTATTACTGACACAACGAATACATCAAAAAACACCCTCGGCAGTTACTAGAAAACATCGTGACAGTATACAACACATGCGCTTTTTTTCAACGCGTTTAACACACGCTTTACAGTTCAAAACGCGATTATTGATTTCCTGATATTAAAAATCTCATATAAATCAATCGATTTTTATGGCTCCGATTGCAGGTCGAACTTTAATAGCCTCTAATGATCCGATCTTGGGCTACGGGTTTTTGATTTTATCGCCCTTGGTTTTAAATGCAATAGTTACCGCCCTTGGCTTATAAAATGGAGTTATCGGTATTTTTATTTTATATTGTATAACAATTATAAACTTTAATTCCACCCTCCCGTAACAGTGAGTTATCGCCCTTAGAGGATACATCTATATATTTTTTAAAAATAATATATGATAAATATTCTCGGTTGATTATATACAATAAAATTGTCCTTTCTTAGAATATTGTTATCCATGTTATTCTATAACCGATAACTGTTGATATTAGATCATATGTACTAGCTGACAATAGTGTATACATAACCTAAGCGTTAACTACAGATAGCCCAATAATGTCAGCTCCTCTTTGTTGGATAATCCTCACAAGATTAAATAATCAATACTTATTGTAAATAATTAAGGTTATATAAAAACTGCATATCATTATCTTGTAATATAATATAGATAATTATAAGCATTTTTATATAATACATAAGCTCTCCAGTATTTGTTTATAAAAATAGTTACAATATATTGGCTAAATAGACCCAAATTTGACACAACCTATTGGCTACAAATACATTTTTACTCTCAATGAATACAACTATTTTGAAAATCCTATAATCAAGAGTTATTCCCCCTGATTTTAATGATACAGTTTTAACTATATCCCCGAAAAAAAAAACATCATTGTAAACAGCCTATTTTTCATATTTTTTTCATTGAAAACCTCTTCTTATACACTACGATAACATGTTTTAAACCCATTGTACATAAAATTATAAACCTGCTGTTCTATATAGCATTTGAAGACAATGTCACATGAACGTTGTGCAATACATCTACACATTCATACATTTTTATTATCCTTCAATATTTCCTAAAAAATTGTGGACATTTTTATATTATATTTTTTGTGTGTGTTGAAAGTGAATTTATTCACTTTAAATTTCTTAATACATTTTAGTATTACTAGTATGAGTGGTAAAGCATTATTGCTGAAAAATAGGAAATAGTAAAAATATTTTTTTTTAATTAACAACTTACCTGACTGAAAAGAAAGACTAGAAAATATAAACGAGGCACTTGTCTGCTGATGAAATCTGCATTAAAGAACCAATTCTCACAGAACCGACCACCCCAGGGCTTAAAGCACCGCTCTCAAGACTCCCAACTAACGACTGTATTCAAATGAGCAGTGCCACATATGTAAGGAACCAGCGCGCGCTCCAGACAACGCTCTCTGGAGTTGACATAGAGATCGTCATAGCGATGACCTCGCCGCGCATGCGCAGACGGCGCGTCTGCTTCCGGGGGTTTCCGGCTGAAAGCGAAAGAAGGTAAGAAATCAAGGGGCGGTAATCGTGGCGGTGACGACAGGTCGTGGATTATCTGCTTTTGTATTTAGTACAGTACACACGATATGTTGTGTCGTCTGGTTAGTGTAGGCTGTCTATCGACAGTTTGTTTCAATCGTCTGGTGATAGTTTTGTTGGAACGGCGGTGTTTTGAAATATCAAAATAAACATACCATTGGACGTACTGAGGGTTCAAAAGGTTAGACATGTTATGCAACAGCTATAAAATGACATCACACTTTTTAAAACACCGATTTTGTATTACCTTTGTCGCCATTATATTTCAATGAAAAGCCAGCTCCCCTCTACCCTGGTAGTTATGGTCGGGGAATAAATAAATAAATAAATAAATAAATAAATAAATAAATAAATAAATAAATATATATATATATATATATATATATATATATATATATATATATATATATATATATATATATACACGTCACATGACTGAAACCATCTGTCTTTCTTTAAATCTTTTCATCAAAGTCTGAAATCACAAGTCTGGGTGTATAACGTCGTTTATGGATGATCATTTATTGTCTTAGTAACTTTAAGGACAGGAGGGTAGTTACTCAATTCATCACCGTAGGCAATATACCCCCCCCCCCCCCAACCGCACACCTAATTATTAATTCGGTGGTAATAAAGCGACTCCAAAAGATATTAAACAGACATTAAATTTAAATGAATAGTTAGATATAAGATATTGATTAAAATGAGAAAATAAATTTAGGGATAGGTTTTAATTGCCGTACGGTTAACTTTGTATTTAATTTTTAAAAAATGCGAATTATTTTTTTATTATTTTAACATTTTGCTTTGAAAGAAGGAATCGATACTGACAATAAATGTATCGAGTGTACAGTAAAATATGTTAAAAACTCCAAGTCGTATCGATTTCCAAGGATTGAAATGGCCCAGCCAGCAAACAAAAAGAAAACAAAGAATATGTTAAACATTGACAAGGTATTTGTGAACGATCAGTCAAGGGAGACAATGTATGTACGTACAAACATTGATTATATCCCTTGGATTATAAAGGGAGACAATGAATGTACATACACACGTTGAGATTGTAGCAAGGTTTATGTTTCGAGCAATAAATTAGAGATATGATACGACACAGCTTTTTTGCTAATCGGGACAGACGGACGAACAGACGCACACGGAAACACACACACAGACACGCACGCACACACACACACACATACACACATACACACATACACACATACACACATACACACACAGACACACACACAGACACACACACAGACACACACACACAGACAGACACACACACACCTACACACACACATGCACACGCACGCACGCCCGAATACACATATACACATTCATAAACAAGAAATAAGTAAGATAAAACTACATTTGAATTAATCCAAAAAAGATAAGAGCAGGAATAATTGCTTGAATAAATGAAGTAGAATTTTTTTTTTAAATAGCTGTTTACAAAATAAAATAACTTAAAAAATACATTTGAGTTGTTTATGAAAAGGAAAAAAAACAAAAATAACTTGAGACCTTCTTTAGGTAATAAGGAACAGTGTTTCTTCCAGGGGCATCTCTTCGGGGGGGGGGGGGGGGGGCGAAGAAAGTCTACACCCCCCCCCTGAACGAATTGGAATTTATACAGAAAATATATATATAAACAAATGTCCGCTTCCCCGGAAATTTTAGTCCGCCCCCTCTGAAAATTTGAAGTGCCCTCCCGGAGAAACAAGTCTGGAATAAACTCTGATTAGGAATAAAATAAAGAAAATTCATCAAGCGATAGATTATCTTCTAATGGTGTTGAATATTTCATTTAAATCTTAACGAGTGAGGACTGCTGATCTGGTACCTTTTCTGACCTTGGCATTGACCTTGATCCGAGACACGCACGAGCCGATGTCAGAGAGGACAGGTGGGCGCGTGGTTAAATAATTCAACTCACTCAGTGTCAGACGTCAGGGGGGGGGGGGTGGAGTTGGGGGGGGGGGGGATAGCCGGACGGTTGGATTCTACTCACACGGGAGGTCAATGACATAGCAGGAAAAAATAAAATGGTTTGGATGAGATGTAAGTGTCAACATATTCTAGCTCATCAATACAAGTATTATACACCAACAATATATAAGCACGTACACACACACACACACACACACACACACACACACACACACACACACACACACACACACACACACACACACACACACGCGCGCGCAAGCATAATTAATACATTCATACATTTATATATACATATAAACATATCTACATATGTATACACACACACTTACATATATGCATTATTAATACACATATAATTACAAATATATATATATATATATATATATATATATATATATATATATATATATATATATATATATATACTTGTGTATGAACATATACACATAAAATATGTATGTTTGTATTCCATCGATAACTAATGAATATTTAACCACATTTTTTATGCCCATTGTATTTCTCAGCTGTATTGAAGTTTATGGCCTATTGAGCTTCGCGGAGAGACAGTGTGTGAGAGTTCGGCAGTGCGTTTTTTTTGGTTTAGTCCGTCGCGTGAGTGACTCGCATTGTGTGTCCGGATGTTTGAGTTTGTTGCCTAGCAACCATGGACATAAACCATAACATGATAAATACAAATGACGTAACAATATATATATACATTTCTTTTTTGCCGTTAATAACTTACAAGTTTCATTGTTTTATAATATTTTGTTGAATACAATTAAGTAATTTGGTTTACCTATCTTCGAAAAGGTAAACCTGGCAGTGTAGTTAAGGAAATTAAGAGAGTTAAATGGCGTTCATTTTTGGATCTTGTGGATAGGTAAAGTAGAGTTTCTAAGGGGAAAGATTTTTGCTGCGAGTTCCGGCTTCTGTCTGAGATGGTGTAGTCGAGTATGCTGAGGTACCACATACAGAAACCAAGTGAAGCACTCTTAGTGTCGAGATTTGAACGCAGGTCATTCATGCATTTCACAATTAATCTATCTACTTGCCTTCTTCCACTGCGCTATAAATAAAGCCAGCCGTACTGTCGAGTTTCATATTCAGGAAATTCGCAGAAATTAAAAAAAGAAAGTTTCAGCAATATGTTGAGCATGCGCGGAAAAAGATAAACGATTCCCTCATCCCTACAGTGTGTCAGTGTTCTATAGGGTATTCTTATAATCTTCTTCTTTCCACTATTGTGGCCAAGACTAATTGGGCCACGTTTCTTACAATTCTCAACCCCTAAACCTTCTACACACTAATCTCGCAACCCCTCGCCCTCCGACACCCCCCCCCCCCCAAGATAACAAATTAGCACTTCACAAAATTGCTAACACCCCATGTTAATCATTTTGTTGACACCTAATTAGAGGCGAGTTATTTACTCTTTTTTTGGCATGTTTATATCACTGTAATATGATCTAAGATTGAAAACACTTTGTTGCATAGCAACAACAGGCCCCTATTCAAATCAAGAGCAGTAACTCTAGCCTTATATACACCCCCTGGTCAGATGTGTGTTTGCTTGCCAAAGTCTCGTGTCATAGACTTTATTTACATTATAGTTTTCATGAGAATAAGTGCTAGGTTAGTGTTAACTTCATCTACTTTTTAAAAAGTAGAACATTAAGTATACTATTGGCGTAGGGCCAATTCCAGCGCAAGGGCGAATTATCAGTTTTGAGGCCCCCCTTCCCCCCGCACTTGTAGACATATATTCGGAGAGTTTGGGGGGGGGGGTTCTTTTTACCAGTCACTGTCCCTATCATAACAACGCCTCAATCCTAAACAGACCCACCAACCTTCAACACCCAACTCCTCCTTCCCCCTTAACACCCCACCTCTCCATCACCCCGAACACCCCGCCTCTCCAACACCCATGACACCCCACCTCTCCAACACCCCTAACACCACACCTCTCCAACATCGACACCCCGCCTCTCCAACACCCATGACACCACACCTCTCCACCAACCCTGACACCCCACCTCTCCAGCACCTTAACACCCCACCTCTCCAACATCGACACCCCACCTCTCCAACACCCCTAACACCCTATCTCTCCAACACCCCTAACACCCTATCTCTCCAACACCCCTAACACCCTACCTCTCCAACATCGACACCCCACCTCTCCAACACCCCTAACACCTTATCTCTCCAACACCCCTAACACCCTATCTCTCCAACACCCCTAACACCCTACCTCTCCAACATCGACACCCCACTTCTCCAACACCCCTAACACCCCATCTCTCCAACACCCCTAACACCCCACCTCTCCAACACCCCTAACACCCCACCTCTCCAACACCCCTAACACCCCAACTCTCCAACACCCCTAACACCCCACCTCTCCAACACCCCTAACACCCCATCTCTCCAACACCCCTAACACCCCATCTCTCCAACACCCCTAACACCCTATCTCTCCAACACCCCTAACACCCTACTTCTCCAACACCCCTAACACCCCACCTCTCCAACACCCCTAACACCCCATCTCTCCAACACCCCTAACACCCCACCTCTCCAACACCCCTAACACCCTACTTCTCCAACACCCCTAACACCCCACCTCTCCAACACCCCTAACACCCCATCTCTCCAACACCATACCTCTCCCACACCCCTAACACCCTATCTCTCCAACACCCCTGACACCCACCTCTCCAACACTCCTGACACCCCACCTCTCCAACACCCCTAACACTCTATCTCTCCAACACCCCTGACACCCCACCTCTACAACACCCCTAACACCTTATCTCTCCAACACCCCTAACACCCCACCTCTCCAACACCCCTAACACCCTATCTCTCCAACACCCCTGACACCCCACCTCTCCAACACCCCTGACACCCTTGCTCTCCAACACCCCTAACACCCTATCTCTCCAACACCCCTAACACCCTATCTCTCCAACACCCCTGACACCCCACCTCTCCAACACCCCTAACACCCCACCTCTCCAACACCCCTAACACCCTATCTCTCCAACACCCCTGACACCCTATCTCTCCAACACCCCTGACACCCCACCTCTCCAACACCCCTAACACCCCACCTCTCCAACACCCCTAACACCCCACCTCTCCAACACCCCTAACACCCTATCTCTCCAACACCCCTGACACCCCACCTCTCCAACACCCCTGACACCCCACCTCTCCAACACCCCTAACACCCCACCTCTCCAACACCCCTGACACCCCACCTCTCCAATACCCCTAACACCCTATCTCTCCAACACCCCTAACACCCCACCTCTCCAACACCCCTAACACCCTATCTCTCCAACACCCCTAACACCCTATCTCTCCAACACCCCTAACACCCTATCTCTCCAACACCCCTAACACCCTATCTCTCCAACACCCCTAACACCCCACCTCTCCAACACCCCTAACACCCTATCGCTCCAACACCCCTAACACTCCACCTCTCCAACACCCCTAACACCCCACCTCTCCAACACCCCTAACACCCCACCTCTCCAACACCCATGACACCCCACTTCTCCAAAATCTACACCCCACCTCTCCAACACCCATAACACCCCACCGACATCCCTGATTTTACACCCCTAACACATCTACCTCACCACCCCTTCTGTACCCCCCCCCCCCCCCACCCAACCACGAAGCCTACCCACTACACCACATTATTTCATGGAACAACAGCTTCAATACAAAACTTTTTTTTTCGCCAGATGAAGCTAAGTACAACCGGAAGATGTGTTTTGTACATTCGATATGTCACCATGTCATATCGGAATAATATGTCATCATGACATGCGCACTCCCCTCCTGCCCGTCCACGGGGTGTTGTGAGTTGAATGTACCGGACTGTACTATCTAATATTTAATTTTTACAGGCAAACGCAGGTCTGTGTACATTACCGTGGGTAAGTAACAGAGGGTGTGGGTGTGTGGGGGGGGGGGGGGGAGGGGGTCTAATCAATGGGGGACGAGGTTGAGTTATAATACCCGAAAACATCAGCGCATGAAGACTAGGTTTTTTAGACGCAAAGTGTGAGAGGTTCTATTCTGACGATTTTTTATCAAAATTGTCATTGATCACCACTACCATTGATCACTATTACCATCGATCACCACTACCATTGATCACCACTACCATTTAACACCACTACCTTGACACTACCTTAGTGCTTGACAACCTGGACAAGACAACCTCACTGCTTGACAACCTAGAGAAGACAACCTTAGTGCTTGACAACCTAGAGAAGACAACCTGACATCTTGACAACCTAGACAAGACATAAATCATTCCTCAACACAAACCCATTCATACAAAATCAAATATTCATTCACGTCACAACAAAGGCTATATTTAATTAATTATTAATTATTAGGGCGGGGCGGGTGAGGGGTTGGGGTGGCAATATGTAAACCAACCCAGTTGATGTTTCTCTTCTACTTTATTAAACCAACAGCGCGGCATTATTCAACCAATGCTTTTTGTTCGCGAGATCTATTAGCTAACGTAGACTTCTTTCAACATAAGACAAGGTGGTCCCAAGTAAATGTTTGAGGGGAGATCGCCTAAATGAACGGCCCTTAGCTCCCCTGAAAGGTAATTCTGCATTCCTGAAAAGGGCAAAAAAAAAAAAAAAAAAAAAAAAAAAAACCGCCACTTTGATAAATAAATGCACATCGAAGGCTCTTGTTAAAGTTGTCGTAGTAAGACGTTTAAGTGCCCTGAGTTGGTCAAACTGAATATAAAAAATCTAAACACAATTTTAGAATAATACAATTGCAAAATATTCTTTAATACAAAAATTAAAATTTTTCAGAAAAATCTAAATTATCTGGGAAAAAACCCAGTTTGTATATGTTACGGGTCATTCGTAGGTTAGACTAGAATAGGATAGAATGGTCTAGAATTAGGGGAGAGTGAGTGTGTGAGTTGAGTTTAGCCTAGAATATTGTTAACCCCGTGTGTTTGTGTATTGTTATCCCAAGGTCGAATGCGGTATAAAAGCTGGAGTGAATGATTGCCAGGGGTGAGTTGGCAGTGGTTAGGTCGAGGGCTATTCTGTAATGTGAATATGTAAGACGGAGTAAACGTATTGAACGTTAACCCGAGTCGTTCTTGAATTTGAAACCAACCCAGAACCTAACAGTATATTAAAAAAACTTATCTAAATACCCCCCCCCCCCCAAAAAAAAAAAACCAAAAAAAAAAACCCAACAAAACAACCCATCATTCTTATGTGTAAAATAATTTTATGGTACGGTCAATCTCACTGCGGAGTTCACTTAGTACCCTACATATGCGAGACTAGCTGGTACGAATAAACACTAACCCAAACTCTTCATCTTTCTTTATATTTAACAATAGCCCTCGTCTTAAATTTACGTTCAAGAACTCGTCTTCGGATAAAGTTAGAATTTATATATTGTGGCCAACTCCTTATGTTAATATTCCTTTATTATTAAACATATGTAACTTCTATCCAAGTCGTTATTGTAATATTCCCTTACTATTTGTAACTTCTATCCGAGTTATTATGCTAATATTCCCGTGGTATTAACTGTTTGTAATTTCTACCCGTGTTGATATCCCGCCTTAACCCTCTATGTATTCATGCTAATATTCCTTTATTGTTAACCCTTTGTAACTTCTATCCTGCATTAACCGTCTAAGTATTCATGCTAATATTCCTTTATTGTTAACCCTTTGTAACTTCTATCCCGCATTAACCCTCTAAGTATTCATGCTAATATTCCTTCATTGTTAACCTTTTGCCCACCCAAGTCCACCTGATATTATTCCAATCACTAAACAACAAACTGCAGCTCAAAACCAAAGCCCTAATGCCGCGGCCCTTAATCTCCAACCCGTCCAAACATTTTATTCTGTCAAATTGCTGATCAATACACACGACCCAACACACTGGCACCGTAATGTCACCGTGACCCAGATGATTGGGGGCACTTGGAGCCTACCTGGTCGCAGACTGCCTGGCACACACACCGACCTGCTGGCAGACTTGAACGGTCTGGAATTACAGGTAAATTAGGCTTGGTTTAACAACACAGTCTGGTTCAGTAGAGCGTGGGTCTGGCAGAAGAGAAGGAGGGGGGGGGGAGGGGGTCAGTGTGGAGGATTAATGTTTCCACTTTGGTCTTAATAATTGGAGGGAAAATTAGCGCAGGCTAGGAGAGACTGTTTATATGATTTTATCTGTGTTTTTTTTTAAACTTAATTATACTTTAAATATATATTCTGAAGTTTGTTCATTAGAAACAAGTGTGTGTAAATGCGGTTATTAAAACTTAGACTTTGCGAAAAAATAAGAATATATGAATGAGAACTAAAAAACAAGACCATATATACAAGATCTTACTAAAGATATTAAAAACAAGATAGTAGAAATATGACCTTAGAATTAAGACATTAGACAGTAGACCTTAAAGCATGATCTTAAAAAGTAGAGTTTAGAAACACGTTGTTAGAAAGCAGACTTCAAAGTAGTTCCTAGAAAGTAATCATTAAAAAGTAGACATTAAAAGTATACCTTCGAAACTAGACATTAGAAATAAGAATTTAGAATATAGAAAACCTTTAACAAGTTTTTAGAAAGTAGACCTTACAAAGTAGATCTTAAACGAGACCTTAGAAAGTAGAGTTTAGAAACGAGATCTTAAAAAGTAGAACTTTATAAACAAGACCTTTAAACAAGATCTTAGAAAGTAGACCTTACAAAGTAGACCTTACAAAGTAGACCTTTGAAAGTAGAATTGAGAATATACAAACAAGACATTTCTTCTTCTTCTCTTCTTCTTCGTTCTTAATTTTACTGTTGGAAGGGATCCCCTCCAACACAATTAAGGATACGTGTCAACTGGTTATGCGCCATTGAGGCCACTGACTTTTTAGATTTGCTTCTATAGCCTTTGTCCAACCAAGAACAAACTACAAAGCAGCAGTTGTTTGATTTTGGAGTTGTCTCTCCTAGAAGAGTGGCTGTCTCCAGCTAACTAGCCTTATCAGCCCGAGGGTTCGAACTCGAGACTTTTTCGGTTTAGCAACCATGAGCTTTACCGACTCGACCACGCCGACCTATAAGACCTTTCAACAAGACGTTAAAAAGAAATAAACCGGGAGTGGTCTCCCCTAAACTTTCTCGAATATTCTTATATAAAACAACAAGGGATGGGAACTCGGGCTATAGACATGATTTTTAATCCATTTTAAATACTTAAAGTTTTAAAAAAAGAATAAAATCTCATAGACAAAAGAATTGCACACCAAGTGAACGCTGAATAAAAAAGTGCATAATAGTGCGCAATATTATTAGTACTTTAAAAATTTACATTAGGTTTTTGAGAAATCGGAAGTAGCGTAAATTACTGCTTCCGGTCACTTGAAATTACTCAAAATTTAACAGAAGGTAGAGAATTAGATCTTTTACTTACATGTGAAATTTCATTTATCTATCTAAAATAGTACTCAAGTTATAGGCTTTTGAAAAATTCAAAGTAGAAAAAGTACCACTTCCGGTTATCGGAAATCGCTCAAAAGTTGATACTGATCTACGATTTTGATAAAATACTTATATATGAAATTTCATCAACCTAGCTGTAACGGTACTCAAGTTATCGTGTTTACACACGGACACACACACACAGACAGACAGACACACAGACATACGGACAGAATTGCAAAGCCCAATTTTTCAGACTGGATTACGCATAAAACCTCTAAATTTTGATAAATCTGGATTGATAATTTTTGCCCGATTAAAATAAGCCCTCTATACTTCGGATATGATGAAGGACTGAAGTTTAATACGGTGAAAATTGTTAAAATTTCAAGTGATTTTTGTGCACGATTACAATACTTTCTCTATACTTCGTATATACGAGAAAGTAAAAAAAAAATTATAACCAGCACCTTGTAATTCTGTCTATGCTAAACCATCTGAAGTGCAAACTTCAAAACTATTAAAATTTAAATACCCTTTTATTGATTGGGGTACTGTGATTTTTTATTTTCATAGCATGAAAAGATGACAGCGTGTCACATACTTGTGAATTTAAATTGAGTTTCAACGGCTATAAATGGATCGATAGCGCGATTTTGCGATTCAGGTTTCGAGATTGCTTTATCAAGTTATTGTTTAGAGTTTTGATTAAATGTTTAGTTTAAGGGTGGTGGTGTTTGTAGTATAATGGTTTAATTAATATCAAAGTACGGGGGAATAATGAACAGCGGCCACAATGAAGCAGTTTTTAAATTTGAGATTTTTAAAATTTCTTTTTGTCCAACTACTGACCGGAGTTTGTGGGACGGCGTGGCCAAGTGGTAGAGCCGACAATCTCGAGTTCTAATCCAGGTTCAAGTCAGTAGAACTTTCATCCAGCTCTGACGTGTATCTAACTCACGTTAGGGAAAGTAAAGGCAACTGGACTAAGTGCTGACTACACTATTTCTTTATATGCCGAGGTCACAGAAACAGTTGAACTCTCTACTTCCTTTGCCCCAAGAACCACCAAGTTTACAAATAATAAAAATCTCGAGCTTAAAATACGATATTGTAATACATAATGAAAGTAACTATAAGGATACGAATCTACAAAAAAGGAACTGTTGATTTTACAACTTCCATGTTATGTGTTTGACCGCTGACCTAACATTGTAGAAGGATTGTTAAACATATAGTCCTGACGATAATCCTGATAATATTCGAGCTAAGGGCTTTACCCTAACCCTAATCTTAAATCTAACCCCAAAATATTATCACCATCATATTTTTCTGTTCGTACCCAATACACATGAAATCGAGTTTCAATGCCCTTGGCATAGAGGATCTTTGGTCAGCGTTATGCCTAGTCGCCTTTGCATCCCTAACTCAAGTTAGGTACCCATCAGTGTTGTGGTGGACTCAGGGACGTTCTACAAACACGAGCCCGGGATCTGAACCCGAGACTTTCGGGTTAGCGGCCGTAAGCGCTACCATCCGTTCACACCGTCCCCTAGAGTCAAAATATAAGATAGAAAAATGAAAATTATCCTTTGTTAGAGTCAGAATATAACATAAAAAGGGATGATTATCTTTTGCTATAGTCAGAATAAAAAGCAAATCATCCTGTCTATAATATTGACCAGCCGGCGATTACTTTAACAACCGAAGTAACATTAAAGCATGTAGCTTGTAGATCTAAAGCCTCAATGTGTATCCAATCATTACATGTAAGTTTATCCGGCTTAGTTTTTCACGCGTGTACTTGCTCTAATGTGTAAACTAAATCTTGGCGTGTTAAATATGTATATGTGTTAAATAAAACAACAACAACAACAGAAACTAATCTACAACAACTTTATAGGACCAGGCCACAATAAGAACGAAACGTCTAAAAATTCATTCAATGACCATTCACTGAGCCACTATTCATCAAATAAATAGACTGCTAGTTAACGATAGCTAATCCAGTGCTACATTGCACCTAAGAATTCCCTCCCCTATACAAATAGCGGTGCTGATGTATCTTGAATCAGAAACTTGGTAAAGACCATGGCACCTATCTTCAAGTGTTGATCGATCCTAGACGGTTCTCAGATGATCACTTCTAACGCATACCTATTAAATTTGATAAACAGCACATTCGTCGTGTGCATAGACATATAAGCCTGTCGACACGACAGTTATGCAAATAGAAAAGATTCATATATACAGTAAGGTATTGATTCCCCCCTCCCCCCTCGTAAATCGAGCGTGTTTGATTGTCGAAGTGTATAGAAACATAGTCATCAATTATTCATTAATTATCGATCATTGAACTTTTTATTAGAGGGTAATTATACGAGACAACCTGACGTGGTTGAGGTTATTGATCGCGTTTTGTTTGGAAATGGCACATTTCGTTCTTTGAATGAACCATTAAACCCGACGGGTATTTTGACTAGTAGTCTATCCTTAAAGGGTTTAACTAATCTTGCCTTATCTTTGCATTTACAGTATTGATTGATTGATATAAGGCATATATTAATACGACTTTTATTGTATCGTTTTAATTAAGCTTTGAGTGATTAGTAATAATTCGTTGATTAAATAATTAGTAATCAGTAAGTAGTGCTTATGTGTATAATAACATACAATATTGAATGAATAATAAGGGTCATGTATAATCTATACTTCATTTGCCATTTTAAAATTGTTAAAATTTTTAAAAATAAGTAAAAACATTACCTTTGACGTTTTTAATGTGTACGGCAGAAATTAATGAAGTATATTTTAGGTTTCCGTGACCGCGGCATATAAAAAAGAGATATCATGGTCAGTTCTTTGCTAGCCGCTTGCTGTATCCAGTCCAGTGTTTCTTCCAGACTTTTTTCTACGGGGAGGGGGGGCACTTGATATTTTCGGAGGGGGGGGGGGGACATTGGTAAAAGTTTGTTTTCTATACAAATTCCATTTCGTTCGGGGGGGGGGGGGGGTGATGCCTGGAAGAAACTCTGATGCAGTCCAGGATCCGAACTCAAGCACTTTCTGGCAAGCAGTCATGCACTGGTCCGCCCGACCACTCTGTACTATAATTAATAAATATACCACATCTACCCCCAATAACACAACACAATAAACCACCCCTACATGTAACATAATATAACTATAAACCACCCTCTACCCCCACGTAACATAATATAACTATAAACCAGCTACTACCCACATGTAACACAATATAACAATAAACCACCCTCTACCCCATATAACACAATATAACTATAAATCAGTCCACCCCCACCTAACGCAATATAACAATAAACCACCCTTATCCCATGTAACACAATATAACAATAAACCACCCTCTATCCCCATGTAACACAATATAACAATAAACCACCCTTATCCCATGTAACACAATATAACAATAAACCACCCTTATCCCATGTAACACAATATAACAATAAACCACCCTCTATCCCCATGTAACACAATATAACAATAAACCACCCTTATCCCATGTAACACTATATAACAATAAACCACCCTCTACCCACATGTAACACAATATAACAATAAATCATCCCCACACGCACGTAACACAATAAAACAATAAACCACCCCTACCCCATGTCACACAATCTAACAATAAACCACCCTCTACCCCCATGTACATAATATGAATATAAACCCACACCCCCTACCCCCCTGTAGGATATAACAATAAACCACTCCTACCCCCTATGTTAAACATTATAACAATAAACCACCCCTACCCCATGTGACGCAATATAACAATAAACCACGTATAGTTCCATGTACCACAACAACAAACCATACCACACTTCATAAAGTTGACGCCCTGATTTGTTTGACATTTGGCTTCAGGCGCGACAAAGTACGACAATCGTTGAAATATTTTTTTCTAAACATTTGCAAGAGTAGCCTTTCTTGATAATATGTTTTAAAAGATGACCGGGAGAATGCGCAGCGGGAATTTCTCTCTCCCTCTCTCTTTTCTCTCTCCCCCCCCCCATTGAAGAGATGCCTGAAAAAAAAAACACGGGTGGAAAATTAATTTGCGTATTTAATGCAGATGACAGTCCGGATTTACCAAAGCTATTTACTTTTACATGTTACTTCTTCTTCTTCTTCGTTCTTAATTTTTGGTGTTGGGAGAGATCGAGCCTTATCTGCCAGAGGGTTTGAACTCGAGACTTTTTTCGAATTAATCAACCATGAGCTTTGCTGATTCGACCATGCTTCCATCATGTTACGATATGATCAATTATTTTTTTGATAATTTTAACTGTAAATTTAGGGAAGGAAGTTATGGAAATTATTTGCACGAGAACGGAGATCGCACAAATGGCAGTGGAGTTTTTCAGCAATCTGAAATATCAACGTGAGAAATAAAAGCACCGCATTCCTTACAATTTCTAACTGATTTTTAGCGCAATTTCCATACTGACAATTGTTTTTTTAAATGCAGGGTTTAATATTTCCTTTAAATCAGTTTTAAAGTAGGAAATATAGTGTATTTTTTGGGTTACTTTCAGGTGATGTTTATGTTTAAGATTATGTCTTATGTTTGATATACATAAGTTTACACAAGAATGCATTTGATTATTTAAACTGTTGTGATTGTCTGCTCTAGAATTGATTGATTAATAGTTTTACACTAATTGTACCACTAAATTTATGGCATTCGATTGTTCTAATTAACATCTACCATTCGCTTTATAATAATGCGAAAGCGATGCTTATATCTAAAATTTCTAAAATTTCTAACATATTTGTTTAAAGTAATTTAAGCATGACCAGAGCAAGGTCTTATCGATAACGGCTAGTATAGAAGCATAAGTTTATGTATTTTTATATAGGTTTTACATGTACCTTATGCACAAGCGCTTATACGTCAACGGATTTTTAAATGTGTTTGTACTATTGGCCTACTTTTTTATGTGCCTCAGACTTATGATTTACAGGGTCGGTTTGCCTTGCATGTTCGCTTTAGTATTAAAGTTTTCATCATCGGTTTATGAAGACTGATACTGTTTCCATAGAAAGCGTCTTATAGCAATTTTCATTTTAAACATGTATGTTCAATTATGTGATTTTATGGTGATTTTTTTTTTAAATTTTTTTTAAAATACTTTTATTTGCAATTAAAACAAGTACATCAACATCAAATTTTTTAACATAATCTAGAACACCAAATGAAAACGAAAGGTTTTGCAAATGTACATAATGAATATTTACATGATGTCATGTATTTGATTATAAAAAAACGAGCCGACCCGCAGCGTATCATACGCCGCTATTTAGTTGTTTTATTTTCTACTTTTCAGTAATTCATAATTTGTAAATTCGACAGTACCAATGCTGCCACTGAAAATATTTGCTTCAAAACACTACCCCCCCCCTTTCCCCTAACCCCGATACTACACCCCCCCCCCCCCCCCCCGTGAAAGCAGCCTCCTCTTAGTTATTTCTTAGTTACCTGCTGTAAGTTTAAAATCGAACTAAATTATCTGCCCATAATAGAAACCCGGCTGTACGGCTCTACGATTTGTAAACATTTAGCTTTGTAAAAATTTAGAGTGAACACCGCTCACCAGACAATGTTGGGGTGGGGTGGGGGTGGTAGTGATAGTGATGGAGAGAAAGAGAGGGGACTGCAAGGAGGCGCTTGCAGCTTGTTTTCTAACTGATCCCAGAAGAGAATTATATATATAGATTGCAAAGGATGACAGTAAAAGGGGTGAAGGTCAAATGAAAGTTTCAGAAGTCTGGGTGGGGAGAGGAGAGGAAATTTTTCAGAGAGGGTCAATGGGACAGTGAAGCATTTTCTATGTAGGGAAACAACTTAAGTTGACTAGTTGAAAGGGTGTTGTAGTGGTCGCATTGAGTTTTCAAAATGTTGCTGTGTGAAAGATGAGAGGAAAGAGACAAGATTTAGAACTTTAAATAAATTCTGGATATTGATGTTGCGGTGGGTGGTGGGGTCGTTGGAACAGTTAAAGGGATTGTGGGGTTATCATGTCTGAGGGTAAAGTGGATAGAGGGGGAGAAAGGAGGGGGTAGATTTTATTTTTTTATTTTTTATTAATTCAATTGTTTTAAACATTTAAATCATTAATAATAATATATTTGATAGATTTTACGCAGCATCAAAGACATGAACAATGAACATCAATTGCATATATAATAATCAAAGGGAAAAAATAAAATGGCATAAGAACTAGATTAAAATAAGGTGTTTCTATGGTGATTGAATGTTCTGGTTAAATAAAGGGTTGATTAGATGAAATGATGAGTATTGGAGTAACAACAATTAAAAATAATTTTTATTTATCTAAAGAATTTAGTTAATACTAGACTACCCGTCATCCCTTGGATAACTGTTGGTTTCGGGGGTCATCCATCAAAAAACATCACGTCTGTCACTCAGAGGCATAGCGACCCTTCCCGGCGCCCGGGGACAAACTTTTCGATTTGAACCCCCCCCCCCCCCGCAAGATTTCGATTTGCAACCCCCCCCCCCCCCTCAAACTTTTGATGTGCACCCCCCCCACTCAAACTTTCGATTTGCACCCCCTCAACCTTTCAATTTATTTTTCCAAACCATTTTGGCGCCCCAACATATGTCCCCCCCCCCGCCCCCCTTCCCCCCCTCCACCTCCCCCCGCCTCCCCTCCCGCCTCCCCTCCCCCTCCCCCTCCCGCCCCCCTCCTCGCTACGCTACTGCAGTGTCACTTATCGTCACAAAAAACAGACCCCACATTCAAAAATATGTTTTTTATCTTTTAAAAACACCGAAAACACCGATTTCGGACTATCCCTTCATATACTGACGTCACAGGTGACCTACTCAACTCTACTTCACCTGCCCAGTGTCCCGCCAAGTCTCAGACGACATGTTTTTATCGTTTAAAAAACGATTCCAGCCGCGCATGTCTCTGACCCCACTATCCTTTCATATGCTTAGGACAAAGAAACAGATGAACTCTACTTCACCTGCCCTGTATCCTGCCAAGTTCAGATAGGCAACTTATCATTCACATCTAAAAAAAAAAATTGAAAAAAAAAATCATTAACATATTGGTCTAGAACCTATGCCACCCGCATGAGAGCCGCTACCAACTTAGCTATTTACTCGTGACGTCAACCGTGAATTTTTATACTATACTATGAGTCTCCTTATGCAACATGATTTACACGCAAGTCTAGTAGTAGTAGTAGTAACTTTCAAATTAAATTTTATCTTAAATTAGCCAAACAAAGATTTATATAAAATAAAGAAGTTCTGAAATTAGCTAGATCTAGATAGAATTATCTAGATCTAGATTCTACGACTCGCTTGCTTAGGTCTTAAGTTTAGTTTTTCTTGCTAGCCGCTGATAGGCCCGGAGCGAGCATTTCAAAATTACCATATTCCAAACAAAGATTTATATAAAATAATAAAGGTCTAAAATAGTTTAGTATATAGAAAATCACTTTTATCTAAATCTAGATAGAATTATCTATATTTTAGATCTACGACTGAGCTATATTTAGAATTTACGTTTATAATTTAGCAAAATTCCGGTATAGAAGCAGCGTATGAATCTTAAGCTGCGCAAATACGCCCTGGAGCCAGCACTTCAAAATTTGCATAGTCGAAACAAAGATTTATACAAAATAATAAAGGTCTAAAATATTTTAGTATATAGAAACTCATTATTATCTAAATCTAGATAGAATTATCTATTTTCTAGATCTACGACTGGTTTGCTTAAGTCTCGTTTCTTTTTTGGTTTGTATTAAGATCTATAACTAATAAATTTTTGATTTGACCTAGATTTAGATTCTAGATTCTAGATCTAGATCTATAAATAAATAACTTTCTTGGACAGATTGTAGATCTAGAGAAATTTATTGTAAAACTAAATGAAAAAAGACAGTTTAAAATTGATATAAGTGTTGGAACGTAATAAATACAGCAAACGGACGTATTGTTTAAGTTATAGCCGGCAGAAAATTAGCTTTGTAACGCGTTAAAATTTTGAATGGGCCACAAAGTCTATGATGGAGTCCGCCATTTTTATTGTACCAAAAAGTAAACACATCAAGGGACGTCACTATTCCCACAAAGTTTAGTCAATGTTTTAACATTTAAAAAAAAATGGGTTAATCTACCTATGAATAAATCAATAAATTAATTAACGTCTTTAAATAAATGTGTGATTAACAGTCTGTCTTAAAACAAACATTTTTCTCTACCTACATACTATTTTACAGCTTTCCACGATGAGTGCAACCATTCGAGATACTCGATCAGCCAAACAAAAAAAAAACAAATAAATATTCAAATTTGTTAACAAACTTGACTTTTAGTAGTATACTAGAATACCCGTCATCCGTTGGATAACTGTGGGTTTCGGGGGTCATCCATCAAAAAACATTACGTCTGTCACTCAGAGGCATAGCGACCCTTCCCGGCGCCCGGGGACAAAGTTTTCGATTTGAACCCCCCCCCTCAAACTTTTGATGTGCACCCCCCCCCCCCCCACTCAAACTTTCGATTTGAACCCCCCTCAACCTATCAATTTATTTTTCCAAACCATTTTGGCGCCCCAACATATGTCCCCCCCCCCTTCCCCCCTCCACCTCCCCACCCCCCCCTTCCCCCCCCCCCGCCTCCCCTCCCCACCCCCCGCCTCCCCTCCCCACCCCCCGCCTCCCCTCCCCTACCGTCCCCCCCCCCCTCCTCGGTACGCTACTGCAGTGTCACTTATCGTCACAAAAAACAGACCCCACATTCAAATATATGTTTTTTATCTTTTAAAAACACCGAAAACACCGATTTCGGACTATCCCTTCATAAACTGACGTCACAGGTGACCTACTCAACTCTACTTCACCTGCCCAGTGTCCTGCCAAGTCTCAGACAACATGTTTTTATCGTTTAAAAAACAATTCCAGCCGAGCATGTATCTGACCACACTATCCTTTCATATGCTTAGGACAAAGAAACAGATGAACTCTACTTCACCTGCCCTGTATCTTGCCAAGTTCAGATAGGCAACGTTATCATTCACATCTAAAAAAAAAAATTGAAAAAAAAAATTTCATTGACATATTGGTCTAGAACCCGTGCCTCCTGCATGAGAGCTGACTACGCTACCATTTTAGCTATTTACTCGTGACGTCACAAGTGAATTTTTATACTATACTATGTGTCTCCTTATGCAACTTGATTTACGCGTATAGATTCTAGATCTAGATCTAAAAATAAGTCTAGTAGTACTAACTTTCAAATTAAATTTTATCTTAAATAAGCCAAACAAAGATTTATATAAAATAATTAAGGCCTGAAATAGATTCTAGATGTAGAATTTACATTGAATCTAGTGACCTACATCTAGGCTAGATCTAGATCTAGGCTAGATTCATAAATTTCCTTCGATAGCTGATCTTTAGATCTAGAGAAATTTATCGTAAAACTAAATGAAAAAGACAGTTGAAAATTGATATAAGTGTTGGAACGTAATAAATACAGCAAACGGACGTATTGTTAAAGTTATGACCGACAGAAAATTAGATTTAGAACGCGTTAAACTTTTGAATGGGAACACAATTTTCTTCAATAGACGCCGCCATTTTATTGTACTAAAGAGTAAACAAAAACCTGTGACGTCACTATTCCCACAAAGTTTAGTCAAGGTTTTAACATTTTTAAAAAAAATGGGTTATTCTGCGTAGGAATAAATCAATAAATTAATTAACGTCTTTAAATAAATTTGTGATCAACAGTCTGTCTGCATTAAAAAATTATTCTCTACCTGCATACCATTTTACAGCTTTCCAGATAGAGTCGAACATATCACAATTTTCGATCAGGCAAACAAATAAATATTCAAACATGTAAACAAACTTGACTTTTAGTAGTATACTAGAATACCCGTCATCCGTTGGATAACTGTGGGTTTCGGGGGTCATCCATCAAAAAACATCACGTCTGTCACTCAGAGGCATAGCGACCCTGCCCGGGGACAAAGTTTTCGATTTGAACCCCCCCCCCTCAAACTTTTGATGTGCACCCCCCCCACTCAAACTTTCGATTTGAACCCCCCTCAACCTATCAATTTATTTTTCCAAACCATTTTGGCGCCCCAACATATGTCCCCCCCCCCTTCCCCCTCCACCTCCCCACCCCCCCCTTCCCCCCCCCCCCCCGCCTCCCCTCCCGTCCCCCCCCCCCCCCCCTCCTCGGTACGCTACTGCAGTGTCACTTATCGTCACAAAAAACAGACCCCACATTCAAATATATGTTTTTTATCTTTTAAAAACACCGAAAACACCGATTTCGGACTATCCCTTCATAAACTGACGTCACAGGTGACCTACTCAACTCTACTTCACCTGCCCAGTGTCCTGCCAAGTCTCAGACAACATGTTTTTATCGTTTAAAAAACAATTCCAGCCGAGCATGTATCTGACCACACTATCCTTTCATATGCTTAGGACAAAGAAACAGATGAACTCTACTTCACCTGCCCTGTATCTTGCCAAGTTCAGATAGGCAACGTTATCATTCACATCTAAAAAAAAAAATTGAAAAAAAAAATTTCATTGACATATTGGTCTAGAACCCGTGCCTCCTGCATGAGAGCTGACTACGCTACCATTTTAGCTATTTACTCGTGACGTCACAAGTGAATTTTTATACTATACTATGTGTCTCCTTATGCAACTTGATTTACGCGTATAGATTCTAGATCTAGATCTAAAAATAAGTCTAGTAGTACTAACTTTCAAATTAAATTTTATCTTAAATAAGCCAAACAAAGATTTATATAAAATAATTAAGGCCTGAAATAGATTCTAGATGTAGAATTTACATTGAATCTAGTGACCTACATCTAGGCTATATCTAGATCTAGGCTAGATTCATAAATTGTCTTCGATAGCTGATCTTTAGATCTAGAGAAATTTATCGTAAAACTAAATGAAAAAGACAGTTGAAAATTGATATAAGTGTTGGGACGTAATAAATACAGCAAACGGACGTATTGTTAAAGTTATGACCGACAGAAAATTAGATTTAGAACGCGTTAAACTTTTGAATGGGAACACAATTTTCTTCAATAGACGCCGCCATTTTATTGTACTAAAGAGTAAACAAAAACCTGTGACGTCACTATTCCCACAAAGTTTAGTCAAGGTTTTAACATTTAAAAAAAAAATGGGTTATTCTGCGTAGGAATAAATCAATAAATTAATTAACGTCTTTAAATAAATGTGTGATTAACAGTCTGTCTGCATTAAAAAATTATTCTCTACCTGCATACCATTTTACAGCTTTCCAGATAGAGTCGAACATATCACAATTTTCGATCAGGCAAACAAATAAATATTCAAACATGTAAACAAAGTTGAGTTTTAGTAGTATATAGATAGATAGATAGATAGCTAATGTAAATTATTTTTAAACTATTGAAACATAATATTTGAAACAAATTATACATATTGATATTTTATTGAATTATAGCTATTCTGTTATTAATATTTTATATTTATTAATATTGATTTATTACTAAACTTTATTTTACTAAGATTTAATTTCTCAATATCTGTTAACAACGTTTAGTAACATATTTATAAGTAGTCTCCCTTGGTTACGTTTTTTTGTTGTACATTATGTTCATGGGGCGCTACTAATATATATTAACATTTCAATTAAATACTTTTTTTCTCTTTTACATTGTGTAGAACTAAAATTACCAATTATTACAAATTATTATTACTTTGAAACAAACTTTCATAACTTTTGTGCAAAAGTACTTACAATAATCGTTTTTTTTTTGTAAAGACGTGCTTTGCGTTATTACATTATAACTTACGAGCCGACCCGCGGCGTATCATTTGCCGCTATTTAGTTGTTTTATTTTCTACTTTTCAGTAATCCATAATTTTGAATTCGACAGTACCAATGCTGCCACTGAAAATATTTGCTTTAAAACACTATCAGTAGCTCGTTAAGGACGATACCCCTCCCCGACCCTCCTTTCCTCCAACCCCAACCCCTACCTTACACGCCCCCCCCCCCCCCACCCCCGTGAAAGCAGCCTCCTCTTAGTTACCTCACCTAAGTTTAAAATCGTTTCAAACTAAATTATCTGCCCCTAATAGCCGTCACTAAACCCGGCTCTACGATTGTAAACATTTAGCGTGAACCACAGCTCACCAGACCATGTGGGGGTGGCGGTGGTAGGGATATGCCTAGAGAGGAAGAGAGGGGGCTGCTAGGCGCGCTTACAGCCTGGTGTTTTCTAGGGTATCCAAAAAGAGAATTATATATAGATATATAGATGCTGTTTACTCGCAGTACGTTTTACTTAATTAAAATTATTAGATCGTGCCTTTTTACTTTCTCGTATATACGAAGTATAGAGAAAGTATTGTAATTGTGCACAAAAATCACTTGAAATTTTAACAGTTTTCACCGTATTACTCCTCAGTCCTTCATCACATCCGAAGTACAAAGGACTTATTTTAATCGGGCAAAAATTATCAATCCAGATTTATCAAAATTAAGAGGTTTTATGCGTAATCCAGTCTAAAAAACTGGGCTTTGCAATTCTGTCCGTATGTCTGTGTGTGTGTTTGTCTGTCCGTGTGTAAACACGATAACTTGAGTACCGTTACAGCTAGGTTGATGAAATTTCATATATAAGTATTTTATCAAAATCGTAGATCCGTATCAACTTTTGAGCGATTTCCGATAACCGGAAGTGGTATTTTTTCTTGTTTGAATTTTTTTTAAAGCCTAAACTGTACCTTCTGTTAAAGTTTGAGTAATTTCCGTTGAACGGAAGTACTAATTTACGCTACTTCCGATTTCTCAAAAAACTAATGTAAATTTTTAAAGTAGTAATAATATTGCGCACTATTATGCACTTTTTTATTTGGCGTTCACTTAGTGTGCAATTCTTTTATCTACGAGATTTTATTCTATTTTTAAAACTTTAAGTATTTAAAATGGGTTAAAAATCATGTCTATAGCCCGAGTTCCCATCCCCTGTTGTTTTATATAAGAATATTCGAGAAAGTTCAGGGGAGATCACTCCCGGTTTATTATGAATGAGATTGAAGACTTAAATATTTTCTAATATATTTGTCACACACTGAAAGATGCTATTCGATGCGCACTGTCTATCGTATAGTGATTTTTTTTTTATAAAAGTATGCAGTTCAGTAACAAACTACTAGCGGTAGCTTAGATCTTTAGATGTTGCCAGCTTTGTAAGTATACTGATCAAAACATAAATACGAAATGTAACAAAAATGTATGAAAACAAATTCTCTTTGGACAGCTGTAGGTAAATCAAAAGTAACCAAATCTCCAAGTTCTTTGCATTGCTATGAGTTGTTCTTATTTGTATGTTTGTATGTCTATCTAGTTCTTATTTGTAACTGCATGTTTGTATGTATATCTAGTTCTTATTTGTTATTGCATGTTTGTATGTCTATCTAATTCTTATTTGTTATTTGCATTGCTATGAGATGTTCTTATTAGCTATTGCATGTTTGTATGTCTATCTAGTTCTTATTTGTTATTGCATGTTTGTATGTCTATCTAGTTCTTATTTGTTATTGCATGTTTGCATGTATATCTAGTTCTTATTTGTTATTGCGTGTTTGTATGTATATCTAGTTCTTATTAGTTATTGCGTGTTTGTATGTATATCTAGTTCTTATTTGTTATTGCATGTTTGTATGTATATCTAATTCTTATTTGTTATTGCATGTTTGTATGTATATCTAGTTCTTATTTGTTATTGCGTGTTTGTATGTCTATCTAGTTCTTATTTGTTATTGCATGTTTGTATGTCTATCTAACTCTTTTTTGTTATTGCATGTTTGTATGTCTATCTAGTTCTTATTTGTTATTGCATGTTTGTATGTATATGTATTGACGGATTTCGGAATGGAATTGTTAGCTGTCCACCTACATACACACATTCAATAGCTAGACCCGCGTATGTACTAAGTTCTTCCATCGGTGAAGTGGAAGGTTGTCTGGAATATTCCAGAGATCCAAAGAAGATCCTGTGGATGTTGCGACCTTAGCAGCGCCAGGCCTTAAATGGCTCAAGTTTTTAAAAAAATTGCAACTGTCCGAACGTCAATGAGACACCCCCCCCCCCCCCAACACCCACACCCAAGACGTGGCCCGGGCTAGGCCCAGGGGATTATGCAAATGGCGGCTAGATCGGATTGGGATTTGGTGATTCTTGTGGGGAGCATTATCTGCATGTTAGGGCTTGCAGATTTTTTTTTTATCTGCCAGCTGTTATCTGCATTCAACGGATATTAATGCGAACATTGGGGGAGGGGGGTTAGACTAAGATGAGCTGATCTGATCTTTTTAGAGGGAAGTATGGGACAAGGGCTTGGGTGGGCTAATCTGGTGTTTTGGGAGGGGAGTATGGGACAAGGGCTTGGGTGGGCTAATCTGGTGTTTTGGGAGGGGAGTATGGGACAAGGGCTTGGGTGGGCTAATCTGGTGTTTTGGGAGGGCATGGGACAAGGGCTTGGGTGGGCTAATCTGGTGTTTTGGGAGGGAAGTATGGGACAAGGGCTTGGGTGGGCTAATCTGGTGTTTTGGGAGGGACAGGGGCTTGGGTGGGCTAATCTGGTGTTTGGGAGGGACAGGGGCTTGGGTGGGCTAATCTGGTGTTTTGGGAGGGCATGGGACAAGGGCTTGGGTGGGCTAATCTGGTGTTTTTGGAGGGCATGGGACAAGGGCTTGGGTGGGCTAATCTGGTGTTTTGGGAGGGAAGTATGGGACAAGGGCTTGGGTGGGCTAATCTGGTGTTTTGGGAGGGCATGGGACAAGGGCTTGGGTGGGCTAATCTGGTGTTTTGGGAGGGAAGTATGGGACAAGGGCTTGGGTGGGCTAATCTGGTGTTTTGGGAGAGCATGGGACAAGGGCTTGGGTGGGCTAATCTGGTGTTTTGGGAGGCCATGGGACAAGGGCTTGGGTGGGCTAATCTGGTGTTTTGGGAGGGAAGTATGGGACAGGGGCTTGGGTGGGCTAATCTGGTGTTTTGGGAGGGGAGTATGGGACAAGGGCTTGGGTGGGCTAATCTGGTGTTTTGGGAGGGAAGTATGGGAAAAGGGCTTGGGTGGGCTAATCTGGTGTTTTGGGAGGGAAGTATGGGACAAGGGCTTGGGTGGGCTAATCTGGTGTTTTGGGAGGGCATGGGACAAGGGCTTGGGTGGGCTAATCTGGTGTTTTGGGAGGGACAGGGGCTTGGGTGGGCTAATCTGGTGTTTTGGGAGGGACAAGGGCTTGGGTGGGCTAATCTGGTGTTTTGGGAGGGACAAGGGCTTTGGTGGACTAATATGGTGTTTTGAGAGGGACGTGTTTTTTCCAGACTTTTTTCTCCGGGGGTACACTTGAAATTTTCGGGGGGACGGACAACAATTTTCGGGGGGGGGGGGAGCGGACACTGTCAAAAGTATATATTTTCTATATAAATTCCATTTCGTACGGAAGGGGGGTGGTGGTAGACTTTCTTCGACGGGGGGGGGGGGGGGTTGAGGGTGCCCCCCCCCCCCCCCCCCCCCCGAAGAGATGCCCGGAAAAAACTCTGGGAGGGACAAGGGCTTGGGTGGGCTAATCTGGTGTTTTGACCCTGTGTGCTAAACAAATTTGTTTAAAATTTTTAAAATTTTGATTCTCGCCTGTAAACAGTAGTTATTTTGCAAAACTTATAATCCTTAAATGAGCATCTTTCATATAAGCCGCTTTAATAAGCATCAAAATACTGTATTTATATGCAGAAAAAATTAAAAATAAAATCAGAAAATTGTAGTATAGTGCATCTGTATTTTAATTTATTTAAAAAAAAAACGTATCAAATACAACTTTATCAAAAATATTTTTACACTAAATAAACCTGAAAAAAATATCAAGAAAATTAAATATATAAAAAAATATCAAGCTAGTTCTTGATGCGACATCTATTTTGTGTGCGGCTTTGTTGGTCATTGTAAATACTCACGAGAAAGACGTGAGATCGCACATACTACACTTAGCTAAATTTACCTCGTATTTTTTTGTTACGTTGGTTTTAAACTAGACATTTAAAATAAGACCTCCCTAAAGAAAAAAAGCTAGCTTTATATTAGGTTGCATGATATAAGTAGGATAAATACAATACTTTTATAATTTTTAGAACACGTTTAGGTTGCATAAAATAATTATGATAAATACGTAAATTTTATAAAGTTTAGAATGGGTTTAGGTTACATGATATAAGTATGATAAATACAGTAATTTTATAATTTTTAGAACGGGTTTAGGTTGCATGAAATGAATAATTTATGATAAATACAATAATTTAAAAATATTTAGAATAGGTTTTGGCTTCATGAAGTAAGTACAATACAAAGTGAGATAACGAAAAAAGAATTGTAAAAGTAATAAAAGTCAGCAACGAGACAGTAACGTATGCTTCGGCACTAGGTCTTCGTCAGATTTAGCCAACAAATGAATGATTTGTTTCTATATTCTAAGCTATTTCTTGTATATAAATGACCCTACGTCAGGGGTCGGCAACCTGCGGCTCGCGAGCCGCATGCGGCTCTTTTGATATCAAGATGCGGCTCTCCAGCTCCTTAAACAAATACTAATAATCTCAATACAAAATTTAATATTTGAAATAAAAACAATGTTAGTGGCTCTTTAAAACCAGGGAAATTTTGTAAATTGAAACTTTTGGCTCTTCCGCTTCAAAAGGTTGCCGACCCCTGCCCTACGTCAATCTCACATACACATCTGAAATGCAAAGTTTGACAAATAGTTCACACAGGAACGTTTTGCTTGAGGTGGCCTGAATGAACAGTTTAACAATTCTCCACCTGGATTCAGCACGGTTTGAATACCAGCAGGTCCACAGTCTAACCCAGGCTTTCTCCCACTCGATTACCGCCCTTTACCCCCGCGTCTCCACACAGCGTAGCTGGCCGACTGCTGAAGACGCAGTCAAGGTTCATTGTCGCCCCTGTTTGATCCACGTAAACTCCTCAATTCAAAGTCCAAAGACCGCCGGCCTATGTGCGTGGTAAAGGCCCTATCGAAATAAAAGAACGTAAAAAGAAAATAAAAATCAGTACGTCGAAGTTTCTTTGCTGAATTCACATATAGGCGTGAATAGTATTTTTTTGTGATACAATATTTGTGGTGAAATTTTTCATACTTGGGATAATGTTAAGTGCCGTGTGATAAACATGAGGTAATCTAGGATGAGGATGTGTTTTAAAGTGTGGCAGAGTTAACATGGATGTAGCTTTCTCAAGTACTTGATTAACGTATTACAGCGTGATATAAACGTAAGTAGCAGCTAATTACAATTATTATTCAATAAATTGTAAGTACTCTTATATTTGTGATCAGTGGTGTAGCTGGTGGTTGAACGAAGGTGGCGTTTCACTATATATATATATATATATATATATATATATATATATATATATATATATATATATATATATAGCCTATACATAGCCTACATATATATATATATATATATATATAAATATAAATATATATAAATATAAATATATATAAATATAAATATATATATATATATATATATATATATATATATATATATATATATATATATATTATATATATATATATATATATATATATATATATATATATGAAGTTTTGTTTGAGGGTTTGAAACCTGCATCTGATAAAAATATCTACTCAAGATATAGGGGTACTCAAATGGACATCCAAGAGTTCTTTTAGATATACCAATGTGGGGGGGGGGGGTAGGGCTTGACTTGAACCTTCCTGGGAGGGGGGTGGAGGTGGGCTGGAAAAGGTTTAAATATGAGAAGCGTTCACGGAGAGATGCCTGAAAGAAACACTGCATGTGACATATACGTGTGTTAAACGTTCACAGTATTAAAAGTATCTTCTTTTTTGTTGTAAGCTTTTTGCTTTCATATCACATAACAGCACTACTGCCGATATTAATCGAAAAATGCAACAATAATTTTAGTGCCCGTATTCCTAACGGGAACATTGCTAGTATTGTAGTATTATTGTTGTGTCGCGTAGTTTTACCGTGTACTTGATCCCCGTATAGACGTTTTTTTTTTTCTTCCTATATTCCATTTCATTATTTACTCCCCGCACATCGAGTGTTTTGCTTTGCCTATTGGAGTGAAATCGGAAAAGCACGGACGATTTTCCGGTCTGCGGATCGAGGGGGTGCACTGCTATTCACCGGACGCGACGGTCGGGGCAAAGGGTGCTGGGTGCGACCTGGGGGAGAATGAGGCGCCGCGCTGGTGCGGGTTGGTCGATGGGAGCCGTGTGGGGACGGACACAGTGGATATTCAGCCGGGGCGGAAATTAGTTTCAGTGCGGTAGAATTGTCCGGGCTAATCGGAATATTTAGCGTGGCGTGAGGCATGGGGATTAGAGCGGAGAGATTAACAGACGGAATAATCTTTGCGTGTTGATTTCAAGGAAAGGAAAATAAATTATTAATTCTGTGCTGTACTTTTGAAAAATTTTGACCTAGAAGGATTATTGAACTATTTCGAATAAATCAGGATTATAGTCAAATTGTTTATTTAGAGAAAGGTAAGTATATATGCACCTTTTAAGCACGTGCGTATTTAATTGAACGCATGTGTTGATAAATCAATCAATTAAGGTGTAATTAAGTTATTTAACAATACTGTAATATATAAAAAAGCAAATGTATGAATGCTAAAATGTGTATCTGTCTACAGAATACATCAATATACTGCACTTATGTCATTTCGTAGGCATGCGTGTAATGACATTTCTTTAAGAATTTATATCCAAACAATTTAAAAAAAAACAACCGTTATTAACGAATAAAACTAAGGTGTTCTACGCCTAGCATATCCACTATAGTGCATCCACTTTTGGGTATCCATTATAAAGTATCCACTATATTTTATCTACAACAATTTATCCACCACAATGTATCCACTATAGAGCATTCACTTTAGCGTATCCACTATCGATGTATCCACTATAAGTGTCCACTATACTTTAAAAGTTCCCTTTTTCCAAACCTGACGGTCTATAGGGGAAGTGAAGTAGAGTTCACTTGTTTCTGTGACCTCGGCATATGAAGAGAAAGTGTGGTCAGCACTATGCCCAGCCGCCTTTACTTTCCCTAACGTGAGTTAGGTACCCATCAGAGTTGGGGGGACTCAGGGACGGTCTACTGACTTGAACCCGGATTCGACATCCAGACTTAAGGGTTAGTAGTCCAGCTCTCTACCGCTAGACCACTCCGTCCCCACTATACTTTATCTCCTACAATCTATCCATCATAATATATCCACTATGGTGTATAGGTAAGTTTTATAAACAACTTGCCACATCCAATTATAGGAACGAATTAACATGCTTTCTAAAAGATAATGCTAACTTTTGATTTTTTAACCTTTAAATTTTAACAACCTCTTAATCTTGAAAAGTTAAGCTATTAATTATTTATTAATCGATTTTTCTCTCAAAGAATCATGCGATTTAATTATTAATGAGTTTTATTGATTTTTTGTCTCGTCCACCACTTTTTTTCCATACAATTAATCAATCTTTAATTAATCTAATTAGTCACACTGCTGGTCCATCCTTCCATCTCTCCGTTCATGTAAAGCCTTCGTTCAATCGTAAAAGTTGGACGGTAGAGCGCAAGACTGTTAGCCCGTCAGTCTAAGTTCGGATTTAGGATCTCGAGTCCCAGAGTCGACACAGCTCTAATGGGTACCTGACTCAGTTTAGATAAAGTTAAGTCGACTAAACTATCCCTTTATATGTGGAGGTAACTTAACCATTTGAATTCTACTTCACCTGCCCTACACCATAAAAAAGATATAAAAAACTTTTTCTGTATATAGTATAATCCAATTAATACTAATAGTTTCGCTGTCTGACAAGAACGCTCTGTCTGACAAGAACGCTCTAGAGAAAACACAAGCAAAATAAAAACATGCACAGTAATTCGAAAAACGAAATATGACGTCGACACATTTAGCGTAGAGTAGAACATAATCTCAAACCAGAGAGTGCACACAGTAATATGACGTCATTGATTATCGCGTAAACATTGAAAAAAAGGAAATGTTGTCTAATCTAAATGGTTTGCGTGAAGAGTTTCTTGCATACAATTCTTCGGGTAGGGGCGAAGCCCCACCCCCCGCGTAAGAACGTCTGAGCCCCCCCCCCTCCCCAACTCAAAAGAAATTTCCTCATCGATACTCTATAATAAAATTACAGCCTAATTAATGTGTCTAATCTAAAAAGTGGTTTTCTTGCAATGGGACGGTAGACATGTTTTTTTTTTGGGGGGGGGTTGGGGGGGGGGGGGGTGGAGGGGTGGGGGGGGGGGGGTGGTGTGTAGGGGTGGGGAGGGGGGTGGGGGGTGGTGTGTGGGGGTTGGGTTGGTTACAGTGTTTCTTTCAGACTTTTTCCTCCCCGGAGAGGGGTGGGGGTACTTGAAATTTTCGGGGGCGGGGGTAGAATTTTCTGGGAGGGGGCGGACACTGGAAAAAGTATATAATTATATTTCGTTGAATGGGACGGTAGACATGTTTTTTTTGGGGGGTGGGGGGTGGTGGAGGGGTGGGGGGGGGTGGGGGGTGGGGGGGATGGGAGGTGGTGTGTGGGGGGGGGATGGGGGGTGGTGTGTGGGGGGGTGGGGGGTGGTGTGTGGGGGGGTGGGTTGGTTTCAGTGTTTCTTTCAGACTTTTTCCTCCCCGGAGAGGGGTGGGGGTACTTGAAATTTTCGGGGGCGGGGGTAGAATTTTCTGGGAGGGGGCGGACACTGGAAAAAGTATATAATTATATTTCGTTGAATGGGACGGTAGACATGTTTTTTTTTTTGGGGGGGGGGGGGGGTGGGGGGGTGGGGGGGGCGGTGTGTGGAGGGGGTGGTGTGTGGGGGTGAGGGGTGGGGTGGGGGTGGTGTGTGGTGGGGGTGGGGGTGGTGTGTGGGGGTGGGGGGGGGGATGGGGGGTGGTGTGTGGGGGGGTGGGTTGGTTTTAGTTTAGAGAAAAGAGACAGCACTATCAGCCTAGCGCCCGTTGTACCCTTCCTCAACGGGCCATTTTTCTCGTATATAATATGTACAGTTCCTTCACTCTAATTACTCTAATTAAAGCCAGGATTACTTGCCGTTATTTATAGAACAAAATCTCCCCCCCCCCCTAGAGTGATGTCCCATTAGACCTGGTCTCATTGAATCAATGGGTAGGTTCACTAGGTGCAGACTGGCTCATTCAAACGTCTACCAGTACCACGTGACGTCCCGTAATACGTGTGTGTGTGCGTGTGTGTGTGTGTGTGTATTTGAACACCCGACGTCACACCACCGCGAGCGGTTTACATACTAAAGAAAAGATAATCTAATTATTCGTTTGGAACTTTGCTGATATAATTGGCTAAATGGGAGATAACTAGATGTGTTATGTAATTTTTTTATTTTCGTAAAACTGTACAACCACACAGCTACTTGTCACAGTGTATAAAACATATTGGTGTCCTTTTATACATATTATGATGTTACAGACATTTTGTTAGGCTAAAGTAGGTAGACAGTGGAGACGCATAATATCAGCTATGACAGAGAGAAAAAAAGGAAGGTCATAAGAGGGTAAAGGGGAGGGGTATTTCACGGGAGACACAGCACAAACTAGCGCACATACAGTGCTCAAACTTCACATTTCACGGGAGGCGTCAAATTGTGAAGTTTGAGCACTGTATGTGCTGAGTATCTAGTAGTTAAGGTTACTGTGTGGTTAAGATTAATCGACTTAGTTTTTGTCTATCAGGTTAAATCTAGTCTATCAAGCTAGAGTTATGTGGTTTAACACGAGTCTATTTCAGTTAGTTAGCGACAAGAATGTTAAGTCTAGTCTATCAAGCTAGAGTTATGTGGTTTAATACGAGTCTATTTCAGTTAGTTAGCGTCAAGAATGTTGAGTCTAGTCTATCAAGCTAAAGCAGGGGTCTCCAAATTTTTCACCCCGAGGGCCGGATTAACTATCAAATATCAGTAAGGGGGGGGGGGCAAAGTTTCTTCCGGGCATCTCTTCGGGGTGGCGAAGCCCCCCCCCCCAGAACGTTTACCACCCCCACCCCCCTCAAATATATACACATGTTAAGTACCCCCACCCCTCTGGGAAAAAAATCTGGAGAAAACACTGTCGGGTGCCGACAACACATTTGAGGTCCAAGTTTGCTCTCAAATTATTATTCACGTATTTCAATCCTGAAATTTTTTGTTCACACTGGTATGTTGTTCCAAAAATTGAAAGGTACTTTGATGCAAAAGTTTTGCACCCAAAGCTACTTTTCCAAATTGTTTTGAATTTTCTGGATAAAGTTCCTCAGCCACCTCCAACAAACACTTATTTCCGTGGAAAAAAGATCTCCGCCGGCCGGATGAGAGGACCTCACGGGCCGCATCAGGCCCGCGGGCCGTAGTTTGGAGACCCCTGAGCTAGAGTTATGTGGTTTAAGACGAGTCTATTTTGTCAGGGTGTTGCAACATAAAAGCCAGCCGTTATTTATTATTTAGGATGTTAAAGATTAGTCCGTCTAGTTTAGGGTGTGGGAACTATTAACAAAGCGTCTAAAATAAAAACTCTACACTTAAGACTAGAAACTATAAAATACTTTGTACTTGACAACTTAAAGTCACATTTCTAAAGCATCAATTAAAAAACGTTGGTTTTATGTATATATATATATATATATATATATATATATATATATATATATATATATATATATATATATACCTAGGAATATATATATTTATATATATATATATATATATATATATATATATATATACCTAGGTGTGTGTGTGACCTTTAAATACAGACTTACGTTAACAAAACTATGGTTGCCAGTGTATTTGGAAAAAGTATTTCGTCTGCACAATACACGAAAATATTCTTATTAAAGATACATGCTTTTTATTTTCTCAGCTTTGCTTTAGCCAACCTTAGACCCACTGTCTATCACCATCCACTCTACATTAATTAATACACCTAACAAGCAGCCTCGTTGAAAATCCGGTTGTTTAACTATCTGCACCAGAACCTCACCCCGGAAAAATTAAAATTGAATTTTGTTATATTCTTTTATAAACCCTGATCAAAAATCAATAGCTAGGAAACTAATCTTAGTGTTGATGGGAAGATTCCAGATTTTTATGCGGAATTTATTTCTGTCTTCCCGTCCTGCAGCTTTGACCGGAAGTTAATGATCCCTAGCATGATATTTTTCCCTCTATATAATCCTAGACGCTTTAACCGGCACAATGCCGGTATAAAGCCAGCATGAAGCCGTATTGTTAAGGTGACACGGGGGATGTATGGTTAAAAATTAGAAATTCTTTGATGATAAGATTAAGGTAGGTTGTTCTGATGATAGATAAATGATATTTCTTCTTGTTAAACAGTGCAAAACAACGCAAAAAAAAAAGACAGAAAAAAACTCTAGAAGTAACACGATACATTCACAGCACAGTGTAGAACACATCACGACACTATACATATGAAACATGGACAGCACATCATACAACACTACATGAAACATGGACAGCACAGCTACAGCACTACATAAAACACATACACCACACCATAGCACAGCATACAACACTACATAAAACACACACAGGACAGCATACAACACTATATAAAACATACACAGCATAGCACAGCATACAAAACGACATAAAACATACACATCACAGCATACAACACTAAATAAACATGCACAGCACAGCATAAAAAACGCTAAATAAAACATGCACAACACAGCATACAACACAACATAAAAGATACACAGCACAACATACAGCACTACATAAAACATGCACAACACAGCATACAACACTTCATAAAACACGCACAGCACAGCATACAACACTACATAAAACATGCACAACACAGCATACAACACTACATAAAACATAAACAGCACAGCATACAACACTACATAAAACACACACAGGACAGCACACAACACTACATAAAAGATGCACAGCACAGCATTCAACACTACATAAAACACACACAGGACAGCACATAACACTACATAAAAGATGCACAGCACAGCATACAACACTACATAAAACACACACAGGACAGCATACAACACTACATAAAACATGCACAGCACAGCATACAACACTACATAAAACATACACAGCACAGCATACCACACTAAACAACAATGCTGTAATGGCCTGTAGCAATACAGTATTGTTGATGCTTTGTTACAATGTAATATTGTTGCTATTATATAAAGAAACATTATTTTTTAATGTTATGTAACAATACATTATTGTTTGCCTTACGTAATACTTGCAGTCATGTAGACATAACATGGGTGTATTCCTTTCATTGGACAGTCACAAATAACTAATTACAACTTTTTGAATGAACAGTCTTAAATAACATCCATTTACGACGTTGCTAAACTTTAGTCATGTGACTGAGAAACTCTTGAAACGACGCAAAGAAAAAATGAAACTCTTTGTAATGAGTTCTATTTTTTTCTAAAATCATCAACCTTGATATATTTTTAACCTTATAATTGTGAATGAAGAAATGAGAGGCTGTTTTTTTTTTTACGAAGGCAATTATCAATTTTTTTGGTGTAATTACAATATCCAAACATGTTTGTGTACACGTTAGAAATGAATGTTTGATAACAGCTACCCTCGAATATCTAATCTTTCAGGAATAATAGAAAATCTTTAATGTTGAGCGAGAACAAATAAATCCAGATACTTGAATGATTGAACAAAATATTTTGTTCCATTTTCGGTTAACGATAGTTTTATTTCAAAATTTCGGAAATTTACAACAAAACAATAATCTTTTACGAAATAAAAAAAAAAGACCAAATAAAAAATTCATGCAAAACTCGGCGCCATGGGACGTGGTGGTGATTGTTGAGGGTAGAGTGCAGAGAGCTGTAAACAACAGAGGGGGGGGGGGGGGGTAGCACTCCTCTGTATTCCCTACACCCATAACCATGGTGGCGGATCATTTCCGGGTGGAGAAATTAATCCCCCCCATGATTTTACATATTTATATATTCTGGGATTCTGGGATGGGATATAAATGTTAAGTACAAGAGTACATTTGAAAAAAAAAAAGTTCGATTGGACACGTTTGAAATTGTGCTAATCAGAGCGGTATGGCAATCTGAATTGTTAGGATTATTTCGCAGAAAAAAAAATTATCTAATATCTTAAAACTCAAATTATTTGAAAAAAAAAAACAAGAACAAAGAAAAAACTAATTAGCCAGATTTACATATTTATTTGGTTGCTATCGCATATTAAGATATTTCATCATTAAACAAATATTATCCCTCAAACTTTGGGTTTAAGTATTGCTAAATCGCGGCTATGTTTTTGTATTTAGCCAAGTAAAATTAGGCTCGAAGATAACAATAACGGACCTACTGATCGTCCGCTTTTTACTTTCTCGTATACGAAGTATGGTGAAAGTCTTGTAATAGTGCAAAAAAAAGTTTTTTTGCAAATCTCGCCGTTTTACACCTCTTTGAGTCGGAAAAACATTGTATTGCAATCTTGTCTGTATGTCTGTGTGTGTGTGTGTGTAAACACGATAACTTGAGTACCGTTACAGCTAGGTTGATGAAATTTCTTATACAAGTATTATATCACATTTGTAGGTCCGTATCAACTTTTCAGCGATTTCCGATAACCGTAAATGGAAATTTTTCAAAAGTCTATAACTTGAGTACTATTTTAGATAAATGCAATTTCAAGTAATTTCAAATTTTGAGTAATTTCCGTTGACCGGAAGTAGTAATTTACTCTATTTCCGATTTCTCGAAAAACCCATGTGAATTTATTAAGTACTAATAATACTCCGCACTATTATACACTTTTTGCTTGGCGTTTGCTTGGTGCGCAATTTTTTTCCACGAGATTCTATTCTATTTTAAAAAGTTAAAGTAATTAAAAATCATGTCTATATCACAAGTAGCCATCCCCCGTAGTGTTATATAAGAATATTCGAGAAAGTTTAGGGGAGATCACTCACGGTTTATTTGTAGGGTTAATCTGGCAATGAATATCAGTTTAAAATAATTAAACAAAATAAAATTTTAAACAAAGGCATAGATAAAGGAAATCCTGCAACTTAAAAAAATATAATTTCATTATAGTACTTTAAATTACTTTAAAATAGGGCAATTTTTTTTGTATTTCAACAGCGAAGACAAGAACAACAAAAGGCCATGACCTTGACCTTGGGCCAGCCGCCAACATAATGTGAAGGATGAATATCCACCGTTCTCTCATAGCACTCACCTGTCTGCTGCTGATTCCGGTCACGTGGTCCAGACGTCATCGGCGTCAAAGTAAGTACACGCCATTTGACCTTTGACCCCCCAGCAGTGTTGTACGTCAGTACTACTGTGGGAGGGAGTGAGGGAGAAAGGGGAGGGAGGAAGGGAGGGAGGGGAGGGGAGGAGAGAGGATGGGAGGGTCAGGAAGTTGTTGGATTAGGCCGCTGTACTAAGATGCGAAGAAAAAATAAAACACACTGTCCCTAATTATTTCTTTTCAATTAGACCCAAATAAACGGCACTCCAAAATAAACAGTGTCCCGATAACTTACTTACTTAATCCTCATCACTCTCTGTGGAGTATAGGGCAGAAACAAATCTCCGGCGTTCCACTCTGTCTTGATTAAGCAAAATAAAATGTATTTATAGTTATGGACCCTTATACCGACCTGTTAAATACGAAACTCGATTTACTAAACTAAACTAAACATGGCTAGAAAAGGTTCACACTTGGGCATTTTGTACCCCCTTTATTTTTCACCACCGAGGGACGCCAGCGCCCAAACGACCGGAAGTATGACTTAATGTATTTTAATGTCGCGGGCGGTAGCGAGTCTGGCTTACTTACCCTGGTTAATTGCTCAACCCTCGTTAGTTGTAATTACAATTAATACATGTCTCAGGTAAAAATTAACAGCATTCCTCCGCTAAACTGATGTAGTATCTGTCGTCTCATGTGAACAGTTGCATACACATTCCATTATGTACTTACTGAATGCATTTTTTATTTCTTACAAATGTCTTTAATGCCCCCAAACACTTGTTTGTCTAATGGTCCATATCGCTATACAGACGGCACATTCGTTTGAAAGTTAAGAAAAAGGCTTGATATTTTTATAGTTTATTTTCTTTAACGGGTTAAATAAACGTTAAAAGAAATTATAATACCCTCTTAGACCAGAAAGTTTATGGGGGTTAGTTTATTTAATGTATTTGTTTTACTGACTGGTGTATATAAAAGAATAATGTAGGCAGATCTGCGTCCTTAGCTTTCCTAGACTTGAGTCAGGTACTCGTCAGTGAAGTCTTGTGTACCCAGGCTTTATCCAGGTACTCTTCATAGAAGTATGGTGTACCCAGGCTTTATCCAGGTACTCTTCATAGAAGTCTTGTGTACCCAGGCTTTATCCAGGTACTCTTCATAGAAGTCTTGTGTACCCAGGCTTTATCCAGGTACTCTTCATAGAAGTCGTGTGTACCCAGACTTTAGTCAGGTACTCGTCAGTTAAGTCTTATGTACCCAGGCTTTATCCAGGTACTCTTCATAGAAGTCTTGTGTACCCAGGCCTGAGAACAAATCTCTAGACTTTTAGTGTCTGATACATACTGGCCTTGGGACCGTGTGGCCTAGCGGTAGAGCGCTAGACTGCTAACCTGACTGTCTTGAGTTCGAATCCGGGTTCAAGTCAGTAGAACGTTCCTGAGTCTAGCCAGCACTAATGAGTACCTGACACACATTAGGGAAAGCAAAGGCGGCCGATAGTGCTGACCTCACTATCTCTTCATATGTCGAGGTCACAGAAACAGGTGAACACTCTACTTCACTTGCTCAATGGACCCGTCATCCTTGAAAAGGAAACTTTACTTTTTTTATTTTACAATCAGGTCTAAGAACAGAACTCCAGACTTCTAGCTTGGTAACTGTGCGACTTAACCCACGACCACGCCGTCCCTTTTAATTTATATTTTACTACCATTAAAGCAATCAATTTCGACAAACACGGTTAGGTCTGAATGTTCTAGAAAAATATCCGCTCACCACAGCTGATTCAGTACTCATCCAAATGCACGCTGTTGGGAATTATTTATCCATTAGTATCAAATTGATGTTTCGTCTTTAAGTGGAGCTGGAGGGCATAGGGGGAGGGGGGATTGGCGTGTGGGGGTGGGGACAGAGCACACGACACGCTGTTTAAAAGTTAATTAGTTTTCTTTCAATCTTTAATGACGTCATCGATTGAGGTTTACCCGGTTGAGTAGATGTGGGTTTTAATTAAAAACATCTGATTGTAATTAGTTTGTCTTTGTAAACTTAAGGTACCGGTATGGGATTAGGATTGTAGTAGAGAGAGATTGGCATAGTGGATGTAGCAACTGGGACAGTAGCAAGAACGGAAGGTCAAATCCTAGAAGAAAAACACACAGCTTAAATTTTACGAGGTTATTAAATACAAGATAAACGATTTGCATATTACTTTAGGCTGGTCTATTTTTTTTCATGCTTTGATAATTATTTTGCAATGCATTAAGGCATTTCTACGTACAAGTATAGGCATTTTAAGCTGACCTGAATAAAAATTGGAACTTAGTTCTAGCAAAATAATACACAATACTCGAGTTCGAACCTTCGGGCAGATGAGTCTCGTTAGCTGGGACAGCAACTCTTCTAGGAGAGACAACTCCAAAATCAAACAACTGCTGCCTTGTAGTTTGTTCTTGGTTGGACAAAGGCTATGGAAGCAGATCCAAAAGAAAAGCAGGCTGAAATCGGAGTCAATGGCCTCAATGGCGCATAACCAGTTGACACGTATCCTTAATTGTGATGGAGGCGTGGTTGAGTCGGCCAAAGCTAATGGTTGATAAATGCGAAAATGTCTCGAGTTCAAACCCTCTGGCAGATAAGGCTCGATCCCCTCCAACACTAAAAATTAAGAACGAAGAAGAAGAATACACAATAAAGAGCTATAACTCAATGATAAGGGACCAACCATAAATGAAATACAAAACATAATTTCCGATCTCCTTCCACACTCGTCTATTTTTATCTGACCTTCCTTTTCTCGTGGACATCATTACGGATAACCCCTAAAGGGAAACTATCGACTTATTTTTTTTTTCTTTAAACGAACGACAACTCCAGCTAAACTTTTTCCCCCTTTGACGTGCAGCTTGTGTGACGCAACAACGCCTGAGGGACAAGTGGCACTTCATTGACCAGAGCAAGCACGTCTTCATCCGTATCCGTGCTCACCAGGTCGTCTACAAGCATGGCAAGACCAAGGTCATCAAGTACAGGTGCGTGGAGAGTCAAGGCAACATTTACCTGCTCAGGTGAGTAAAGTTGACAGTTGACAGAGTTGCATTGTTAACATTTTACCTGCTCAGGTGAATCTAAAGTTAACAGTTGACAGAGACCTATTGTTAACATTCACCTGCTCAGGTGAATCTAAAGTTAACAGTTGGCATAGTTCTGTTGTTAACATTCAGGTGAGTAAAGTAGACAGTTAGCAGAGTTATATTGTTAACATTTGCTTGCTCAGATGAGTCCAGGTTTAAAACGTAACATAGCGCAGGTAGAAATTAAGTTTTAAATCCTAATAAAATTCCGGCAAAAAATTGAGTACTCTCAGCTTTAAACGACTTCCAGCTTTTTTTTGGGTAAAGAAAGAAATAAAGAATAAGCTGCAAAAAATACTCAAACTACATTATTATGCCTCAACAATCTGCACATCGAATTTACCGTTTGCTTTTTGTTAAACTAAAATCTGATCTGTACATTACATTATAAAATAAACATAATGGACTTACTAAAATAGTAGTTTGACGAATTCTTTTTTTTTCTGAACCTATCGCCCGAGTGGAAGTCCGCCTTGTGTTAAATAAAACAATTGTTTCGTTGTGTTCCCAAATCTCACGACCCACTGTAAGAAAACTAGGCAACCTCTTTTAATGGAACAAGAGCAGAAATAATTACCTATTTCACGAGTTTGATAAATCGGTTTTTTTAATGTTTATATTAAGTAAAATACCCCCCCCCCCCCCTTAATACATTTCTACAAAACTCTTGACGAAAAAAAATTGAAATGTTCCTGGGGAAATTGAAGGCCCGGCCCCATACGCTGGTTGAGATTACTTGAATAAAATATTTTTCTGAAGAATGTTCGGGCTCATCGTAATGGCAGGCATTTAGATAATTCGGACGTAAGGGTACAAAGGAGTTTAGCATTGGAATTAGCGTCTTGGGTTAATCAGTAAAATGCGTTAATTTTTACTACGTTAACGTTAGAGTTATAACAATCTGCACGAGAAGAGAATACGTGGAAGCTGGGTTAATGGCTGTCTGTAATTTTCCTTTTTCAGAATTATTACTTACATTATGATTAATTAATTAGCAGTAAATTATGCCGTAAAATGTGTCTCTTACGAAATGGTTTGACAGTTAATTACGTGGAGATTTTTCCTTACTTTTTTGGAGATTGAGCAATGACTGTTATTTGATTGTTCGATAATAGTAAAGTGATTGTGGATTTTGCCAGACTTTTGACCATTTTCAGCCTTCTGTCTATGTCGGCATTTTGTCCATGTTGGTCTTTTGTCAAGGCTTTTGTTCCTATAGGTATTTTTCCATATTGTTAGTTTTATCCTTGTCGGTTTTTTAAAAACATCCACTACTGCTTTTTCCCGTTATATTACAATTAAAAAAAAATTCCCCTTGCGATACTTCGCCAGCTTACTTCCCCTTACACCACTTTGTGCTTACCTCCCCTTTAATTATTTACCCGTTTATTTTCGTTTACCCCACTTTGTATTTACTTCCCCTATCACAACCTACCTTGCTTCCCTCCCACCATTTTGTCTGCTTTATTCCCCTTATAATACTTGACTTACTTGACTTTCCTCCTTATGGAACATAGCGCCTCCCTTTACAATACCCTACTACATGAACCCCGAGTTACCCCTCCAGCATATCAAAACATTTCTGTGTTTCAATATTTCCCAGACGCCCCAAGTACAAGAACGAGGATGACGGGGTGCTGTGCTTGGGGTTCAGTTACATCGCCGACCACCCTCGGGCTGAGTATGTGGTGCTGAGACTCATAGGTGAGTACCGCTGGACACTGGTCAGCACTGGTCAGCGCGTTGTTTTATCTTCTAGTCATGGGGAGGGGGGGGATCTTGGACACTGGTCAGCGCGTTGTTTTATCTCCAAGCCATTAGGGTGATCTTCTGTGTCTCAGTGACTGTACCTTTGGGAAGAGTGTGGAGTTTTCTTCTTCCTTGTTTTTTTAAATTATATTTTGAAGGAAAGCAAGAAGATCATTCTACTTCTACCAATGTGACTTTTGACTTTCAGACCACTCGACTTAAAGATCACGACCATAAGACCACTCGACCACTCGACTATAAGAACACTCCATCATTAGTCTACTTGACCATTATACGACCACTCAACCATACACTCAGCGAGCATAAGAACCCTCGTACCATATTACAATAAACCATAACACCATAACACCATACGACCATAAGACCGTTCAACCATATACTCATCGAGCATAAGAACCATCGTCTATTGGATAGCTTGACTATAGTACAATAAACCATGACACCATAACACCATAACACCACACGACTATAAGACCTTTTGTCAAGTCGACAACACGGACAAGAAATCCCAGCCCCCACCCCCCAATTAAATTTAACTAATTATGTTCCCCCCATTCCCCAGGCCCAGGAGACGGCCCCAACCTACTCAGCCCCGTTATATCCGAAAAAGACACCAAGCTATCTATAGCCACCACCTGTGACGTCCAAGGCTCCTACATCGAGCACCATCCAGCATACACAACCAACGCCTTTATACGACGTGCCCGTAAGTCTCAAACTTTTATCTTCACTTTTATCTTCATCCTTGTCAATATTATGATGTAACGATGTTTTGGCCATTTTCGGACTTCAAACCCCGACCCGATTATAAAATTTAATACATACTTTAGCCCTCCCCTCTTTCTCGTAACCAAAAAACTCTTATTAAAATGATTTTAAAATAGCAACAGTAGCTAAGCATAACTTTGACTCACCCCTTGTAGCCTTTAATAAAATAGGCTTCAAATAAAAGCCAAATATGGAATTAAGAGCTGTAACTAACAGCCTAGTTTAAGTACTATTGGTTGCTGTTGGAACTAGCGGTATAGTTTAAGGACCTCTGATTTCTGTTGTGACTAGTAGTATAGTTTAAGGACCACTGATTTCTGTTAAAACAAACAGTGTAGTTTAAGGACCATTGGTTACTAGATAAAGGAGTTACCTCATTTAGATATACATATGTATGTGTGTAGGAGCTACATATGTATGTGTGTAGGATCTACATATGTATGTGTCTAGGATCTACATATGTATGTGTGTTCTCCCTATGTTCATTCATAGGCTAACAGATCAATACGGCGCTAATTGTTCACAGAAATCAATAATTCAAATCTACTGTGGTTTTGTACTACTTGTCCGTCTGTCTGGTGTCTGTCTGTGTATGAGCGAGTCTGTAAGTGTATGTGTAAGTCTGTCTGTGTATGTGTAAGTCTGTTTGTGTATGTGTAAGTCTGTTTGTGCATGTGCACGTATGTCTCTGTATGTACAAGTCTATCTGTGTATGTGCGAGTCTGTCTGCTATTTTGCGAGTTTGTGTATGTTTAAGTCTGTATGTGTATGTACAAATCTGTATGTATATGTTCATGTCTGTATGTATAAACCTGCAAGTGTATATTGGAGTTTGTGCATGTGCACATCTGTATGTGTATATGCATGTCTGTGTTTGTGCAAGTTTGATGTGTATGTATTTGTATACGTGCAAGTCTATCTGTGTATGCGTAAGTCTATCTGTGTATGTGTAAGCCTGCATGTGTATGTGCGTGCCTGTCAATGATGGCATGTGTGTCGATGTATGTGTTTGTATGTCTTAATGTGTATATGCATGCTTATCGGTATAAGCCCTCTAGGCTTATCTGTCTGTGTTGGTGCATGTCCGTCTGTGTGTGTTTCGGTGTGGCTGCCTGTCAGTCTGTCTGTCCGTCTGTCCGTCTGTCCGTCTGTCCGTCTGTCCGTCTGTCCGACTGTGTGTGTTTCGGTGTGGCTGCCTGTCAGTCTGTCTGTCTGTCAGTCTGTCTGTCTGTCCGTCTGTCCGTCTGTCCGTCTGTCCGTCTGTCCGTCTGTCCGTCTGTCTGTCTGTCCGTCTGTCCGTCTCTCTGTCTACCTGTCCCTTGTGTATGTACTAGTTTATCAATTAGTTCATCAAACAGACTTCTAAGACGTGGCTTTATATCTGCCTTCTCAACCCACTTCATCTCTCTATGAATCCCCCCCTCCTGTCTATATGGCCCATTAAACAATCTTTTATGCTTTCTTTTATTACCCCACATGAACAATACAATCCCCTACCTCTCCCCCCCCCTCCTCAAACAAAATGTCAGACGGACTGCAATCCCCAGATCTATCCGGATTCGTTTTAAATCCGGCTTTATGTGGAGCTACAAGTGCCATTTTACAGACCATAACGCAGGCCATTATTAGTTTTCCCCCCACTACCTCCCCAGAACCTGTTCTCTCAGAGTTGCCGAGCACTCTGCCGTTTGGCATTAGCGCGGAGTTATTCCGCCTACTTTAATGCCCTGTATTTTGTTGAAATTTTTTTTTATTGATCTAAGAAAAAATTAAATTGTTTAGGGGTACTATTTCACAAGTGTGGGGGAGGGGGGAGATGAGAGGGGAGGGGGTAATGCTGTGATGTGTTCGATATCCGTAGTTTGTTATCTCAAGTGTTTATACGGGTAGTGGTCGAGATTTAGTTTAGGGTTAGCGTTTCGATAGGTAATATATAAATGATGTTAATCTATAGATGCTGTTAAACACTGCCTCCTCTACCCAAAAACAAATGCAAGGTGTGTTTTTGCTGTGTTGTGTTTTTGATGTGGTGTGTTTGTTTACCTTTTGTGCTCTTTAAGTGCGTTTAAGAAATATGTTTTTTTTTACGGTATACGACAGCATATTACTATTTGTAAAACAGGGTTACGATCTACTGAGAACATACTTTTAAAAATGCTACATTTCTTTATTAGAATCCATAACTGTTTTTTTTTTCTTTTTTATATACAATTGAAATGTAAAGCTAACAAAAAAAAAAAACTATATTAATAATATATTGAGCACATGGATGAGGGGAGCAGAGTTTCTTCCAGGCATCACTTCGGGGGGGGGGGGGGGGGCTTTTTACCGCCCCCCCCCCCCCGAACGAAATGAAATTTATATAATTTATATAGAAAATATATACTTTTAACAGTGTCCGCCCCCCCCCCCTCGAAGAAAGTTTACCGCCCCCCCCCCCCGAAAATTTCAAGTGCCCCCCCCCGGAGAAAAAAGTCTGGAAGAAACACTGGAGTGGAGCTATACGATAGTAACCCATTTTGGAGAAAAAGCTTTGAAATCATCAAATTTAATTTTTTTAACAGAATTAAGCATTACGTTTCAACATGTTAGGGGCTATAGTATCCATAGACTCCGACTGCAGCCTGCTTTTCTATCAGGATTTGCTTCAAAAAATTTTGTCTACTAAAAAATAAAACCTGCTTGACTATGCCTGAAAACTCTGAAACCAAACAATTTTATCTCGCTGATGTGGAGTTGTTTGAACAAACTTTAGGGCAATACATTCAGACAAAACGTACTGAATTCATAGAGCAAAGACGACGCATTTACATGTTGATACGTAGTACTGAATTACATTGAAGGAAAAATGTTGGTCTTGTTATTTGACTTTTGTAACCCCTTCGTTGTTACAATTTAGAATGAAGAAGGGAAAGAGCACAGCAAGAAAAAAAAATATTACCGAAGACAAATAGGCCAACAAGGGACTAGCTACTGCTCAAAGCGGCACCGATTTTGCCACTGCGATTATCGATTAGTCAGTACTTGAATCTGTGTAGAACATGCGATGCAGATTCGATTCTACAAAAGTTTTGATAACAAAAGACTTCAAACAAAAATCTAAAATGTAAAAAAATACAAACGTCATTTAAAAAAAAAAAAGAAACTATCTTGAATTAAAAAAAAAAATCTTGTTTAAATAGAACACAATACAAAATATGAAAAAAAAACCACCCTCCAAAATGTAATATCGTAATACCCCCACTTTTCAAGTAATATGTCTAAACATCGCCCAGAAAGGGACGACAATCAAATGTTATCTTTCGGATTTACCACAGTTGTTCTGGCAATTATACCGGCGGGTTTACCTCCCTTACATGTTAAGCTCTCCACTTCCCAGAAGCCCCCTCAAATACCAGATTCCATTCAATGGAAATCACGGAATATCCGGTGTCAGACTGTGGGGGATTAAATGAGGAGGGGCTAGGGGGTCGGATTAGAGTTCTGAAGGACCGTTAAGTCAATACTTTTCTCTGACGCTTCTCTGGTGTATCGTAGTGGTGTTTTGAATGGTGTCTGTGAAGTGACTGCGGTGTGGCGAAATGGTGTCTGTGAAGTGACTGCGGTGTGGCGAAATGGTGTCTGTGAAGTGACTGCGGTGTGGCGAAATGGTGTCTGTGAAGTGACTGCGGTGTGGCGAAATGGTGTCTGTGAAGTGACTGCGGTGTGGCGAAATGGTGTCTGTGAAGTGACTGCGGTGTGGCGAAATGGTGTCTGTGAAGAAGCTATGGTGTTCGGGTAAGGGTGCCAGGGTAGGGACGCTAGGGTCGGGGGGGGGGGGCTAGGGTAGGGGAACTAGGGTAGGGTAGCAGATTGGGAGTAAGATTAGGAGATATAGGGTAGAGAGGGAAGGGGAGTTGGGGTAGGGGAGGTAGGGGAGGTAGGGTAGGGTAGGGGAGTTAGGGTAGGGGAAGTAGGGTAGGGGAGGTAGGGTAGGGGAGGTAGGGTAGGGGAGGTAGGGTAGGGTAGCTAGGTTAGGGTAGCTAGGTTAGGGGAGCAGTGAGGGGGAGTAGAGGTAGGGGAGTTAGGGTATGGGATCTAGGGTAGGGGAGGAGTGAGGGGTTGGGTAAGAGCTCTTGGTGTAGGCAGCGATAAAAAGGCAGAAGGCTTGTGACAAGGGAGCCAGTGTACAAATAGTGTGGTCTGGTGGGGGTGTGGGGGTGTGGGGGTGTGGGGGAGTAGTGAGTGAAGATGAGCAGACAGCTGGTACTGATGGGGATCATTGAGTGTGTAGGGGTGGGGTGGGATAAAGGATCAGGGAGTGTAGTGTAAAGATGAGTGGGGATAGAGGAGCGGGGGTGTAGAGGAGTGGAGAGTGGGGTGGGCTAGGGGCTCTGTCAGTGATGGGCAGCCATTTTTATTGTACTGAATGGAGTCCTCGTATTCTACACGTGCAGTGTAGCAGAAATAACGCGCATTGAGCAAATATCACACAACGTTTTCAGTGCAGTGGGCTATGAATGAGCAAATATTCAGGTAAAATGGGAGATCACCTGTCTGGGTGCATGAGTTATCGATCTTGCTTGTATATTTGTTTGGTATTTGCCTGCAGCTAGAACTAAGTATTTGGGTTATCTAAAACATGTACATCCTGTATGTGCTAGTAAAACTAAGTAGACAAAATAGGCATTAGTATATGTTAGTAATACTAAGAGTATGAACGTGTATCCATTAAACTAAATCCACGATATATTTATTAGTAAAATTAAAATAAAATATATCTCAATCAAACAAAGTACAAAATGTATGTGTCTATTAGATTTATCGTTGATATTTTATATGTGATAAAAAACTTTATGGGGGGGGGGGGGTCTAATGCTAGTTTAAAAAAAGCTATTTCAGTGGAATTCAGCAGCTCAAAACTTGTAAATAAACTTATTAATGTACGATTACTTAATCCCTGCTCTGGATTCAAAGTAAATACGATACAGAAATCATTTAAAATATGGAACCGGTTTTTTCTTTAAAAAAATATTTCTAATTTTCAAGAATAAAATGGGTTAAATAAAAAAAAATAAAAGCTAACCTCTAATCCCCTATAACATGCAAGGATTTAACAGCGGTTGGTAAAATTTTATTATATTTTTATGTATCACATAATGTGTATTTTTATCAACCTCCCAACCTCGAATCCTTTTATAATATATGTTGGTATGTTCAGGCCAGAATACCCCTAAATACCAAGACGACCAGGTTTTTTTTTCCTGATATCTTACAAACAGTCAGACAGAGCAATACTATCTGGGTCTAAAAAATGTGTTGATGAAATTTCTAGACGACCACTGGTCAGGGACGCAATCTGTATCCTTTACAGAGGTCAAATAGCCAGCGGTCCCTGGAGATTGGATGGTATAATTGCCAAGGTTGAGGGGCGGTCAATGCCGCTTCTCTCCCTTGTATGTCGAGAACAGCCGATTCTTATGTTTTTTAAAAATCTGGCTCCACTAGAACTAAACAAAAGTTTTAATTATTATAGTTATCACAATAAAATTATATAATTTTAGTGTAAAATGTTATCTTATCCGTAAACATTTTATTAAATTTTTAAATCAAATATTAAACATTTCATAACACCATAAACATGATTTATCATCCCTATAAACTAAGGGAGAGAAACGACGACTTCCTTACGGTTCTCTCCCCTTGACAGACAACAATCAGACAAGAAAACTTCTATGATCTATATGAATGCATTAATGTATTTGGTTTCTTTTTTTTTCTTCCCGTGTTCTTTCCAGCCCCAACTCTTACCCTCTTATCGATCACATCTACAGTACCAGGTTGCAAGTTTCCTCTGGAACTCAGGGGGAGGTGGAACTATACGTACCAGCACGCCAAGTCGCTGGAGATATGGCAGCGGAATGCCACGTTGCATTTGATGAGCGGGGAGAGTGTCAAGTTTCTGTGTGACAAACGTGATGGTGGGGTGTTTGTGTTTAGGTGAGTTTTCATGTTTGGGGTGTTTGTGTTTAGGTGAGTTGTCACGTAGGGGGTGTTTGTGTTTAGGTGAGTTGTCACGTTGGGGGTGTTTGTGTTTAGGTGGGTTGTCACGTTGGGGGTGTTTATGTTTAGGTGGGTTGTCACGTTGGGGGTGTTTATGTTTAGGTGAGTTGTCAGGTTGAGTGTTTATGTTAGGTGAGTTGTCAGGTTGGGGGTGTTTATGTTTAGGTGGGTTGTCACGTTGGGGGTGTTTATGTTTAGGTGAGTTGTCAGGTTGAGTGTTTATGTTAGGTGAGTTGTCAGGTTGGGGGTGTTTGTGTTTAGGTGAGTTGTCAGGTTGGGGGTGTTTGTGTTTAGTGAGTTGTCACGTTGGGGATGTTTGTGTTTAGGTGAGTTGTCACGTAGGGGGTGTTTGTGTTTAGTGAGTTGTCACGTTGGAGTGTTTGCGTTTAGGTGAGTTGTCACGTTGGGGGTGTTTGTGTTTAGGTGAGTTGGACGTGTTTGTAGTTGTTTTTTTGGAGGGGGATGTCATTTTAGGACGATTGCATTAAGTGAGTTGTTACGTAGGGGGTGTTTGTGTTTAGGTGAGTGGTCATGTTGGGGTGTTTGTGTTTAGGTGAGTGGTCACGTTGGGGTGTTTGTGTTTAGGTGAGTGGTCACGTTGGGGTGTTTGTGTTTAGGTGAGTGGTCACGTTGGACGTGTTTGTAGTTGTTTTTTGGAGGGGGGTGTCATTTTAGGACGATTGCATTAAGTGAGTTGTTACGTTGGGGGTGTTTGTGTTTAGGTGAGTTATCAGGTTGGGGGTGTTTGTGTTTAGGTGAGTTGTTACGTTGGAGGTGTTTGTGTTTAGGTGAGTTGTCAGGTTGGGGGTGTTTATGTTTAGGTGAGTTGTCACGTTGGAGGTGTTTGTGTTTAGGTGAGTTGTCAGGTTGGGGGTGTTTGTGTTTAGGTGAGTTGTCAGGTTGGGGGTGTTTGTGTTTAGGTGAGTTGTTACGTTGGAGGTGTTTGTGTTTAGGTGAGTTGTCAGGTTGGGGGTGTTTATGTTTAGGTGAGTTGTCACGTTGGAGGTGTTTGTGTTTAGGTGAGTTGTCAGGTTGGGGGTGTTTGTGTTTAGGTGAGTTGTCAGGTTGGGGGTGTTTGTGTTTAGGTGAGTTGTCAGGTTGAGTGTTTATGTTAGGTGAGTTGTCAGGTTGGGGGTGTTTGTGTTTAGGTGAGTTGTCAGGTTGGGGGTGTTTGTGTTTAGGTGAGTTGTCAGGTTGGGGGTGTTTGTGTTTAGGTGAGTTGTTACGTTGGAGGTGTTTATGTTAGGTGAGTTATCAGGTTGGGGGTGTTTGTGTTTAGGTGAGTTGTCAGGTTGGGGGTGTTTGTGTTTTAGTGAGTTGTCACGTTGGCGGTGTTTCTATTTAGGTGGGTGGTCACGTTCAGAATTGAATTTTAACTGATAAAAGTGCTAACATCATAGCATTGCAACTGAATTTCTGGTACAAAAAGTATTCGAATCCACAACTATCATGTTGGTGATGACAGACACTAGCTTAGAGCTTACCAGCAACCCCTGACAAAATATTTAAATCAAAGCAGTAAATTCAACTTCAAAATTTTTTGTTCCACTTGTTAAATGGGGCCCTAATTAGAGAGCCGAGGTGAAAAACTATTAGCGGGTAAGATACGCAGGAATCATAGAGGTTTTACCGGAAATAGAATCACCAACGCTTAGTAACCATAGCAACGACTAGGTATCTGGTTAACGATTTATTATTTTTTAAACGGGTAACTTCAAAGAACAGGGAGAGGAGTAGGTTGGCGGCATCCGGCAGAGTTGTGTGTGTGTGTGGGGGGGGGGCAGTTGGTAGAGGCAGGCCGGATTAAACGGCGCTGACAGAGTAATAGAAATGAGGCCGGGGGGTTCTGAAAAATTCAGCGGAAGTGTATGGGAGCGGAAGTGATGGGAATTGTGGGTAAAGACCATGAATGACTGCTTGGTGCTGCTTGATACGGGAGGCGTCACCGACGATTGATTGATGGGAAATTTTTCAGACAAACCGGAAGTTTTAAAAAGAGAGGGGATATTTTCTCGAAACGAAGATTAAGTTTTGTTTTGTTTTTAACACAGTTTTTCTCTACTGGAATATTATGTAAACTAGAAAATAAAATAAATGACAATATTTTTAGAGACAACTCCCGATTTTCTTCCTTAAGCTCGAGACAGAAAATGAATTTGATAAGAAAATTTAACGAGTCTTTTGTAACATTCACCAAACCTAAAAGCTATCGTTTTTCTTTCTCGTATACGGAGTACAGAGGTATTGTAACCTTGCCAAGATCGTTGTAAATCTTCCCGAGTCGGTAAGATTGAAAGTTTGTCTGTATTTGTGTGTATCTGTGTGTTTGTTTGTATGCTCACATTAATTTGAGCACCGTTTCACTTTGCTGGAGTAAGTCTTATTCCAAGTTTTCGATCCTGTACTAAGTTTCTTAGAGTGATTTCTGGTAGCCGGAAATATTCTTCTTTTTTTCATTCTTAATTTTAACACTGGGATCAAACGACAAATTAAACAAGTCCAACGGCATAGTAAATTAGTGTAATGAGCCAACATAATATAGGCCATAGGGCCATTTGACTCTGGCCAACATGATATGAGCTATATGGCCATTTGACTCCGACTTCCTTAGACTTTGCTTCCCAAAGAACATCGGAGCAGCAGTTGTCTTATGTCTATAAATAGCTTCATCTGCTCGAGGGTAGTGGAACCACTTTCACAACTATAGAACCGCTCTATCAACCGACCATGCCCTTCACTTTAAGTAGGCCGAATATCAAGTAATTATATATGTATAAATAATCCTACAAGCACTTTACTAGACATCGCATACATATCTATTTAAACTATCGCCTAATGAGATCTTTGCCTAACTAAATAGAGAGACTAAAATAGACTGATGAGTCTCTATAGTTAGATCAGAGAAACGATAAACATAGACGGGTAGAAATGTGTCAATTTGTAGACACCGTCTTAAACTAGGTCTATTGACAAATGTTCGTTGGTTTTTGGTGCAGATTTGTCTACAGGGGATGTGGTTGGTAGGGTGGTGGTGACGTCAGAACGTGAAGGGAGGTAGGGTTGGCGGGTTGTTTGAGACTCTGTAAAGAGTGGGTGTATTGGTGTTTGTCAATACAGACTGGTGGTACATGGAGAGGGCTATTTAAAGGCTTGTGACGGATGGGGTTCATAGGCGTGGCTAAAGACTTCATCGGTGTAAGTAAAGCTCATTGGACAAGTTGTGAAGTTCAGAGGTGCAACTATGTAGTTCGTTGGCGAAGTAGTGGGGGTTTATTAGAGTTGTTGTACGGTTTATTAACGGAGATGTAGGGTTCATTGGCGGAGATATAAGGTCCAATGGTGGAGATCTGGGATTCATTAGAGAAGTTATGGGGTTCATCGGCGGAGCTATGGGTTTATATGAATAGTTCAATAAATAAAGTTAGTTATAGCGTCAGTCATCTTGTGACAGCATCGTAGCTAAGGTAGGTGACAGTGACGTATCACTGAGACGCAGTGGCGTAGCGAGGTCGGGTGTCACCCTGTGCGGCACTTAATGGTGTCACCCTCCCCCCCCTCAGAGGCGTTGCAACCCTTCCCGGGGACAAACTTTCAAGTTTTCGATTTGCACCACCCCCCCCCCCTCAAACTTTTGATTTGCACCCCCCCTCAAGTTTTTCTCTATATATTTTGCTATTTTTTGCCTTGGTGTCACCCCCCTAAATGGTGTCACCCGGTGCGGTCCGCACCCCCCGCCCCCACTCGCTACGCCCCTGCTGAGACGACAGCATCTTGTAAAAGGTCGGTAGATGTAAAGAGGAGGGAATACCGCAGACAAATCCCCATTTAAGAAAAAAAAAGAAAAGTGAGGGTGGGGGTAGGCAGGAGGTGGTAGACGACACTATATCTCTATAAGTCACAGACTTAGAAGAGTCCCGTTGTCACGCGACTCACAGAGAAGGGTCACTAAAACAAACTGGTGGTTGGGATATATTTAAAAAAAAAAGAGTTGGGATCGGTAGGTTTGATAATTAGTAACCCAGTGATCTGTCCAATGCAGACGAAGACGTACGAAAAAAACAGCAACAACAACAAAAACAATAACAACAAACAACCAATGATTTTCGAGCTTTTTATTGTTTAAATGGTACCTAAATGATCGTTACTAAACATACTATTTATAAGGGGGTAAACAATAATTGCTGATATCTTCAATAAAAAAATAGTTTCACTCTGTGACTTTTCCCCCCCGTAGAGCCAAGGAGTATGTCAGCAAGGATGAGGACGCCATTATGTGTGCTGAGTTCACTCCCATGCCAGATGACCCCTTCTACAAATTTGAGATGTCGCGACATAATAGTGAGTTCATAGAGTTCAAAGTTCACAAAATTAGATCCAACATTTAAAACAAAATCCTACATTTTTCTTATCCAACTATTTAAAAAAAAACCAACATGTTTCTGATCTAACTATTAAAAAAAAAATCCAACATATTTCTGATCCAAAATTTTCAAAAAAGTCATCCAACATTTTTAACCAACAAATTTTTCTTCTCGCCAGGCGGGAACCTGCTGGACGGTCAACTGAGATCTGTGTCAAAGTCAAGGCCTGTCTATGTCCACGTGGACTGTGACTGGATAGGCAGCCCGGCAAGACCAGAGTTCTTGTACCCGTAACGTTCTTACCTGATGTGTGTTAGGTGTGTGTGTCAGGTGTGTTATGTTTGTCAGGTGTGTTCAGTGTGTCAGGTGTGTTATGTTTGTCAGGTGTGTTCAGTGTGTCAGGTGTGTTATGTTTGTCAGGTGTGTCATGTTTGTCAGGTGTGTTTAGTGTGTCAGGTGTGTTATGTTTGTCAGGTGTGTTCAGTGTGTCAGGTGTGTTATGTTTGTCAGGTGTGTTATGTTTGTCAGGTGTGCTTAGTGTGTCAGGTATGTTAGGTGTGTTATGTTTGTTAGGTGTGTCAGGTGTGTCAGGTTGGTTAGGTGTAACAGGTGTGTCAGGTGCGTTTGGTGTCTCAGGTGTGTCAGGTTTGTCAAATGTGACAGGTGTGTTATGTGTGTTAACTGTACCAGGTGCGCCACGTGTGTTAGATGTGAAAATGTGTGTGTGTGTATGTGGTGTCAGGTGTGTCTTATGTGTGTAGATAGTATGGGTGTAATCATAACAATTGTATCTGAGGTTTATGTATCTCATATGTGTAGCTCACGTGCATGTGAGAGGTGTGTAGTTGAAGTATGTAGTTGAGGTGGGTAGTTGTGGTGTGTAGTTGACGTGTTTAATTAAAATGTGCTGTAATCATGTACACATTTCAACATAGCCTGGATTATATGTGTGTGTTGTATAATGAAGCACCATGTTTATTCACGAGTTTTACATTTGTCTACAATGAAAAAATAAAATGACGTCACATTTAAATAACATCATTCATCGCTAGCAGGGGAAACGAAGCTACAACAATGTAGTCAGAAGTAAACACACCATTGTCGTGTTTCATAACCATTTATGACATTAGGGCATTATTTACATTTATAGCGTGACTTGGTACATAACTAGAACATGATTATCTTTATATCTCGGAGTCCACTCAGCTTTAATGGGTTCCTATCTTAACTTGGAGAAGTAAAAGTCCACTATACCATACCCTTATAGGCCGATGTCAGAGAAATAGATACACAAATTCATATGCACAATGGTCCAGTTTTTTATGAAAATAATTCTTACACGTGTATTAAGAAATGGAGATTTATTCACGCCAATGGAAGCCAAGCCTTCTACAAACATACACAAAAATGCACACAAATTATTCCTTTACAAATTTTGTTCATTACACATCTTCCTGTCATTTCTTTCTCAATTTCGTCGATTGCTTCATCACAATTGCTACTACTCGCGATATTAAGCCATTTTTTTCCGCATCAAAATTTTTCGGGATACCTCTGCGGTTATCTACACATACATATTCATATACAACATTGTTTACATTTTGGCAACATGACGTAATCGTTTCATCACAATGACTACGTATACGACGGGAAACGTTGCTAGTAGCCTGCTTTGTGGGACACACTTGCCAATTTACATCGCGTTAGGTTTACCCCAGGAGAATGTGCACTATCATCATACCACTTTACTCCCCCCCACCCAATTTCTGTAGCTCAAGTAACCACTTAGCCTTTTTATTTTTGGTATGTTCCTTAAAGACAAACAGATTTTATTAACAATAACTTAAAGAATTTTTTTAAAAATCTTCCTCTGTTAGGTTTTGTATAATATTTAAGGACATCCCATTCAAATGTATTTTCTTGAACAACTTATAGGGAAAAAAATCTTCAGATTTTCTTTACATATTTAAAAACGTCCCATTCAAACATATTTTCTTCAAAAACATTTAAAAATGCCTTCTGACTTGTTTATTTTTGTATGCTGTATAAAGACATTCCACTCTAACATATTTTCTTTAATAACTTGTATACAAACACGTCCCACCACATTAGCTCAAGTATGTGCTTTGTTAAACCCACTCAATGAAAATAATCTGAGGCATGTTCTTTTAATTACACAGTCTACGAGCAGCAGGCAGGTAAATAGCCGAATTTGTAAGCCAAAAATATTTTCTATGAGCTTCTTTACAACTTATTTCAAAACTACATCTCTTGCTGACGTTGAAGATATTTTCCTGCCTGCAAAAGTGGTTTGAGGTAAATGGTCGAGCAAAAATGGGTTCAGATAAATGGTGGAGCCTAATTAAAATTCTGCGGTAAAAAAGAAAGAGCGTAACAGTTTGTTAAAGATGAAAGCGTGTGTAAACAAAATAATAGCCAGAAAACATGTCATTTGAGTAATTATATAATTTTGATTGGATTTTTTTTTACAAATTGATGAGGCATAACGGAATAGACTCTAATTGTTTGATTAAAGCTAGGATGCTCGTCTGATATTTTGAGGGGAAAAAAACCACATCGATTCCAGATATTTTGTAGCCGTGAGGTACCAGACTATCTTACCTTTTGTTAGTGTATATGTGGGGTTCATAATATGTAAAATATTCACTTGCATTTGTTGTAATGGTAGAAACAAACATAGATTTAGTAAAAGGATAATAAAAGTAACCTTTTGAACCTAGCAGTCCGTTGTTTCTGTGAACTCACCACTTGAAAGAATATTGTGGTCTGCGCTATGCCCAGCTGCCTTTTCTTTCCCTAACGTGAGTACCTATCAGAGCTGGGTGGACTAGGTGACGTTATAAGGACTCAAACTCTGGGGATCCAGACTCAACACTTTCAGGTTAGCAGTCTTTTGCCTGTTGTTATCTACCGATATGAACGTTCGAAATAAAGCAATTACATCTGTAACTGATTTGAGAAATAAAATAACATACAAAAAAAAAAACACACACGAAAAACTTAACATTTTTAGGAAATAAATTAAAACGAATACATCATGCTTGTATGTTTAATACACTGCTCATCCATGCGAAAATGAATTGAGTTTTTCTCCAATGAGCATCATTTAAGTTGTACGAGTGCCAAAATTAAAGTTGTACGATCTGAGTGAGTGCCAAAAGTTGAATCTAGCATGTATTCGTGAGCACACACGGTGTACACGTACACTCATGTCAAGTTTGTTTGTGCTTGGTTGTACATGTGTACTTGAAATGTCACGTGATATAAGCAGCTGTTGTCTTATCATTTTTATTTGAATAAAATATTTGGTTTTTTAAATTTATACGTGTTGCTAATTTTATAATCTTTAATTATATATATTAAAAATATACATCTGTATACACACACATGCACTCATATAATATCAGTGCCTAGGTAGACATCAACTATTTAGAAAACTTTAGCAAAATCGCAGCTTTTGAGCTAGCATATTACATCCGAGATCAATTCTACACAGTCCCAACTCTAATGGAATCATGTTTCATTAAAAATGATTTTTAACTGTAATAGATTCAAAGTGTATGCTTTGCCCCCCCCCCCCCTAGCGTTACGTGTTCACATAATTCCCACCCGTCCCCCTGTACTGGGTGGGGCGTTTATAGACGACCCCTAGACAAGCCATTGCTTGAAACGTATCACAGATTAAAGACCTTTTAATCATCAAATCACCGTCAAAACAGGAAAAAGGGGAGGTAAGGGGTTGAATATGAGAAACACAAGGGAAGGCTATTAACTTTATCAGGACATTTCTATCGCCCCTGCCGCGTCAAGCTTTAAACCTCGCTGGTGTTTGACTAGTATCGCGTGTCGCGGCCGATGTGTATCGATATCACCCGACCAGCTGTAATCTAAACACCGATTTCCCCACACCGCTCCGTTGTTTTTCCAGTGTAAACAGAAATCGAATCCAATAGTCTTGCGTTGAAAAGCCGCCCTGATCTTTCAGCGATTACGATATCTTGAAAAGAAAAAAAAACCTGAATGGATTCTAAACGTGCGATTGATTTATCGATCAGCCCGATCACTTGATTTTTATCGATATTTGTTAAGCTTAAGGGTCGGTCTCAATCAAAGTAATTATTTGTTATGTTAATTAGAGTGATCTCGACCCCTTTTTTCTAAACACTTGTTATGGGATTATGTAAATTTAGCGTGGCTCTACTTCCGCTGTAAAGAACTGAAACAGAGGTTGGGTGTGGCGGTGATGTTTTTAGAACTAAAGTGACGTTTAAAAATAGAAAAAAATATTGGAGGTGTTGAATAACAGGGACTGGTAGGGCTATAGGTGACAGTGTGTTGATGTTAGGGTCATTGATCTACTCACCTAACCATGCACCAGAGGCGTAGCGAAGGGGAGGGGTACATATGTCACCGGGCGCCGACCCTAGGGACGCTAAAATAAGCTCATTTTAGCTGCTATTTTGAATTAAAAATATAAAAATATATTGAAAGTTTGTCCCCGGGCGCCGGGAGGGGTCGCTACGCCTCTGCCATGCACTGATCATACCACTGAGATAGACTGAGAGGCTACAGTTGGTTAATGTTAGGTACATTGATCTAATCACCTAACCAAGCACTGATCATAACACGTAGGTGAGATAGACTTGTGTTGCCGGGTGGCAATTATCGAGGACTCTCCCTACCCTACCATATCCCCTCCCCATCCCCCCGCTGCGAATATTTTATAGCAACGACAGATTTATATTTTGTATAGCTTTAAGCATGGTGACCCGTCAAAAGAGCGCACGACAAAAGAGCGCCGACATAAGAGCGCAGACAAAAGAGCGCCGACATAAGAGCGCAGACAAAAGAGCGCCGACATAAGAGCGCAGTCATATAAAAAACATATGTTGTACGCTAAACGAATAGGACATGGTTAACACGTCTTTATTTATATATTATGGTTAATATGTTATGAATGCAGTTTGAAAATATTTCTAACCCAAGTAACATGGAGAAAATCGAATCACAGAAAGGGAAGGTAATTATATTGGTCGAAGGCTACAGATATAGACAGGACAGAGCAAATGCTGATGGAACTTATTTTTATTTTGTTACATTTCATTTCAGTTTATATTCTCACTTTAGGCCTAACATTTAAAATCTGTGTATGTGTTATTAGATTGAGTTTTGAATAATTGGACTTCACGTTGATTGTACCAGTTTTTTAGTTAAAGAAACTGAACAATTAGTTTTTTAATGAAACAATAAAGAGTTAACATCAAACGATGCCTTCTGATCTAAGTTAATTTTCTTTTTTTATTTATTAAATATGGTTTTTCGATTTTTAGTTTGCGCTCTTACGTCGGCGCTCTTTTGTCGGGAAATTAGTGCGCTCTTATGTCGGCGCTCTTATGTCGGCGCTCTTTTGTCTGCGCTCTTATGTCGGCGCTCTTTTGTTGTGCGCTCTTTTGACGGGGTGCCCTTTAAGCATATGTCTGAAACCCTTGTCACCAACACGCTATACAAGATTTTATCCATAGATGACTCGTAATTAATTAAGAAGCCATTATTCCCTATCCATACATCACTTACACTATATCCACGGGTCACTTACACAACGTCCAGTGTCTTAGCTATATTGCAGAGGCGCGTCCGTGAGTACTATTTATAGAATATGAGTCATCCCCAACTGGTGATGAGTACTCACTTCGGCTGAGAGAACGGCTTAATACTCCAACAGTACGATCATGTTTGAGAATTATTCAATGCTTAATGTAAAGCAATCTGGACGAAAGTTACATTCTATGTGTTACATTTATTATCACATCCATAATGAGAAAATACTCAGCTCTTGTTATCAAAGATTGCTAGAAAATTATACAAACACTTCAGCCTTTGAAAAAGGTTTCGCTAAAACAAATATAATAAAAACAAACACATTTTTTTTTCAAAAATCTTTTCAACTGACGTTACAAACAAAAACATCAAACTTTCATTATCCCCCTTTAATAAAAGAAACACAACCAAGATTCGTTTGTGTTTATTCTCGGCTTATCTGATCCTGAATAGGTGATGCATCATTTTCAAAATAAATAGCATGCAGCCTTTATGTAAAAAAAAATGTATGTTATAAGCTACATCATGAAGTGAGTGCGCACATAACTCGCTCGTTTTTATGATGTAGCTTCCGACATGAGATAATTCTATAGCAGGCTGTTGAGAGAGGGTAGCGGGGAGATGTTGGCGTGCTAATCAACATACATACAATACAATTACGATAAATGGCTTTTGATAATAATAAGCGGGTAGCTGAATGATTCCCAATATCTTCATAAAATGAGAGTTTACGTGTAAATTATATCGTTACATCTGAAGAGATTTTTCCATGGCAATAATCCAAAGTCTTTGGAATTGTTTTTATCGTATAAGGTTAGATTTGCAGGAAATATTTGTGTCATGTTAGGATTAAAATCTGTAGGATTGTTATTGACCCGTTGGGATTAGAATTATGGAATTGATACAGTCCTGTTAGAATTGTAATGTTTAGGATTGTTATTGTCATATTAGGAATCGGATTAGGATCGGGGGGGGGGGGGAAGGGGAGTTCATTAGTATACTGTTATGATTGTAATCAAAAGGGAATGTTATTGTCCTGTTAGGATTGTAATTAAAAGGGATTGTTATTGTCCAGAGATTATAGAATCTGTGGCGATAAATTTTCTGGTTCGTCTCAAATGTAATATGGTAATATGGTAAAGGATCGACTGACTAGGCTGAATGACTGGGTTACTTGAAGCGTTACTACGAGTGGGTTGGTAGATGGTTGCTAAGTGTAGCAGATTAGCTTGTGGTAGGTTGGTAGGGGTTGTTGAACATAAATTATAATATATATATATATATATATATATATATATATATATATATATATATATATATATATATATATATATATATAAGTGCATAAAATACATTATGTATAGGTCAATATTATATATATGTATGCAAAATGCAATTACTAATACAGTTCTATATGCATAAATACAGATGGGTGCGCAGTATATTGTGCATATATGTTTTAATATTGCCTTTATCGCTTACCTATATAACCAGCTTCGATATTCTCGAATAGCGAGCATGTACGTAAATTGTGTGCAGTGTAATCTCTGCTCGCTTTTATTTTCTCCCCTCGACCAAGAACTAGAATAGAAGCGGCGTAGCGCAATGAAAACCGAATGGAAATTCATAAGTTATTCCCCCTGAGCTCAGTACTTAATAGCGGCACAATGATTTCGTCCAGTGATGAAGTGGGTCTACGTGAGGGTGAAGGGAAATACCCCTGACGGTGGGGGCGGACCGTGGGAGGCGGATTGGATACAATTGAACGATCTATTTGTTTCGTGAGGTGAGCTTTACTGTGTCTGGTTACAAGGGCGATGATTACGTCATTGATTTTGTTGGTCTGACGGGAGAGTTGACTGGTCGAGTTGGTAGCGCTGTGGGGTCTTTGTCAATCATTGGACTAAAGCTTAGCCCTTGCCTCTCTCTCTCTTTCTCTCTTTATATATATATATATATATATATATATATATATATATATATATATATATATATATATATATATATATATATATATATATATATATATATATATACATGCATATACATATACATATGTGGCGCCTTTTGCCTCTTGAGACAATGGATTTACACTCAGAGAAATAAAAATGTTATTTTCCTTTGATATATATATATATATATATATATATATATATATATATATATATATATATATATATATATATATATATATATATAATGTGGTTCCATGACAAATAATCTTAGGACAAATGATCTCAGACAAAATATCTCAGACAAAATATCTCACGGACAAATGATCTCAAGGACAAATAATCTCACGGACAAAAGATACCAGGATAAAATATATCAGGACAAATGATACCATGGACAAATGATCTCAGACAAAATATCTCCTGTCACCATTTAATGTATATGTGGATGTATATAATTTTATTTATCTTTTTTTTTTTTAATTTAAAGCTTGACATACACACATTTTTACATACAAACATGCTATGAGCAGAGTTCGGCCAAAAAGATTAATCTCATCAGCTCACTGACGCAAATAGATATCAATGACCCAAATACAATTAATTGAGTTAAAATTATAGATGTGTCCAATTACAACTCGTGTTTCTTTCAAGTCTTTGACAGAATATTTCAAATTATACGTGAATCTTGAAATATAAGCGTTAACAAAATATGAGTATCTTTCATATTTTATTTCTTTGATAATAATAATCAATTGAAAATTTTAAACTTTCAAATTTTATTCGGCTTTAAAAAAAACGCCTGTAATTTTCATTAAGCTAATTAAAGATCACAAGCTACTTCATTAAACTAGGGTTTTAATGGGGTTTTTTTGTAAGAAGAGATAGAAAGAGGTTAGTTATCAAGCTGCTAGGGAGAGTTGTGTGTGTGTATGTGTGGGTGTCAGGATGATAACTGGAAATCCTAATTAATGGATGTTTAAGGATACATATTTGATAAATATTATTAAACTCACTTGATGGTGCTTAAATACCCTAATGGTACCCCCCCCCCCCCCGAAATCATAAATAAAGTCACCTTCAAAAATCAACATATTAGCTACTAGGTGAATTGTTTTTATTTATGAGTTTAGAAAAAAACATTGTTTATATCATTGTTATACCAGGAGATTCGTCTCCCTTGTTTAAACAGTAATATGTTTTAAAATTAAATTTTATTAATTTAATTTTTAGTTTAACCATCACCATAAGTACTTTTAATTAGGTTTAGTTTCAATTTTACTTTAAACTTTACTTTAGAGTTAACAAACTGCTTAAGGGAGGGTGTATCAATCTACGATACTTGCATGATGGTATGGCTGATCATAATGCAGCATTGGTTAAAAATAAGGTGGGATTTTCTACAAGTTAGGACAACCGAAGATAACCACGGGTTAAATGACAAATTTTCATCACACCGGCTTTGAGCACTTTAAGGGGCAATAAATCTTTTTTAAAAAAAAACGAGGTTGTTCCCTTTATCAAATTTATAATAATAATCATTAAAAAAGTTTTAAAAAACCCACGTTTTCTGATTGAACTAAAAAGTAGAAAATAAATACTATACATCACAATAATGCAAGCGATCACTCTACTATAAGCTATCAAAAACGTGGGTCGCCGAAGTAAAAGTTATATTACTATTGATTAGATAATACTATTGACTTTTATTAGGGAGCTTGTAGAGAGTCAACAGTATTAGAAACTGTAAGAAAATCACGGCGCCCCACGTTTTTGATAGCTTATAGTAGAGTGATCGCTTGCATTATTGTGATGTATAGTATTTATTTTCTACTTTTTAGTTCAATCAGAAAACGTGGGTTTTTTAAAACTTTTTTAATGATTATTATTTTCTACTTTTTAGTGTTTGTCTGTTTGTTTGCATGTAAATCTTGCTATCGATTTTATCTTTTCACTTTTTTTTTGGGTAAACGAAGACAACTCGTAAAAAGACAACTCGTAAAAAGACAACTCGTAAAAAACACGTTGTGTGAATACGTTACTGACTAGAACACATAGATTTGAACCCGTGTCGAGTGGGATAGCAATCGTGTGCCCAACCACTCGACCATATCGTCTCCCCCATACTGGCCACCAGTTGTTACGTTCTGGTTGTTTGTACACAAACACAGCGTGACAACTACTCAGTAAGCAAAAAGAGGGGGAGTGCCGAACCTTGTTTTCATCAAATTACAGTTACTGGGTAATGTCCCTTTTCCCCCACGTTTTTTGGTACAATTATATAGCGGTCTAAAATGATCAATAAAATGTTTCCATGGATTAATTTAGTAATAAAAACAATAGAATATTCAATTGTCATCCAAAACAAAGCTTCCCTGAAAATTTCAGCGCGCTAGCTAACTGGGAAGTGCCAGAAATTTCGATCGCAAGATTGGATTGGAAAGACAAACACAGAAACACACAGAGAAAGCAAGTTAAAGAAAACGTGGGAAAAAGTGCTCACATCAAAAACAGTAAGCGGTTTGAGCACTTTAGAATTTTCACTAGCACATATAGCAAGTAGTTTTTTGTAAATTTTTATTTTAAATCGTTAAAACATATTTATATATATCTCAAACTAACTATAAACCATATTTTGATAAAAAAAAACATTTTCTTTTTAAACAACGAGTTTTCAAATTCACCAGTGGTGAAAAGGGGAAAAGCTAGAGAGCTACGTGTATTTTGTGTACGCTGTGCTCTAAAAGTCTTATACAAGGATATATGTTTTTGTAAAAATGACTGCAAGGCAGGTTCAAAACTACTCAAAACTACTGCGCGGCCGCGCGACTGCGCAGGTTAGAGGGAACATTGGACGTGATTCTCCGTGGCGGGGAGGGGGGGGGGGAGGGAAGGGGAAGGGGGTGGGGGGGGGGGGGGGGGGTTAAAGTATATATTTTCTAAAGAAATTATATTTTTCGTCTATCTCGTCCGTGTAGGGTGGAGGGGGGGTGGTTCTCCCATTCCCTCGTGTAAATACCTGAAAGAAACTCAAGTTTCCGCATACACCCATTTCCTCTTTTCTCCAACCCAGCAGCTCCCACTATTCATCAAATGTTTTCCCCGCCCCGTCACCCCCCCCCCCCCTGCCATTGACTGATGTCCGTCTCTGCAAATGTCCGAATGACCGCCTCAATGCAGCTTGTCCGTGCGAATGATGAAGAAAAATAAAACGCCATGTTAAGATGATGGATGTCTTCTTCAGTAAAAACTCTTTTTTCGGACAGTTAACATTAATCTATATACGCACTAGGGATGGCGTGGTAGAATAGCAGAACGTTTGGCTGCTAGCTTGAAGAGCTAGAGTTCGGATCTCGGTTCGGACTTGCTTCCCTGAGCCCACCCAGCTCTGATAGGTACCTGGCTTAGGGATAGTAAAGGCGGCTGGGAATAGTGCTGTTCATACTATCCCTTCATATGCTGAGGTAAAACAAAAATGTATGCACTCTACTTCATCTGCTCAGTGGATAGCTAGGTTGAAAGAGAAACTTCACTATATATATGCACTAAACTTAGCGTTTAGTTTCGAATACGCTTTCTATAAAGATATACATGCAATAAGCATACTGTTTAGTTTCGAATAGGCTTTCTATAAATAAACATACTTAAAACCTTACTTAACCCTAAATATAACCCTATTAGTAGCTTCTGCTAATTAACCCTTTCGATTAATTAAATGGGTAAGCAGGTGCGTACAATACGTCACAACAGAGATAATCACAGGTTCTGATATATTCTTATTGACTTACCAAAGGACGCTTTATAACACACACGTTAATTAAAGTAAGTACATTAAAAGATATTTAGCTACAGTTTTAATACATTTTTTTGCACTTTTATTCAAGTTTCGTGCATTTAACTATCGAACTAGCACGGGGCTGTACGTTGCTAGCGTCCCATTTTAAGACGTTTTTTAAACATTGATATTTAAAAAAGTATTGGTTAAAAGAATAATCTATAATCATTTCTTCATTCAGTGCCCAAAAGCTAAACCATATAAATAAACCGGGAGTGATCTCCCCTAAACTTTCTCGAATATTGTTATATAAAATAACAGGGGATGGGAACTCGGGCTAAAGACATGATTTTTAATCCATTTTAAATACTTAAAGTTTTAAAAATAGAATAAAATCTCATAGACAAATTAATTGCACATCAAGTGAACGCCAAATAAAAAAGCGCATAATAGTGCGTAATATTATTAGTACTTTTAAAATTTACATTAGTTTATTGAGAAATCGGAAATAGCGTAAATAAGTACTTCCGGTCAACGTAAATTACTCAAAATTTAACAGAAAGTAGAGAATTAGATCTTTTACTTACATGTGAAATTTCATTTATCTATCTGAAATAGTACTCAAGTTATAGGCTTTTGAAAAATTCAAAGTAAGAAAAGTACCACTTTCGGTTATCGGAAATCGCTCAAAAGTTGATACCGATCTACAATTTTGATAACATACTTATATATGAAATTTCATCAACCTAGCTGTAACGGTACTCAAGTTATCGTGTTTACACACGGACACACACAGACAGACAGACACACAGACATACGGACAAGATTGCAAAATTATGTTTTTCCGTATCAGTGAAGTGTAAAACGTCGAGATTTGTAAAAATCTCGATTTTTTTTGCACGATTACAAAACTTTCACTATACTTCGTATATACGAGCAAGTAAAAATGTAAAAAAAAATTGAGACCTTTGGTTGATACTTTTAGTTGTACTTTTATTCAATTTATTTAATTCAACTTATTCAACGTTAACAACAGTAGGCTCGGATTATAAATATTTAAGAATGTTTCAACTTCATTATTAATTACTACATATGGTAACTACTGCATCATTGTTCAATAATTTTAAAAACAGTATTTTGTAAAAAAATATAATAATTAAAATTGTATGAACATTTTCGGCATTTTTACTGAACTAAGGGAAGCAACCATCAAATAAAATTATTAAAAGTCATTAAAATAAAAAAGAAATTCAGTAGTTATTTAAATGTGATTTATTACATTTTAAAACATAAAAAATAAAAACGTTATTTAAAAATTTGTAACCAGCTATATTTTCTTAATTAAGCAACTACTATGTCTTACTTTCATTTTAAATAGGAAAGTATTAGTATTATTATTTTCGAAATTTACATAATAAATATAAATTCCCAAAAGTAAGGTTGTTCAATGTTCAAAGGTGATTTTTTCAAACATTCCTTTGCATTTTATTTATTTTTAACAATTTTGCATTAGACGATCAAAATCAAAGATCTGACTTGAATCACAAAACATACCCCCCCCCCCCCCCCCCCCCCCCGTATTCATTCTGCACACCCCCACACGCTTATTTACTCACCTCTAATCGAAAAATAGTACATTTCTAAAAATACGATTTCTACTGAATTTTTACAAACTATGTTTACCTTGATTCCCCGTGCTTAATGCTTCGTAATTGCTTCGTCGATATTGGAAGGCGAAATTTCCATCTCCACGTAACCGATTCCTTTCAACCTTAAAACGTAGACCAAGGCCCGGTGACAATGCAATATGACATAACTCTGACATAAATATAATTTTCATTAATTTAAAAAAAAATATTAATTGCTGTATAAAGTATTAATATTTACACTCTATTATACTCACATTTGTGATAATTTTGTTGAGCACGTGTTTTTAATTAAGCCATTTGATTTTACTTAAAAAAGATGGAGTGAGCTCCCCTAATGTTTTTGTATGTAGTATATAACACAGGTTGATTTGGCTGTTCCAGTGTAATTCTGAATTCAGAACTGGTAGGTTAGTGTCATTTAACTACTCGTTTTTTTGTTGTTGAGAAAACATAGTAGATGAGGGGGGGGGGTCTTCATAGAATGTGCTACTTTATATCTTAAGGTTTTTGAGAAACTGAAATAGTCTAGTAGTGCTTCCGTTTATCACGGGAAAAAGGAAAAAAAAGTGAATAGAAACTTAACGTAAAAGGTCGTAATAGTTGAATAGGAAATTTCGTCCATGTAACAGATACGGTACACAAGTTAACGTGTTAACACAAACACAAACACAAATATACATATACAAGCACGCACGCACACACGCACGCACATACGTCCACACGCACCCACACATCAACACTCACAGACACATACACACAGGAGCACGCACACACAGGCGCACGCACACGCACACATACATACACACACACTCACTCACTAATGTAGACAGCCATAGAGACATGATTGCTAAACTTGGCTTTCAGGACTCAGGAAAGTGTAGCTTACCATGTTCACTGGCTAATTGCTCCAATTGTTCAAATATATATGTATATATATATATATATATATATATATATATATATATATATATATATATATATATATATATATATATATATATATATATATATTAGATGTATATATGCCTATATATTGACGACAATATAATTGTAATAATTCGATTAAAAAAATTTCCTGTGTTTTTCAAAAAGTTTCTTTATTTCACTGAGTACTTATAGCGCATTCATCTGTTGCATATATGTATCTCAAGCTCTAAAAGGCCTTTCCTGACACCCTCTTTATATGGTCTCGCTGTCCATGTTGGTAGCATCGTTTTGACGCTAGCATGGGACGTCGTCGCACTCGACGACGCCGTCGTTACACTGGCACCGGTCGCAGCGGTCAGGTGTCAGGGAGCCATCTGGGTAGACCACGCCTTTGACGTGACATGGGCTATCTGCAGGAAGCAAGGGAAAGATGGACATCACACAATTGTTGTAGTAGGGCGTTTATGGTTAGCGTTGAAATGACATCGCATGTATTTTTAAAAAAGTAAAAGTAAAGTCCCTTTTTAAAATCGACGGTCTAAAGGGAAAGTGGAGTAGAGTTCACTTGTTTCTGTGACCTCGGCACATGAAGAGATTGTAGTGGATTTTAATGTTTCCTGAAATTAAACCTTTTATCCAGAAACAGGCCTTAAGTAAAAATTACTTTGTTCATGAATATTTTGAAATATAAAAAGAAACCAGTGCGTTGATAAAAAATAAAATAAAGATAAGAAGAATCGAAAAAAAATGTTAAACAAACCTTTACATTCCACTATTACAGGAGCAGCTAACACAACGCACAAAATGACAAACACAGTGATCTTCATTCTTCTGCACTGGTCGCGGATTAAAAAGACCGCCGTGTTACTCTCGTTCGTTATATAACACATGATCCTAAATCTTGGTACCATCTGGTACAGAGCAGGGGCGGCGCTTCAAATTCTCGGCTTCAAAATACAAACTCAAAACTCGCTTTAAAGCAGTGTGATCCCGAGATACGAACGAACCCAATTTCGAAGTTTCAGGTTAAGAACCTAAACACAAAGAAAACACAAACGTTAACATAAACGCAAAGTGCTTACAGTCTATCTCGTGGCGCCATATCGCACCATGCTGAACTTTTTAAATGAAAGTCTACGAAATGGAATTTACATAGAAAATATATACTATCCTATTCTATCTTATCCAATCCATTCCATCCGTCCATCCGTCCATCCGTCCATCCGTCCATCCGTCCATCTGTCCATCCGTCCGTCCGTCCGTCCGTCCGTCCGTCCGTCCATCCATCCATCCATCCATCCATCCATCCATCCATCCATCCATCCATCCATCCATCCATCCATCCATCCATCCATCCATCCATCCATCCATCCATCCATCCATCCATCCATCCATCCATCCATCCATCCATCCATCCATCCATCCAACCATCCATCCATCCAACCATCCATCCATCCATCCATCCAACCATCCATCCATCCATCCATCCATCCAACCATCCATCCATCCATCCATCCATCCATCCATCCATCCATCCATCCATCCATCCATCCATCCATCCATCCATCCATCCATCCATCCATCCATCCATCCATCCATCCATCCATCCATCCATCCATCCATCCATCCATCCATCCATCCATCCAACCATCCATCCATATATCCAACCATCCATCCATCCAACCATCCATCCATCCATCCATTTTCATATTTATATGTGTGGAGTTACCAGCTCATATAAACCTAGTATGTTGTCACAGCCCGTAGTATGTTTGAGCTCAATGTTTGCCAATGGCCACTGTACGTTTTATACCCGCTCTAAAGCTTCCAACATTATAATAACATAATAACTACTTATAACTATCTAACAGTATAAAAACAATAACTACTCACAACAGTGCTTTGTCCCGAAACAACACTATGATAAAGTATGTATATTCGAGTCCAAAATTAAAATTTAAGTAGTTTCAGTTAGATGAGAAAACTTTCATGCATATGTAGAAGGTTTCATTCTCTGGTTTCTGATAAACATTCAATAATTTCCTCTTATCGGAAGCAGTGCTTTACTTTATTTATATTGGAGTCCCTCACTTAAACGAACGTATGCGCTAAAGCGAACACGGGATGGCCCGGGGCCCCAAATAGCACCATGTCTGGGCGCCGTATGACGCCCGGGTTCCTTTCACTTAAAGATTATAGTAATCTTTCTTATCCATAGTCTATCGCACTGTTTAAAGCGAAATTATAGACCATAGCGCTCACAAGATAGCCCAGGGCGCCTAATCGAACCCTACCGGGGCGCCGGCTGACGCGCCTGTTTCAATTTAGTGAACAATTATAATACTTCAAGCTCATCCCCAAACGGAAAAAAGTAAACATATAGGACATTTTGGCAGTGGCGTAGCGAGGTCGGGTGTCACCCGGTGCGGCACTTCATGGTGTCAATCCGTCAATCCGCAGAGGCATAGCGACCCTTCCCGGGGACAAACAAACTTTCAATTTTCGATTTGTACCCCCTCCCCCCGCAAACGTTCGATTTGCACCCCCCCCCCCCCATGCCTACACCACTGAGCACAAACACACGTGAAGTAGATCGTTGTTATAAAATGCTTGTCGAAATTGAGTAGAACTGATAGTCAACTTGGTCTGATTGTCAACTTGGTCTGATAGCATTAGGATTTTTAAATTATTTTTATTGACCAATTTTCTAATCGTGCAGCAGATTGTGTAGTGGTTTGTATATTGTCTAATATACATTTAATGTATACCTGATTATATCGGTTTATCGGGCAGATGAGGCTCGTTAGCTGGGGACAGCCACTCTTCTAGGAGAGACAACTCCAAAATTAAACAACTGCTGCCTTGTAGTTTGCTCTTGGTTGGACAAAGGTTATGGAAGCAAATCCAAAAAGAAAAGCAGGCTGAAATCGGAGTCAATGGCCTCAAAGGCGCATAACCAGTTGACACGTAACGCTTAACGGGGCCGTTTTGACGGGGCCGATTTGTCCCGGGCCGTTTTGACAGGGCACCATATATATATATATATATATATATATATATATATATATATATATATATATATATATATATATATATATATATATATATATAATACAGTGAACGATAAATTTGACGACTTATAAATGACACGTTAGCTTTTATGTGTATGTAGTTGCCGTATGAAATTAATGGAATACAGTAAACGATAAATATTTGTCAACTTGCAAAAATATTTTGTATTGTAAAATTACTTTTTTTTTAAAAAAAAAAGATAATAAAACCGAAGTGAGCTCCCCTAAATTCTGTCGATATTTGTACATTAATTATATCAATAAGGGTTGAGATGTCGTTTTCATATAATGAATTAAAATAAAACAGCTGATACCCTTCAATTTGTCTAAGGGAAAATAAACGTCATTATGTCCCTTGGAATCATGGATAGAAAACAAATAAACATGTTTCCGACTTATGTTTTATATTTGGCTAAATCAGTTCATGTTTTCTTTTCTTAATTCTTAATTCTAGATCATTTGGAAGCTTATTATCAAGCAGATTTTTATACTTTTTTTTATTGAAATAACAATATTTGCTTCGCTGCCCTCTTTTTCAGATTGTTCAAGAACGGCAATCGGTGTAGATTTTATTTTTAAGCTGTTTATCCACAGTTCTCTCCCTTACAAAATATTTTCAAAATATTCAAACTTTACCAACATATGTAAGCTACCACCGTCAACTAAGAACTAACACAAATTTTAACGCGTCCGTGCAAAAGAAAAATTAATGGAAACTAGATTGTAAGAAAAATTCCCGGTGTAAAATAATCTCTAGCGGACGATAGAAAAATTAATGCCAACTGGATTGTAAGAACTATTCCAGTTTTAAAATCTCTACCTGGCAATAGAAAAATTAATGGCAACTGGATTGTAAGAACTATTGTAGGGTGACACCCGACCTATATATATATATATATATATATATATATATATATATATATATATATATATATATATATATATATATATATATATATATATATATATATACATATATATATATATACATACATACATATATATATATATATATATATATATATATATATATATATATATATATATATATATATAAATGCCTACATATTGACGACAATACAGTTGTAATAATTTGATACAAAAAAATTCCTGTGTTTTTCAAAAAGTTTCTTTATTTCACTGAGTACTTATAGCGCATTCATTTGTTGCATATATGTATCTCAAGCTCTAAAAGGTCTTTCCTGACACCCTCTTTATATGGTCTCGCTGTCCATGTTGGTAGCATCGTTTCCTGACACGGCAGGCGTCGCCACTAGCATGGGTCGTCGTAGCACTCGACGATGCCGTCGTTACACTGGCACCGGTCGCAGCGGTCAGGTGTCAGGGAGCCATCTGGGTAGACCACGCCGTTGACGTAACATGGGCTATCTGCAGGAAGCAAAGGAAAGATGAACATCACACTATTGTTGTAGTAGTGCGTTTATGGTTAGCGTTGAAATGACATCGCATGTATTTTAAAAAAAGTAAAAGTAAAGTTCCCTTTTTAAAATCGACGGTCTAAAGGGAAAGTGAAGTAGAGTTCACTTGTTTCTGTGACCTCGGCATATGAAGAGATAGTGTGGTCAGCATTATGCCCAGACGCCTTTACTTTCCCTAACGTGAGTTAGGTACCCATCAGAGTTGGGTGGACTCAGGGACGGTCTACTGACTGGAACCCGAATTCGAACTCGAGACCTACGGGTAAGCAGACCCTTCATGTATTTTTATAACAATCTAAATAGGACGATTAAGATTAATGTGTTGGCGCTTAACTTTTCGGAAAAATGCCTGAAAGAAACACTGTCAACACCTTACACCTTAACTCCGCCACTGATTCTATCTAATGAGGCCAATATTTGTTATTAAGACAGGCAATTGTAGTGGATTTTAATGTTTCCTAAAATTAAACCTTTTATCTAGAAAAGACCTTAAGTAAAAATTCCTTTGTTCATGAATATTTTGAAATATAAAAAGAAACCAGTGCGTTGATAAAAAATGAAATCAAAGAGAAAAGAATCGAAAAAAATAACAAAAAATGTTATACAAACCTCCGCACTCCACTATTACCGGAGCAGCTAACACAAGGCACAAAATGACAAACACAATGACCTTCATTCTCCTGCACTGGTCGCGGATTAAAGTGAGCACCGTGTGACTCACGCGACGCGGATCTCGTGCGTTATATCACACGTGACTATTTATCTTGGTACCATCTGGTGCCGCCCGCTGACAGTCCAACCGTCAGAGCAGGGGCGGCGCTTTAAACACTCGGCTTCAAAATACGAACTCAAAACTCTCAGCTGCACAATACAAACTCAAAACTCTCGGCTTCACAATACGAACTCAAAACTCTCGGCTTCACAATACGAACTCAAAACTCTCGGCTTCACAATACAAACTCAAAACTCTCGGCTTCACAATACGAACTTAAAACTCTCGGCTTCACAATACGAACTCAAAACTCACGGCTTCACAATACAAACTCAAAACTCTCGGCTTCACAATACGAACTTAAAACTCTCGGCTTCACAATACAAACTCAAAACTCACGGCTTCACAATACGAACTCAAAACTCTCGGCTTCACAATACAAACTCATAACTCTCGGCTTCACAATACGAACTCAAAACTCTCGGCTTCACAATACGAACTCAAAACTCTCTGCTTCACAATACGAACTCAAAACTCACGGCTTCACAATACGAACTCAAAACTCTCGGCTTTACAATACGAACTCAAAACTCTCGGCTTCACAATACGAACTCAAAACTCGCGGCTTCACAATACAAACTCGCTTTAAAGACTGTGATCTCGAGATACGAACGAACTCAATTTCAAAGTTTCAGGTTACGAACATTTTTTTCCAAAGAGCGCAACCGCTATTCTTAAGAAAGAGTCGCGTTTCGAAAAAAATTGGAAACTTTGTTGGGCATTTGATTCGAATTACGAACAAAGAAGGTTTACCAATGCTTCGGATTACGAACGTTTTGTAATATAAATGAATGTTCGATCAAATCAAGAAACTCCGGATACGAATTTGTCTCACAGTTGGGAAAATATGTTTTGATATAATTGTCCTGGTAGTTAAGCTAATTAATTATATTGCTAATTAGCAAAATTTATATGATTTTACTCACAGTGCTCAGAAACATTGAATTGAGTTATTATCATATCGAAAACATTTCTAACGGACGAGCGGTCAGATCTAGAGATGAACTAACAAAGTCGGACTTAAAGAAATTCATACAGTCATTCTGTACGAAAATTGAAAACAAATTAAATTATTCAAAAACAAGAGATGGTTTTTGAAATATATTCTTTTGAAAAAATTTTCGCGGGCCGACACACCCTTTAACACCGACAAGCAACGCCTCTGTTGAAGCTTTATGACGTATTGTTAACTTCCTCTTTTTGTGGCAGAAGGAAAACGAATTATATATAAGTGATTTATAATTGTATGTCCTGTAACTGTTATAGTTTTCAGTTTATTTTTTATTTCGCTGGTTAAACTATTGGCTATGGGAGTTCATTGATAAGAGTTGAAAGGAATTTTGCATTACTGTTACATATTCACGTAGATAAGGTTTAGAGTTCAACTTTAATTTGAGTACCGATTTAAAATAAAATCAGCAATAGAACTTAACACTTGACCTCACCTTATATATAGGTTACATGAGGGTGTAATTAAGGGTTACTTAAGAACGTGGCTTTAATTAAATTTTAGCAGCTAAATGTGAGTGGTCGAGTCTTTATAACCGTGTTAATTACTTGTCAACATGTTCATCTGAGTCACAGTAAACAATCAGATGAAAATTTAGAGTGTTAACATCTCATGATATATATATATATATATATATATATATATATATATATATATATATATATATATATATATATATATGGCTAGATAGAGATAGATATAGGTATAGATATATGTATATATATAAATCTGTACATATATTTTGTTTTCGGATCATGATTAAAGCTTTGTGGCAAAACCCAGCTCTCTCATTAAAATAGAATTCCTATACATTACACATAATGAACGGGTGTTGTTCTCTAGGGGTATGTCTGCTTTAGACCACCTCAGATATTATCCTAACACCACACACCGCAAATTACATCCTTAACTGCATGCTAACAGATATCAAGATAACGTGTTTGCTAACACTCCCAACTTAATGCTACGTTTCAACTCGAAATACAGCATGCATAATAAGCAAGATATATGACCTTGCTCCAAGATATGTCGCTTATTCCCACGGTTCCTAAGCACAAATAAAACTTTAAAATTTTAATTTAGGACTCGAATATACATACTTTATCATAGTGTTGTTTTGGGACAATGCACTGTTGTGCGTTGCTATTGTTATTATACTGTAAACAGTTATGGGTAGTTATTATGTTATTATAATGCTGGAGGCTTTAGAGCGGGTATAAAACGTGTAGTGGCCTTTGGCAAAATTAGGCTCCAACATACTACGGGCTGTGACAACATACTAGGTTTATGTGGGCTGGTAACTCCACACATATAAATATGAACGTTTTTCACTCTTGTGTGATTCTAGCACTCCTTGCACTGTGTGCTTCGGCGCCTTATAAATGTAAGACATTTAGAATTTAAATCTGTTTAAATCTACCACAGAATTTACTTAAGATAGAGCTGTAGCTACCTTGTATAGGTGAAGTAGAATCTAGAACTTGCGTATGCGACGGTTTTAAATAACTAGAAATATTCTAAGTTCAATAATTATATTTATAGTATATTCAACTTCCTTCAATATCGAAGAGTTATTATACTGTTCAAAGCAAAACTCCTGAAAATGTGTGTATTATAGTCATAACCAATTAATATACATTTAAGTGTTTCATATATTTTGGTATATGTGTTTCATAACTTTCCATTACAAAGGCTAAAACGTATTGTTTTTTTTGTTCACAGCGAATCAACAGGATTGTCTGTTTGGGGATATTTTGGTAAAAGATGGGTCGTTGACCTTTGACGAGTGCGACAGGTGTCGCTGTATGGCCGGGAAAGATGTCTGCGAAGATAGACCTTGCAACAAAGGTGAGTAGCCGCGTATATTTCATTGCCGTGTGGTCAGCTCTTTTTTACTTCTTCTTCTTCATTCATTGTATTGTTAGAGGTTATTCCTCCAACACAGTTAAGTATTACGTGTTCACATGTTATGCACCACATAGTGCGTTGAGTCAAATTACAGCCTGCTTTTCTCTCTGGGTTAGGTTTTAAAGCTTTTGTCCAACCAAGAAAAGGCAGCAGTTGTTTGATGTTGGTTTCTCTCATAGGCGGGTTGTTGTCCCCAGCAACATAACCCCTGATCAATCTTAATATGTGTATGCACTTATAACTACCTCCTATCCCTGGTAGCACGTCCACCGTCGTCGTCGTTCCTCCTCCCCCTCCCCTCCCCCAGAAGAAATAGAATTTTTTAAAATACATGAAGTATAAATATCTTCAATATCCGCCTCTCCCCCTGTGGTAGAACACTGATGTCAGTGCCACTGTTGCTACTTATTTGTTAGTTAGCCGCATTGTTATTACTGTTATTATTATTATTATTATTATTATTATTATTATTATTATTATTATTATTATTATTATCATTATTATTATTATTATTATTATTATTATTATCATTATTATTATTATTATTATTATTATTATTATTATTATTATTATTATTATTATTATTATTATTATTATTATTATTAATGAGCAGCTATTTAGTTGTTTTATTTTCTACTTTTCAGTAATTCATAGTTTGTGAATTCGACACTATCCCCCCCCCCCCCCCCCGTGAAAGTAGTCGCCTTTGACAACAGTCTACATACGACAATGAAAATATCAAGCAGAACTTCTTACCTCTCATTAGTTTCAAATATTTTAAAAGCTAAATTATCTGCCCCTAATAGCCGTCACATTGTAAACATTCGGGGTGAACCACAGCTCACCAGACTGGTGTGGGTGGCAGCAGTGGCGTAGCGAGGTCGGGTGTCACCCGGTGCGGCACTTAATGGTGTCACCACCCAGAGGCGTAGCGACCCTTCCCAGGGACTAACTTTCAATTTCCGATTTGAACTCCCCCCCCCCTCAAACTTTCGATTTGCACCTCTTAAAAGACTATTTAACACTCGAATTAATCACTTAATTAAGTGGAATTATAATTTTTCTCAATATATTTTGCTATTTCTTGCCTTGGTGTCAGCGATCCGCCCCCCGCCCCCCCCCCCCCCTCGCTACGCCTCTGGGTGGCAGCGATGTACCAAGAGAGCGGGGTAGGAACGGTTAAGCCCTTACGTGGTGGTGTCTCGCGTGGTCCCCACGTAGAGAATTATATATATAGATGAGTAACTTTTGATAGCATTTATTTCCTTCCGTGCAATTATTCCAACTCTTTAAAAAAATAATTTTAATATACAAATGTAAAAATAATACATTAATTAAGAAAATGCAACACAAAGGTAATGTGAGGGGGGATAATTAATGGAATTTTCCCCGGTTGTGATGGTGGGAAAAACAGCAACCACCACCAAATGTGAGAGTGGGGGTGATAAAGATGATGAAAAGATCCACACACACAGTTCAAGTCAAAATATAATGTTCTTTATTAAATTTGTACTTCGTACGTACTAATCTGTACACTGTACTACTACCACTTCTATCTATGTGTTCCTTAGCTCTACATATATCCGACCGTCTCTACCTAACTCTGACCGTTCTCTTTGCTAGCTAACTATCAACTGCCTGGACTCAGTGGCGTAGCGAGGTCGGGTGTCACCCGGTGCGGCACTTAATGGTGTCACCCCCCCCAGAGGCATAGAGACCCTTCCCAGGGACAAACTTTCAAATTTTGGATTTGCACCCCCCCCCCCCCCCTCAAACTTTCGATTTGCATCCCCCCTCGAGTTTTCGATTTGCACCCCCCTCCCCCCTTCAAACTTTCGATTTGCACCCCCCTCAAGTTTTCGATTTGCACCCCCCCTCAAACTTTCGATTTGCACCCCCCCCCTCGAGTTTTTCTCTATATATTTTGCTATTTTTTGCCTTGGTGTCACCCCCCTAAATGGTGTCACCGGTGCGGTCCGCTCCCCCCGCCCCCCCCCCCTCGCTACGCCCCTGCCTGGACTAACTACTGACCCACGCTTCAGTGGTCATCTGACCGTCTCACGTGACCGGTCAGCTCCTGTACTTTCATTGGTCTCTCTAACCACGTGCAAACACGTGACCTAAATCACGTGATACCTACGCCCGCCGCCACAGTGGTGTACATCAGACGTAAACACAATCAGCTGTTCGCCAGCGCTGGACGTGTTCACCAGCGCTGGACGTGTTCACCGTATGTAAAGAATCGCGCCCGCGGAAAAAGAAAAAAATGTTATAAAACTTGAACTCTTAGGAATTGAAGATCCTTATACAGTTATTGACAGTTTCGTGGATAATATAAATATGTGGCCGAAATTTCTAAATAAAAATACTGTTAGTAATACCGTTTGCGTTTAGAGTTTAAGTAGACGAAGCTGATCAAATGCAGTAATATATTAGAGGTTATCTACTGTAGCAAACGTGAGACCACTTAACTCCTACAAAACCCACACTACAACGGCTAATATAATCCATGGGTAATAACCAATCTGGGTAGCATGTTATACAATTTAAGACCCTTATAATCCAGCAGGGAAGTAATCAGACACATTAATACTGACGTTCAACCCTCATGATGGCTGCCCCCACCTGTATCTAGCCCACAATAAAACCAAAGAGGAGTCTGCCCTGCCCTCCCCTGAAAATGTCTGACCTCCGTGATACCCAGCCCCACAGAGACAGTATTTCTGATATAATTTTGACCCTCAGGGCCCAGCAGGGAGAACAAAGGGGAAAGTCCCACTGCTCTCCCCTCAACACTTCTCACCTCGGTGTCATGTTATGTCATTTATAGCACACACGGCTTATCAGGGGAAAGCATTAAGGCATTAAGAATCTTAACTCTGGACAGCTACACACTAGTATACTAGCTACACACTAGGTGCCTACTGTAAACTACTAGACTGTAGGCCCTATGTAGACCTGCAATTGTATCAATTGTAGACTGGGTCCATTGTTATTATTCTAAACCATCTCACTTATAATGTTTCTAGCTTGATTTGTTTCTTTTATAAACAGTGGATTTAAAAAAAAAAATTAGCCTAATCATTAACCAAATAATAATAATGTGGTTATTTGTTGTTGGCTGGTATGATCTAGATTGTACTACTAGGCTACAAAAACTTAGTAGACCAATTACTAGATATGAAATTGAATTTAATTAAACTCAGTCCAGTATCAGATACATATTGCTGTAAAAAGACAACAAAGTAGGTAGGCCTTAGTAATTTATTAAAGCCTTCTACTACAATAATATCAACTACATGCTTGTATAAAGTTTTTACAATTTAATTTAAGTAGCAGATTCTAGATCTAAGTCTAGTCATATAATCTATTTCAATTTCAGAAAATTTCGTTTGCTAAAAAAATGATTAGATAATAGAGCGAGATTTTAGATCTTAGAGACAATTAAATGCTTTATTAGGCCTATTATGACTACTTTTGATTTATTATGGGTGTATTTTGAATCGAATGTAGATCTAAAGTAATTAAATTTAAGTAAAGAAGTAGATTCTAGATTCTATGTCTAACCAGCGGAGCCAGGTATTAGGCCTACTATTAGATCTTATTATTCTTATTAGCCTATTACTTTTGACTTTGTCTTTTACTATTAGTATTTGTGAAGGTCGAGCATATTTGTTTTATTAATAGTTATCTTTTATAATTAAAATGAAGTTTATTATTTTACTGTCCTTACATGAAACAAAGTATCGAGAACTGCATTTGATCAGATTCGGCTACTTTAACTCTAAACGCAAACAGTATTACTAACAGTATTTTTATTTAGAAATTTTGTCCACATATTTATTTATACGAAACTGTCAATAACAGCATAAGGATCTTCAATTCCTAAGAGTTCAAGTTTTTTAACGTATTTTTCCTTTTCCGCGGGTGCGGTTCTTTACATACAGCGAACGCGTCCAGCGCTGGTGAACACGTCCAGCGCTGGCGAACAGCTGATTGTGTTTACGTCTTGTGTACACCACTGTGGCGGCGGGCGTAGGTATCACGAACGGACGTGACGTCATATGAAAGGACTCTATAGTCTGTTTCTGCTAACCTCTATTTACTTGACCTATCCTTGACGTATTTTTGCGTCATCACAGGTAATGACATGTGAAATTTTAATGCAATTGTGTAGAATCAGCAAACTGCATTAAGGATGGCAAGAGGTACGTTAGTGGGCAGCCTATCCCAAGTATCTGTAACAACTGTGAGTGTAAGGACGGTGTGGAGGTCTGTAGTGATATCTGCCAAAACAAACCGGACACTGATTTTAAAGGTAACCTTTTATTGAACTCCTGGGGTTCGTTGCTTATTGGTGTTTTGTCGTTGTTTGTTTGTTGTTTACTGTTTGTTGTTTACATTTTTGTCGTTTAGTGTTTGTCGTTTAATGTTTGTATTTTAATGTTTCTTGTTTGTTTTATTTCTAAACCTTCAGCGTTTTTGTTTTTAGCTCGAATGTAAAAAAATATATATAAGACTGGCTACTTACAGGTAAGTTAAGTCCGAAATTAAAATACAGGTATTTTCATGGGTCGTCAACTTAATGAAATCATTGGACGTGCTTTGCGTACGTTTAAGGAGGAATGTCATTATATCAAACTTTATCGTTGACATAAGAATGTGACAAAAGGCCGACAAGGACAAAAGGCCGACATGGACAAAAGGCCGACATGGACAAAAGGCCAATGTGGACTAAAGGCCGATATTCCAGAAGACCAACTGGCCCGACGGGTATGTAAATGGCACAACAAGTAGTGCCTGCAATGGATGTGAAATTTTCATGCAGATAAAACTGATAAAAAGGGACGAAACCTTCCAAATAAAAACGTGAAAATCAGCTAAAATGAGAAGAAGAAAAAATTATAAAAAAAAAACGAAAATAAAACTTATAAACATATTTTAAAACCAGTCATTTATATAGAAGACCATGTAGTTATTTGTGTCATCTGGTTTTCAGTAACATAACGGATAACCCTAATTCATCTCCCTTTGATGAACACTAGAGTTATCTCCCCGTTTAAACCACTGGAGACGTTAGCAAAATAAACGACAGCCACGAACGGTAACTGTGACATTTTTTCATGCAGGTAGAGCAAGTTGTCTGATCAACGGCACTCTCTACAAGAACCGTCAAAAAACTCCTGACGACTGTGGTAGATGCCGTTGTTTGAACGGGAGAGTCGCATGCGCCTATATGATATGTCCATCTATCTTAGATCCATCGCCAGGTAAGTGTTTAGAGTTTCAGTTACGATATATATATATATACTAGCCGTTCCGGCCAGGCCCTGCTCTGGCTTCTGTGAAAAACCTTTCTGTTAAAGACCATTACCTGTGTGTTTAGTAATCATCATAAACCCGGCATTGCCCACCCAAACCACAACCAACCAAAACAACGAAACGCAAACATAACGCTAAAACAATTACAAATACGAACGAAAACAAAAACCTAACAACAAACCCAACCACAATCACAAACACCAATACAAACACAAAGAAAAAACAAACAAAAAAGCAAACGAAAACAAAAACCTAACAACAGACCCAACCACAACCACAAACACCAATACGAACACAAAGAAAAAAACAAACGAAAAAGCAAACGAAAACAAACCAAATCCAAACGCAAAACCAACCACACTTATTCGTAAAATACCTACAACATTTGCACTTGATCAATCCCCGCTAATTATGTAATTATTTTTTTCCCAACACCAAAACAAAGTAATTAAAAGTAAATTCTTTTCCACTAATGCAATGTTTTATAAAGGGAAGTAATTGTGTTTTCCTAATGTATCAAAGGGAAGTAAATGCTGAAGGACTAAATATAAATAATTTTCAGATATAATTAGAATTTTTATTATTTTTTAAAATTATGTTTAATGAACATGCCCACAATTATTACTATCAGTTTGAAAACTGAAAATTATTTCCCAACACTTTCAATAGTAATTTTTTAACTCATAAATTTAGACTATGAGCGCCATTTGTTTTTTCTATATATACGCATTTATACGGTTAATTAAAAATAAAAGTCGATTGCGGTTTGACACCGTACATAAGATTGTTGTCTTCAAATAGAGGTAAATGTGTTTACTGTTGCCTTCAAAGACAGGTAAATGTGTTTACTGTTGCCTGCCAAGAGAGTTAGATGTATTAATTGTTACCTTTAGAGACAGATAAATGTGTTTACGGTTGCCTTAAAAAGGTTAAGAGGTTTACTGTTGAAATTTTGGCTAATCATTAGGGATTAAAGCTAATTCGTCGTAACTGCTTTTTATGAGTATGTATTTGTGTAGGATTAACGGATTTGATGAACGATCAATTTGACGTCTTGCAGAAGAAACAAGTTGTCTTGTTAATGGCACTCGCTACGCTCATGGGGACCTAACGCCTGATGCGTGTGGTAGATGCATCTGTGAAGGTGGGCTAGTAGTGTGCAACAGGATGGGCTGTTTTGTTATGGAACAGACAGGTAACTTTGTCAACTTACACCAACAGTATGTAAATGCGTTGAATGAAAGACAGATAAATTCGTTAAATGAATGAGAGACAGGTAAATTTGTTTAATGACTTAAAAGACATGTAAATTCTTTATCTGACTTGAAAGACTGGTAAATTCGTAAAATGACTTAAAGACATTTGTTTAATTACTTAAAGACAGGTAAATTCGTTAACCGACTGGAAAGACAGGTTATTTCGTAAAATCACTGAAAAGACAGGATCATTATAAGGAATAAGGATTAAATTATAAATATAAAGTTTAGCCTTAATACGTTAGTTTTTGTACAATTAATTCATCACGATAGTTATGAGAGAGTTAACCTAGCTGAGCCCTTATACAGTGTGCATTAAAATGTAGTTAATCTGTCTTAACTGTTTTTGCGTGTATGTGGTAGTGGTCAAATTAAATTACCAGAATACAGTGAAGGACAAACATGACGTCTTGCAGTTGGCAGTTATTTTATAAATGACATGTTAACTTTTACCTGTTTTAGCTGCTTTATGCATGTATGTAGTGACCGTATCAAATTAACCAGAATACAATGAACGGTAAATTTGACGACTTATAAACGACAGGTTAGCTTTTATGTGTGTATGTAGCGGCCGTATCAAATGACCAGAATACAATGAACGGTAAATTTGACGACTTGTAAATGACACGTTAGCTTTTATGTGTGTATGTAGTGACCCTATTAAATGACCAGAATACAATGAACGGTAAATTTGACGACTTATAAATGACACGTTAGCTTTTATGTGTGTATGTAGCGGCCGTATTAAATGACCAGAATACAATGAACGGTAAATTTGACGACTTGTAAATAACACGTTAGCTTTTATGTGTGTATGTAGCGGCCGTATCAAATGACCAGAATACAATGAACGGTAAATTTGACGACTTGTAAATGACACGTTAGCTTTTATGTGTGTATGTAGCGGCCGTATTAAATGACCAGAATACAATGAACGGTAAATTTGACGACTTATAAATGACACGTTAGCTTTTATGTGTGTATGTAGCGGCCGTATCAAATGACCAGAATACAATGAACGCTAAATTTGACGACTTATAAATGACACGTTAGCTTTTATGTGTGTATGTAGCGGCCGTATCAAATTAACCAGAATACAATGAACGGTAAATTTGACGACTTATAAATGACACGTTAGCTTTTATGTGTGTATGTAGCGGCCGTATCAAATAACCAGAATACAATGAACGATACACATGATCTCTTTCAGCGGATACCAGTTGCCTTATCAACGGCATCCGCTACGCCAACGGAGAAAAAACGCCTGATGCCTGTGACAGGTGTACGTGCGTTGATGGGTTCAACAGATGCAAACAGAAGATTTGTCTCAAGGGGGTTTATTAGGCTAATTAAGCCTTCATTGGCATAACCCTAACCCTTAGGCTAATTACGCCTCAATTATATTCTCGGAATAACTATTACATACAAGGCTAAAATATATATAAAAAAGAATGTTTTGTATTGCTATTAAAATTGCCTTTTTAAGAAAAAAAAAAGAATAATAAAGCAGAACTGAACTCCCCTAAATTCTGTCTGTGTTTGTAGATTAATTAGATGAATAAGGGTTGAGATGACTTTTTCTGTGAAAATAGGGCTCTAAAAACGGTAGGTTAGTTTTTGACAAAAGCACTGGTTTTTTTTTTTTGGAAAACACATAGAGGCGAAAGGTTACAAAAATATGCTGAGAGATAACACACAAACAATCAATGGCGCTTTTGCCTATAGATCCTGGCTTTATTGCATATACGGTAAATCCGTATACGTCAAATCCATATACAGTATGTGTACAGTAATGTACAATATATGGCCGTATAACAAATATAAAGAACCACATGTTACATTTCTAAATATACCACCACGTGTAGCCTATAACATAAATACACGGGTGTCATAAAAATAGAAGGTTACGGCCAGTATACAATACTGCCAACAAGTATTATTTTTTTAATACTTCACCTAACTAGTCCGCAACGTACAGCACTAGTAGGAATAATACCCAACAAGTAGTATAAATAAAATACTTCACATACCTAGTCCACAAAATGCGGCACTAGTATTATAATAAAACAAGTAATAGAAATAGATAATGTACAATACCTTCATTAGATCGACATAACCAAGTCATTTACAGCCTGGGATTTGAATGCTGCGGACACAGGTACAACTACCTGGAGTCCCAGAGGTCACATGCAGTGGCGGAACTAGAAAAAAAGGGCTCCCCCGCAAAGAAAATATGAGGGCCCCCTATATATATATAATATATATATATATATATATATATATATATATATATATATATATATATATATATATATATATATATATATATATATATATATGTTACGGTCAAAGCCCGAAGTCGGCCAATGCGCGGATTGGCCGACCAATCCGCGCATTGGCCAATATCGCCTCCCATAGATCGGTCAAAGTCCGAAACGTTGCTTGATTTCGGCCTTTGGCCGGCCAGTCCGCGGACTGGCCATGGTAGACCGGCCAAAGTCTTAATTAGAAGATCATCTGGCTAGGGACGACCGGCCAAATTCCGAATTAGAAAATCATGAGCAGAGTTTGGGTTTTTTAATGCCGTAAGGATCCTGAAATTAAGTCTTTATTGATTATTAATTAAAGTAAATGACAGAAACATTCAATTTTTTTATTGCACTATAGTCTCAATCAATCAATATTATCATTTGTTACAACAAGTTGAACTTTTATGGCATTTAGAATTACATAGCAGCTTGTTATTTTTACACTTGCAGCGATTTGTTGTGCACTTAGTTGTGCAATTGCAGTGAGTGTAGCCTTGGCCCCCAGTCAATGATTGTGAAGATGCGATGAAGATGCGATGGTTCGTAGTGATTTTTCCTCAGTGCCAACTGACGACAACAAGAGCAGTTTTTCGTGAAGAATTGAAAACTCACTTCTAGCATACAGTTGTTTTAGAACACCATGTTCCGTTCCTAATTTGTAGAAACCGCCCTCGACGCTCATGACTACTGTAATCACTCTTCGGGAATCACCGCGACCTCTGTCAACATCTGGAACACGGATGCGTACATTGTCACCCATTTCACCATCTTTAAATTTTGTATTTGATGTTTTAAGCATCTTAGCACCTTGATTTTGCAAGCCAGTATGAGCTGCTGACCTGTGTTCCATGATGTTTTTTTTGTTGTGGCACAATCTGCAGGTAATGTTCCCTCCGTACCCTTCGTCTGCTTCATTGGGTACTCCACAACTAGCATGGACATCTTTGCCACAGGATCCACAAGAATGAGCTGCACTACAATGTTTTTCACAAACTATACATAATCTGTTGGCCACAGTATTGTCACGCAACTAGTCTGGACGTTCCGCCACGGCAGCAGATGTGTTAGCTGAGGATGTAGTTGCATTTATGGCAACCTCCATTTCTTGTTCAATGTTCTCAAGATCTTCCTCAGTAACTATTTTATTGAGAGCCTCTCTTGGTAGATTTGAAGTGCTAAGTCCCACTTTTGCTTTGCATCCAAACAAGGCTTCGTATGGTGATTGTTGGATTCCTTGATGAAAAGAGCGATTTTTCATAAATTGAATGAATTTGAGACTCTCAGCCCAATGAGCTGATTCATTTGTTTGCATCCATGGCATCATCATGTTTTGAACATCTTGGTTGGCACGTTCGACTGAAACTTGGCTTTGGCTATGCCTTGGTTTTCCGTGAACTAGTTTAAGTTCAGACCACATGTTCTTTAGTTCAGAAATAACTTGATTCACAAACAAGTGCTAAACAATACGTTACTCACAATGAAACCGCACCCTGAATACTGAAAACGCGATCACAACTTAGTATAGATAGAACATTGGCCAGGACATCCTGGCCAATGCGCGCATTGGCCGGCCAATGTACAAAATACGCTGTCAAGTTTAAGCACTTCGGACTTTGGCCAGTACGTCCCGGCCAGTGCGCGCATTGGCCGGCCAATCTACGAAATACGATCTTAGTTCTAAGCTCTTCGGGCTTTGGCCAAGAGAGCCGGCCAATCCGCGCATTGGCCGGCCAATCCGGGGTTTGGCCGCACTTCGGGCTTTGACCGTAACATATATATATATATATATATATATATATATATATATATATATATATATATATATATATATATATATATATATATGTTACGGTCAAAGCCCGAAGTCGGCCAATGCTAGGTTTGGCCGGCCAATCCGCGCATTGGCCAATATCGCCTCCCATAGGTCGGTCAAAGTCCGAAACTTTGATTGATTTCGGCCATTGGCCGGCCAATCCGCAGACTGGCCATGGTGGACCGGCCAAAGTCTGAAATTGCTCTTGATTTCGGCCTTTGGCCGGCCAGTCTGCGGACTGGCCATGGTGGACCGGCCAAAGTCTTAATTAGAAGATCATCTGGCTAGGGACGACCGGCCAAAGTCCGAATTAGAAGATCATGAGCAGATTTTGTTTTTTTTTAATGCCGTAATGATCATGAAATTAAGTCTTTATTGATTATTAATTAAAGTAAATGACAGAAACATTCAAATTTTTTATAGTACTATATAGCTGCTTGTTATTTTTACACTTGCAGCGATTTGTTGTGCAATTGCAGCGAGTGTAGCCTTGGCCCCCAGTCAATGATTGTGAAGATGCGATGGTTCGTAGTGAATTTTCCTCAGTGCCAACTGACGACAATAAGAGCAGTTTTTCGTGAAGAATTGAAAACTCACTTCTAGCATACAGTTGTTTTAGAACACCATATTCCGTTCCTAATTTGTAGAAACCGCCCTCGACAACTGCAATCACGCTTCGGGGATCGCCGTGACCTCTGTCAACATCTGGAAAACGGATGCGTACATTGTCACCCACTTCACCATCTTTAAATTTTGGTTTTTTGATGTTTAAAGCATCTTAGCACCTTGAGTTTGCAAGCCAGTATGAGCTGCTGATATGTGTTCCATGATGTCTTGTTTGTTGTGACACAATCTGCAGGTAATGTTCCCTCCGTACCCTTCGTCTGCTTCATTGGGTATTCCACGAATAGCATGGACATCGTTGCCACAGGATCCACAAGAATGGGCTGCACTACAATGTTTTTCACAAACTATACAGAATCTGTTGGCCACATTATTGTCACGCAACTGGTCTGGGCTTTCCGCCACGGCAGCAGATGTGTTAGCTGAGGATGTCGTTGCATTTATGGCAACCTCCATTTCTTGTTCAATGTTCTCAAGATCTTCCACAGTAACTATTTTATCGAGAGCCCATATATGGAAACTAACATGGATTTACATTTTTTTTCTTTTGACAGCCATCTGCTATGTCTGTCTCATGGTCTGCCGGCCCTTTTGATCCATGTCGCCTTGCATATAGAATGCTATACAAACAAGAGCTAAACAATATGTCACTCTCAATGAAAATGCACCCAGAATAATGAAAATGCGATCACAACTTAGTCTAGATAGAACATTGGCCAGGACATCCCGGCCAGTGCGCGCATTGGCCGGCCAATGTACAAAATACGCTGTCATGTTTTAGCGCTTCGGACTTTGGCCAGTACGTCCTGGTCAGTGCGCGCATTGGCCGGCCAATGTATGAAATACGATCTTAGTGCTAAGTTCTTCGGGCTTTGGCCAAGAGAGCCGGCCAATGCGCGGATTGGCCGGCCAATCCGCGCTTTGGCCGCACTTCGGGCTTTGACCGTAACATATATATATATATATATATATATATATATATAGGCCTATATATATATATATATATATATATATATATATATATATATATATATATATATATATATATATATATATATATATATATATATATATATATATATACTTCGGGCTTTGACCGTAACATATATATATATATATATATATATATATATATATATATATATATATACATATATATATATATATATATATATATATATATATATATATATATATATATATATATATATATATATATATATATTATATATATATATATATATATATATAATCTATATCCTAACAGAGTAATTAGGTCTACTTCATTGCAATAAATAACCATTCTGAGAGAACAAACCAGACAAATTTAGTCCAAACTCATCATGGATTAGCATCATACGACGGACCATTCCAAAAAAGCTGCTCAAAAATATATAAAGACGTAAGCTTGATTCGTGAATGGTTCCTCGCGTTATGTTTATTTTTTTCATTTTTGGCTTTTATAATATCAATTTTGAAAAAAATGATTTTTATAACTATACCATTGTTTATTACGTTTTATTTAAATAACAATTCAGAGAATCAATTGCTTTTTAATATAAATAGTACAAAACTATTTAAATTAGCTTTGTGGGCATACCTATTTTAAAGAAGGGCAGTAAGTCATGGAAGTAGTGTGAATGTTTGCCTACCTTTCAAACTATAGCTCTTGTAAATTTTAAAATATTTTTCTACGCAACAATCTCTGCTATAGTAGACCTGTTTTTTTTTTTTTTACAAAACCACTTTCAAGATGCATGAAAAACATAATTTAAAAAAAAAAATTCATTGTTTTTTGGTCGGAACTGGGACCCTAAACGTCCTGCCCCCCCCCCCCCCCCCGCATTGCGGGGTCTGGCGGTATGGTAGTTCCGCCCCTGGTCACATGACATATGAACACGGGGAACATTGCTCACAAGAGAGCTTACAAAAATAACATCAAAGGGGCCGCAACCAAATAAATTACACATTATCCCCCCCCCCCCTGACTATTAACCCATGGTATGTGTTACATGAACTACAGATGGTGCGGACTGCATTGTTGAAGGAAAAAGATTCAAGGGAAATTTTAAATTGGCACTACACCCCCAAGATCAAAATTTTCATTGGGCATTTTCCCACTTCAACTCTTAGTGCACATGCCTACATTTTAAGCCACGAGACACTTACAGTATAGGCCTTAAATTGTAACAAAAACAATAAATCGAATTAAGATACTATTATTTGAAATTCTACCAATGTGCTGATTTAAAAAAAAAATAATTATGAAACATTTACTTGCGTCTAAATTATTGCAGAACTTATGGGATTTTATAAAGATAGCATTTGCGTACTTTGTATTTAGCGTTTCAATTATACATATAGTTTTTATCAACATTAACATTATCTGGCAAGTTTGGATCGTCCTTAAAAGATGTCACGCAAATCGATTTTATTCCCCAACCCCAACCCCTAATGTCACAGATTTTTTCAAACATAGAAGAACGTTACGCCATTCCTCTCTCAGTTAAAATAGTATTTCATGTATCTATTTTTACTTATAAACGCATAATTTTAAACGTTTTAGTGTAATCATCTATATTGAATTAAAATAAAACAGCTGATACCCTTCAAGCAAGATTAAGTAATTTGTCTCAAAGAAAATAAGCGACATAATGCCCCTTGAAATTTTGATTAGAAAACAAATAAACATGTTTCCAGTTTATATTTTACATTTGGCTAAATCAGTTCATGTTTTCTTTTCTTAATTTTAGATAATTAGATAGAAGCTTATCATTAAGCAGATTTTTATACTGGTTTTATTGTTTTATTGAAATAAAATTCTAAGTGGAAAAACAATATTTTCTTAGCTGTCCTCTCTTTCAGACAGTTCAAGAACGACAAATCGGTGCAGATTTTATTTCTTAGCTCTTTGTCCACAGTTCTCTCCCTTACAAAATATTGTCAAAATATTCAAACTTTAAAGTACCCACATATTTAAGCTACCAGCGTCAACTAATAACTAACACAATTTTTAACGCGTACTTGAATTTAGAAAAAATTAATGGCAACTGGATTGTAAGAACAATTCCAGGTTTATAAAATCTCTACCAAACACCCACAGAAGAGTAGGCCTAAAATGGTGACAACGCGGATCAGCTCAAAAAAATTGAGGTACTCTTTCTAACCTTAATCAGTGTTTCTCCCAGACTTTTTTTCTCCGGGAGGGGGGGGGGGGGCATTTGAAACTTTCGGGAGGGATGGTGGGAGGACTAAAATTTCCGGGGAGGGGGGCTGTTAAAAGTATATATTTTCTATATAATTTCATTTCCCTCAGGGGGGGGGGGCGGTAGACTTTCTTTAAGGGGAAGGGGATGGAGCCCCCCCCCATTCCCCCGAAGAGATGCCTGGAAGATACTCTGATCTTAATTTTCATGGGGGCAGGTGAAGTAGAGTTAACTTGTTTCAGGGACCACGGCATATGAAGGGATAGTGTGCTTAGCCGTCTTTAATTTCACTATGACTTCTGGCTTAAGCAGTCTTTAAGTCATAATATATATATATATATATATATATATATATATATATATATATATATATATATATATATATATATTAAATAATAACACAAATCATATATCTATGAGTAGCCTTACATGAAAAGTTTTAAAATTACTCCCGTGTATACATGGTCTACCCTCGTCTCCTGTTCATACATACAGAGTTGATCTGAAACTAAGAACAATTTCCCTCAAATTATATTATATATTATATGTTTATTTCTGATATCCAAAATTAATTCATAGGACACGTTGAAGAAATCTAAACATTAGCCATATTCCAACAAACATGTTTTTGATTAATCAATTTAGAACTTACTTTCTAAATATACACACTACAGACAAACCACAGGCATGATTTGGACACCAACAACTTACCCAGAAGAACTATATTTTGCAAACAACATTACTCTATTTATTAGAAGTCAAAATACCACGCCAGACTAACCAAACGGAATTATTTTCCTTTAATAAAAGTGCGGGACTGAAATATTTAAAAAGTTAAAATTTGTAAATAATCTCCAGCTTGCAAAGACAACATTCTACTTAACTGTTCTCAATCAGAGTAAACAGAAAAACATTGCTTCACACTTATAATCTGTCTAGTCTTTATGCGTTACTTCCCTTAACTATTCCCTTTCATATTTTAATAGTTATCTCCCTTAATTTTTTAAAATTGTTTTTTTTTTTTTTTTGGAAATTTAAAATAGAATGTATTAGACATGTTAATAATAAAGTAAAAACTTACTTTCTTAAAATATAGAACGTATTTAAATGTTAATAAAGCAAATTGGTTATTTTTTTGTATTCAAATTTACAGATAAGTGGATGACATTTAGTTAGTTAATTAGAAGCTTTATTTTGTTAACATTTGCAGGCGGGTTGTCATTATTATAAATACTTTTTCTTACAGTCTTTCCAAATTGTCGTCATGGTTGTACAATCAGTGTATTGATTTTATATTTGGATCAATGTCGTGATTAATAATCAGCTGTGACTCAGGCCTATGTCGACTATTCTAATTTGATCATAACTGCTAATCCGGACTTGTTGATGACGACGTTTTTTAATAAGAATTTTATAAAATAACATGAAAGTACTGTTGGTTCTGTTACTATAAATTGGCTCGTTTAGGAAGTTCGGTTCATTCGTTAATCGATCAATAATTAACATGTCCTTTTTTTTGTGTGCGTAGTGGTCAGAATTCAATAAATAATTTTAGCACAACCGAACAAGTGAAGAAAGTTTAGATAATATTTTTTCTGATGCCTATATGTTCTATCAAATAGCGGTATTAAAAGTACGACATAAATGGATCTAACATGGTATATATATACATACATATATATATATATATATATATATATATATATATATATATATATATATATATATATATATATATATATATATATATATATAATATGTATGTTAATATGTAGTAAATGAGGAGTGAACTGTGTATCTTGAGTGGGACATGATGGCCTAACACTCAACCCAAGCCCAGATATATAGAACCATATGTTAATGTTTCTACCCACCCTCTCTCTCTCACTCACACACATACACATAATTCACACACATACACACACACACATATATATATATATATATATATTATGTGTATGTGTGTGAGTGAGAGAGAGAGGGTGGGTAGAAACATTAACATATGGTTCTATATATCTGGGCTTGGGTTGAGTGTTAGGCCATCATGTCCCACTCAAGATACACAGTTCACTCCTCATTTACTACATATTAACTACATATAAGATGCATGGAGAAACAACATAACAAATAAAATAAATAACATAAACATTTTCAATGAGCAATATATATTTTAAATTTTAATTGGGATATATTTTTCAAATATTTTTTCTCTGTTTTCACGAGTCTAAGATAACGCCAATCCCCTTCTAACCGCATCAGGATGCAACTTGTACAAAATCAACACCATAAGCACCCCATACCTGCATAAAATGAAAACCATCTTTCTTTTTAATTTAATCTTGAGTCAAAGTTCGGCGTCGGGGCGTTTTATGGATGTTACGACCCAACAGCTTGAAGCAAGGGGTAAACAGATCAAACCAGGTCGGATACATGTAAACAAACGGTTTCAGGATTCGCCTAGAAGGCAAATTCCATTTACCCCTACACAACAGAAGTAGTTTTGATTTGCTTGGAACTACAACACAGACGGAAGGCAGTTGGGCTAGTAACATAAACAACACTATCAACAACGTCACTATCAACAACATCACTATCAACAACATCACTATCAACAACAACACTATCAACAATAACACTATCAACAACAACACTATCAACAATAACACTATCAACAACAACACTATCAACAACATCACTATCAACAACATCACTATCAACAACAACACTATCAACAACAACACTATCAACAACATCACTATCAACAACATCACTATCAACAACAACACTATCAACAACATCACTATCAACAACATCACTATCAACAACAACACTATCAACAACATCACTATCAACAACATCACTATCAAAAAACAATATTATCAACAACATCACTATCAACAACATCACTATCAACAACAACACTATCAACAACATCACTATCAACAACATCACTATCAACAACAACACTATCAACAACATCACTATCAACAACATCACTATCAAAAAACAATATTATCAACAACAACACTATCAACAACAACACTATCAACTATAAAAATATCAACAATAACAATATCAACATTGACAACAACATCATGATGATATCTCCAGCATTACAAGAACAATATCAACAATATCAAGATTATCAACAATATCAAGATGTGTAGCAACATTATGTAGAAAAACAAACGGCGTTGTTAAAGCCCGTCTATAACACGGAAGTCTAGAGTTCGTGTACCTGGCTAGGTCTCTGAGTCCACCCAACTCTGATGGGTACCTGACTTCCCTTAGGGAAGGTAAAGCCAGCTGGGCATAGTACTGACCACACTGTCCTTTCATATGATGAGGTCACAGAAACAGGTGGACTCTACTTCACTTACCTCGAAGTACCGCCAGCTCCGAAAGCTTCTTAAATAGATACATCCTCAACTACAAGAGCAATATTCAACCTTATTTATTCATAGTCTAACGTTATCATCGATATAAACACAAAAAAAAACAAAAAAACAACAACAACATGATACTATTTACAAAAATATTTGTTTAAAGCCTAAGTTAAACCTTAATACCACACACATTTTCAAACGCTAGACAATGGTTTACTGTGGGACTATTTCTTCTATAAAAAAGCCGGAAACACCTGTTTCATATTAACTGACGGGATTTAGTTACAGGTACACACACATACATGCAAGCTCGCAAGCACACATACACACACACCAAAACAACCACCTGATCATAAACACACATACTCAAACACACACAATCTACACCGCATATACATACACACGAACATATCACACCCACATACCCATAAATTTTGTATATATATATATATATATATATATATATATATATATATATATATATATATATATATATATATATATATATATATATATATATATATATATATATATATATATATATATATATACATACATATATAACTTTATACACACACACACACACACACACATATATATATATTTATATATATATATATATATATATATATATATATATATATATATATATATATATAATTATTTAATCACTAGAAATGATTCAGTCTGCTTTGTTTTGAACCGCCCTTAAAACATTATTTACCTAAAATTAATACGCATGTTAAAATAATGCTGAATTTACTTTCAAACGCCAGTTTTATTAAAGAGAAAAGGAAAAAGACCCATGACCCATCAAAATAACTCCCCCCCCCCCACCACACCTCCCCCTCCATCACTCTCTCCATCTTCCCCCAACACTGCCTTATGCCAGAGCCATAAAAGGAAAACTCGCCCTGAACCGTGGGCTGAGCACACACGCGGGGTAACTCTGGCGAGAGAGGGCTGCATGAGTTGTTGTTCCTGTGTTTTCCTTCCCTTGCACTTTATTACTTTCTTTTTAAAAAAAAGATTTACCTTTGCGTTTGACTAGCTCTAGAAATATCCGTGAGTTGAACAATTTAAGTCTCATTAGCACGATGTGAGACTATTTCTGGAATGCCAGGGGTAGAAACGTTTGGTACCTAAAAGTCTGAAACCCCATTTTTTTTTCTGCATTCAATATCCATGCCTCGTTGCATGGGTTTGATTTGAAATTGAAATAGTTTGTCTACCTATGTCTTCCTGTTTTTTAGTAATCCACACCTTGTTTTAGCTACATTCTCATCGTCACCAAACGTCACAAAACGTCACAAACGTCACAAATATTGCCAGAAAACGTCACAAAATGTTAGACTCTTACACTATTTCGCCTATATATGATTTTGAAAACCGTGATTTCTTCTTCAAAGTGTAAATAATTTATGGACAACCCCCATCCAACAACACACATTTTAGAATAGTGTTATGGCTTTATAGATCTACTAATAAGTTGTAATTTTTACATAAGTTTGGAATGTTAAAAAATGTTTAAAAATTGCATAGGAAATATTCCGTTTTGAGGTGCCCTACTGCTCTTGCGTTGTATCCATAAAGCTAAGACTAAGATATTTGGAAAAAGTTTTTTAAAAAATTGTAATAAAAACAGATAAGTCGGGGTTGTCCATACGAAGATTGTGTGTGTGTGTGTGTGTGTGTGTGTGTGCGTGTGCGTGTGTGTAGTCGGGATGGGGGTATTCAGAACTCGGTGACACTGCACTATAGACTGAATATAGTTTCAAGATGTAGTACGAAGTTTAATTTTTTTTTTCGAAAACAATACTGTTAAGAAAAAAAAATGAGGTTAAAATATGGCTGTTTACTTTACGAGTAGGGTGGCGTTTTGTGTAGTCATTTAAATGACAACGTGTGACTATCGCTTGAAGCCAGACCAGAGATCACTCCCAAAGAGCCATTTGGCTTTTGTATCACGTTACCAGCTGCGTGGCTAAGGATTAAGTGTCTGGTTGTAGATCTAATTCCAGGAAATTATATCTTCCTGTTACAGCCCCCCCCCCTACACATATCTCAAATCTAAACGCAACCTTCAAACAAAAACCTAACCCTATCCTCCAACATAACCCTAAAGGGTTGTAACTCGAGGGTACATTTTGGGTCAGAGTAGTCGATAAAAATCATACTTATATCATGTCTATTATAACTTATTTAACTTCGTATGTTTGTATATTTGTATGTATTTCAACACCAATAATTTTGTTCAAAGTTATCCAAAGTAATATGTTGCGAGGATTCTGTTACGATTTCATCATACTTACATATAAGTTTAGTAATTTTATCATAATTTAAACTAATTAGGGAACAACGTGGTCGGGCGGGATAACATAATGTTGCTAATTTGGAAAGTCCCTAGTTCGGACCCCCTTCTTGGAGAGATATCTCCAAGTCAAAACAACTGCTGATTTGGATATTATTTTACGGTGGACAAAGAAAATGGTGGCGAATTCTGAAAAAAAAATAGGCTGAAGTTGTAGCTGAAGCGCCACATGTCGCTTGTGTTATTTCTTAAACACCAGATATCAAGAACAGTTTAAAATTTGCTGCGATTTTAAAATATTTACGAGCAACCTATTTTATTTAGCTATTTTAAACTCCTGAAATTAAGGAAAACTTTTCAACCAGTTGCGCCCCCCCCCCCCCCCCCCCAGCTAAACATTCTCTCTACCTGACGGCACCATGCAGACTGGTGCTACCTGACGGTGGGAACCTGTGCTCCCCCCCACTCCCCGCCCACACACCCACCCATCACCTGGATGCCTTACCGATAAGACAACAACTCCGATCCTCACTCTCCTTCCTCCCTGCACACCAGACGAGATATAAACTCACCACAGGTAGGTTCTAGCTCAGCTTTTTTTTTCTAGCATAGCTCAGGATTAAAGATCTTACTAAACCGGTGTCGACTTAGTTATGTGAGTACTTATTACATATTAAATATTTTTTTAAGCACCTACACATTTTATACGTGCTTATGATATCTTTTCGAGTATTTACAGTTTTAGATTAACTGTAATTTAGTTACGGTGAAAATCTTTTATAAATTTTAAATATTTTGGATGTACAATTATGTTAGGGTAGATATCATTTAAAATATTATAATAATTTTTGTATAGTATCTATTTAAAATCGTAAGTACTAGTAAAGAATAGGATACATTTCAGAATACCTGCATTATAGTGTTAGTATTAATAGAGTTTATTTAAAAATATATGGAATTAAAAAAGAAATGAGTTTGAAGTGTACATTTTGTAAGTATATAATGCCTATATATGCCCTATTAAAATGTGCGATAGAATTTAGTTATCGTCCTAATACTAAAAGGTACGGCCACTGAAACATAGCAAACGGTGAGTGTTAAAGATATGTGTGTGTGTGAGTGTGTGTGTGATGATTTATATGTTAACAATGTGTATTATGATATTCGCGATAACATATGTGTGTGTTGTGTATCATACATCCTTGACAAAATCCTGTCTACTCACCTGATTATGAGCCATACCATACAAAATATACTGTTCATATGTTATCCTTTACTTACCAACATTAACATATAGCATTAATATTTTTGAAAAAAAAAACAACTAACTAGCGTTTCTACATCAAGACTACGAAAATGCAACATCCTAATCAATAACAACAAAATTTTGTAAGCGATATATCTTTTTGAGAACCTCTGTTATTTTAAGATAACTAAAAATCGCAGCGTATTTAACTGCTGTGGCTTAGTTGATACAATGTGAGATGATTTAAGCTGCACCGCACCAGAGAACATTTAGTTCTAGCAGATCATGTGATCTATCTTTCTTTGAAAAAATATAATACAACAATACTCTCATAGTTTCTTCCAGGCATCTTTTCTAGGCGGACCCCCCCCTCCCCAACCCCGTAGAAAGTCTACCGTCCCACCCCCCGCCCGAAAGAAATGGAATTTATATAGAAAATATATACTTTTAACAGTGCCCGCCCGCCCCCCCCCCCCCCCGGGAAATTTTAGTCCGGCCCCCCGAAAATTTCAAGCCCCTCCCCCCCACCGGAGAAAAAAGTCTGGAAGAAACACTGATTACTATACCAAGATTTATTTGTTTCTATTTAGAATTGAGCTTTTTTCCTCCAACATTTACTAGTCTGTATTTTGTCTCGAGCTGTTTTTTCCGATACAATTTAAAATAAACAAGAAACTTGTTAAAACTTGTTAAAAACTCGATTTTGTGATTTGCTTGCAAAACGTCCCCTCCGTTTCCTGCGTGGATAAATAATTAGAAGAGCAGTGCCAAGACTCGCGAGTCTGATGTTTCACGGGGTGCCTGCTTTTAATTAGTGTCTTGGTAAGAGTTCTGGAATGAGTTCAACACGAACACACACACACACATGCTAGTATGTATAAGTACACACAATATAAACACACCCACACTAGATAGCAAAACACGCATGTAATCAACGCTAAGACAGATGATTTCCGGCAAGCGTCCAACTTTTAATCTCCTTAGCCGGCACTTTTGCCGGAAATTCACGTACCACGAATTCCCTGTATTATCTACATTACATTACAATTGTATAGCCATCTTTTAATCTAAACCCCATCAGCAACTAAGCTCTAAATTAAACTGCCGTTTGAAATTGTTAAAACTTATGTCGTATAAGATAGTTGGGTCTGTATAATGAAGATAGTTGGATCTGACAAATCTGTATGATAAACAGTGGCGTAGCCAGGATAGTATCAAGGGGGGGGGGGTTCCAATTTTTCGATTTGCACCCCCCCCCCCCCCAAAATTTCGATTTGCACCCCCCCCTCAAACTTTGGATTTGCACCCCCCCCCCTCAAACTTTCGATTTGCACACACCCTCAAACTTTTGATTTGCACCCCCCTTCATACTTTTTATATATACCGAGGGGTCTATGGGGGGGGGGGTTATGACCCCCCTAACCCCCCCTGCCTACGCCACTGATGATAAAGATAGTTGGATCTGAAAACCCAATATTAAGACGATAACTCAATAACTAGAACTCCATAGCACTGTATAGCAATTTTACAGAAAGCTAATTTCATTAAACAATAACATATGTAACCACGGATATTAAATCTTGACCGTAAGCTTCTGATGTCGGTGACATCCCTTGACAGTTATCGATTATGACATTAGCTATCCATCTAACCCTGATGACAAACGATCATAATCTTCAAGTAGTTAGTGTTATGGGTTCGAAACCAGCCTGAACATCGAGATTGGGAAGTATCTACATTTTCTTTTTTGGTTCTTTTTCTTCTTTCCTTTTATATCGTTTACCTTCATTTCATTTCATTTCTTTTTTATATATTTACTTTTCGTATCTCGTCTTTCTTTCTTACACGTTGTACACTTGCATTTGCAAGCAGTTCCATGATCGACAGTATCGCGTCCCCCTAACTTTTCAGGGGCGAAAATATTCCAACAACATTATGTTTAGTGTATTTTAATCATATTATGTTTACAAAACACGTATTTCAACAACATTATGTTTACTGAACAAGTATTCCCATCACCTTATGTTTACTAAACACGTATTTCAACAACATTATGTTTACAAAACACGTATTTCAACAACATTATGTTTACTAAACACGTATTTCAACAACATTATGTTTACTGAACAAGTATTCAGTGATCAGCTCAAATTAGGGAATTTTAAAGACATTTCGTCATACCGATATTTCGGCACATTGTTTTGCTGATGTTAACTTAGCATTAGCTGCACTGTACTGCGTTGACTAAATTCACTTACAAGCAAACTTTAACAAGTGTACGGTGTGGGATAGATTTGATCAATGTGGGAAATTTTTCCTGTTCCAAATTCTGTAGGAAAAGTATTATGTAATAGTCGTTATTGTAATATGTTTTAATAGTAATCTAATCTTATGGCAGTGTATGTATGGCGGTGTATGTATGGCGGTGTGTGTATGTATACATAGGTTACATCTCGAGAATCTAGGAGCTAACAGTGGGCCAGTTTATTATGACGTTTTAATATAAGAGCTTAATATAGGACATATTTTTGTAATTTTTTAACTTAAGAGCTAAACAGTGTCACATTTTGTAATACACGGAGTTAATATCTATAATTTGGACAAATTTTTGTGAAAATTTGTCGCTATGAGCTTAAGAATTTTCTTTTAATTTTTTGGATCGAACTATACAAGGGGTCAGTTTTTTCAAGTATTAGGAAGAGCGTTAGGGTTATTTGTTGTGTGTGAGTGTGTGGATCTAAGATCTTAGCACGCCATGACACGCTAGCCAACAGGATACAGAAGCAAAGAGATTTTAATCTCTGTGTTCAAGTTAGCTGTACCCTCCCCCCCTCCCCCCCACCCAGCCCCCAGTAAACAACGCAAAGTTCCTGCAGGTAGGAATAAATACAAGACGGGGCTGGAATTTTAAAGCTGAGTAGGTAGAATGCGAACCAGGTGAGAAACGGAATGACTCATGGTCAGCACAGGTAGGGACAGAAATAGACCAGGAGGGTCTGGGCCCTGTGATGGTGCTAGACACAGACAGGTGTGTTTCACGGTGAAGAGAAACTACGAGGTAAACTTTGGTTGAAAATGAAAGTTTAGAGGCTTTCAGAGTTATGGGAAATAACTTTACTTGACTAGTGAAACAGGGGAGGTAAATCATGTCTTATGTAAAGATATTAAAAAAACGCAAAACATTTTTTAAATGTTATTATTTTGCTAAAATTAAAATCTGAGTTTTTTTTAAAACAATACAAGTCAGACTGAGTCTGTACAGCAATAAATAAAAACATTAAAAAATTATTATTGCATTGTGGCATACATTTTTGACGAAACAGCGTGTTGAGGATAATTTTCTTTACTAAAATTGATTTGAGAAATTTAAATAACTGTTACTAGCGTCATGAAAAAAACTATGACATTGTCTATTTTAATAACGCAAATATTTGTTAGTAAAAAAATACATTGAGTCCTTTTAGAAAGAAAAAAAGTTAATATCAATCTGTTAAACTAAATTGTAAATATTAGATCGACATTTAGATCTATGTATAAGTAAACCATCTTGAATGAATGAAAGTGGGCTACATGTAAGAAAGAAGTACTTCTATTGAAAATTTGTATCAGTGCTTACAAGCCGTTGATGAAAACTATTACTAAAGCAAAAATTCAATGCAAACTGACGCTGTAAATTACATGTCTGAGGGGAAAAATGTATGTGTTAAAATTAGCATAAGTTCTTACTACAATTTTATACTACAAAAATAGCCCAGGTTTGAATCTACACAGCTAATTAGACCTTAATTCAAACACATCTTTTACTCTTTAACCTAACTCCACCCCCATCGTTCGCCCTGCCACAGCCTCCAATAACAAGCCAACAATCTGGCAATAAAGTTTTTCTCAAGAATCCCAGTGAGTCAGGCCTCAGGTAAACTTTTACCTGATGCTCCAGACAAACTCGCTCGAGATGCCGGTACCTAACACACACGCCCGTGCATTACGTAGAGTGCAAAACAACATTGAGATCATGAGTAAGCTACCGCAAACGTACTCATCACGACATTGCCTATGTACTTGGCACTCACGCATCATGTACTCACGATCGAAAATCATGATTTTGTAATTTGTAAACACAAATCATGATTGTAATTTGTAAGCACAAATCATGATTGTCATTTGTAAACACAAATCATGATTGTAAATTTTAAGCACAAATCATGATTGTCATTTGTAAACACAAATCATGATTGTAATTTGTAAATACAAATCATGATTGTCATTTGTAAACACAAATCATGATTGTAAATTTTAAGCACAAATCATGATTGTCATTTGTAAACACAAATCATGATTGTAATTTGTAAGCACAAATCAAGATTGCCATTTGTAAACACAAATCATGATTGTAATTTGTAAGCACAAATCAAGATTGTAATTTGTAAACACAAATCATGATTGTAATTTGTAAACACAAATCATGATTGTCATTTGTAAACACAAATCATGATTGTCATTTGTAAACACAAATCATGATTGTAATTTGTAAACACAAATCATGATTGTAATTTGTAAACACAAATCATGATTGTCATTTGTAAGCACAAATTATGATTGTAATTTGTAAGCAAAATTTATGATTGTAGTTTTTAAACACAAATCATGATTGTCATTTGTAAACACAAATCATGATTGTAATTTGTAAGCACAAACCATGATTGTAATTTAACACAAACTAACTATCACCATTTAGCACTTTTGCATGGCGCTGACCAAATAAATCTCTTCGTATGTCGAGGTAAGGAAACATTTGAACTCTACTTTATCTACCTCATGAATCGCTAATTCTAATGAGGCAAAAGATATAGGCCCTACATCCGACGCTAAACTTCCCAAATATTCTAGCTCAAAAATTATTTTTAAAATATAGTTAAAAAAAGTATTATTGAAAACTCAAATATTATGTAGTATAGGCAATATTTCTTATAAACAAATGTCTTTTGAACTCATGTTATCTAAAAAAATATAACGGCTTTTAAACTGAATTGGAAAGTGCGTACCCAAAAATATTATAGAATAACCATTTTACGAAAAAAAAATTAAACAAGAATTTACCTTACAATCATAGTAAATGTTTTAAATATCATATTTGTGAAATATCAATATAATACAAATTATAAGTATATGTAAAGCCCAATGTATAATAGATATTTTTTAACCAGTAGAATAGCTACTTTGACCCTAACACTTTTCCATATATATATATATATATATATATATATATATATATATATATATATATATATATATATATATATATATATATATATATATATATAACGCTAAACCAGAATGTTGTGTAAAACACAATAGTTCGACGTACCCAAGTCATGTAACTGTGCAACATGAGACACATATTTGTGTTTACATTTCTTGGTAGTTACCTGTTCCTAGCCTAGCTACTTCCCCTGAACATAGTTCAGGTTATAAATAGCGGCAAGGATTAGAGTTAGAGCGGCAAAGAGTGCTCAACTAGACAGGTGTTGGCGAGGTGAAGGCTATGTGATAGGATGGTGGGGGGGGGGGTGAGGGGGTGAAGGTGTGCGAAATGGGGGCGGGAGCTGGGACCGTTTGGTAAATGTAAAAGGAGTGGTGGGTGGGGGGAGGGGGGAGGGAGAGGCAGAGGCAAGGTTGAAGGAAGGTGGATATATTTTATTTTGTTTCTTCTCCACAATTAAAAACAAAAAATCATAAGGAAATCTAGTTACATTTTCCAACACATAAAATCAGCATTACCTTTAATACGTTGTAAAAGGTGTTTACTTTGACATTTAGAAAATTAAAATCTAAATATTAGCGATTTGTTTACGGAGGGGGACAAGTTACGTCCCGGGCTAGAGGGACATCCCTGTGTTCACCCAGCTCTGATGGGTACCTGACTCATGTTATGGTAACAATGGCTGTTGTGACTAATGAGGACCCTGTATTTGGAGTTCATTGAAACAGATGATCTCTACTGTATCTGCTATATGTGTCTCGAGCATGAACATCGATAGTTTATGATGATGATATTTTTGTTATCTCTCTCTACCTCTCTCTAAAACCTTGTAATTTAAAACACTTTGTCATTTAAAACAACGAGAAGCTAGATGGATGGAATATGCTGACATTTTAAACATAGAATACATAATCACACCTTTTTCGTTCTTTTTCTACCACAGATTTTTGGCATTCCAGCTAGTTTTAATTAATTCAAAATGGCAGAAAACAGAGCAAAGAAATCTGGCATTGGTGCGGAAATCGAAAAGAAATTAGAAATGGTGGGTATTTGTGGATTAGAATTATCTCCTCAGAATATTGCGGGTACACATGAAAATCAGAAATGACAGATACCTCTCGATTTAAATTCTTTCTGATGAAAATTTTGTAAGCAAAGAAAATAAGTCGGCCTGTATGAAAACTAGATCTTCTAGAGATAGTAATAGATTGCTGAACATTGTTTTGTTTTCACTTAAGTGTTATCTTAGATTCATCAAAACACTGATTAGTTATTTTGTAATACAATGCATTTAACAGTACAAACAATTTTGGGAGATTAAATCGATAAAAAGATACTACTGTGTGAAATATTGTTCTAAATATGTGTAAAACTTTACGCATAGAACACGATTTATTTATTTGAAAACTTAACTAAATCTCCCACCCCCTCCCCGGATTCACAGAGGTATGACCAGGAGAACTGTCTAAAAAACCTTTTGCTCAAAATAATCCTAGTTCAATTAACAATGTTCGACCTTGAATCCTTCACCTTGAACTTGTAACCCCTCCACATGAACCTTGACCTGTTTCCCCAGAGGTATGACCAGGAGGAAGCGGCTGGAACAATGAATGCCATCATGGTCTGGATCAACGCCATCACAGCCGGTGAACACGAAGCCATCGTAAGTTCTAGAACTTCTCCATAGCGGGGGCGGGGTGTACGTTGTGTTACCACGTTGGGTCGTGTGTGTTTGTGTGTGTGTCTGTGTGTGTGTGTGTCTGTCTGTCTGTCTGTCTGTCCATCCGACCATCTACAAGACTGGATGAGCAAAGGGCAAGAGCCATATACACCTGACCTATCTAATATGGGGTATTTACATCTGTTATTATGCATTAATGGGACGACGTGGCCTAGAGGTAGAACGCTAGACTGCTAACCCAAAAGTCTCGAGATCAAAACCGGGTTCAAGTCAGTAGAACGTCCCTGAGTCGACCCAGCTCTAATGGGTACCTAATGCAGGTTATGGAAAGTAATGGTGTCTGAACGTAGTGCTGACCATACTATCCCTTCACATGCTGATGTCACAGAAACGGGTAAACTCTACTTTATTTGCCCCGTGGACAGTCCAGTTCAAAAAAGGGAACTTTACTTTATTATGAATGCTGTATAACATATTCATATCGTGTTCCGGGTGTGATGTTCAGTCCTCAAAAGTCTTCGGTTAGAACGTAGTTATTTTCTTAAAGTTAGGGGCCATATGTTCTGCCGGCATAAGGCACCTGCCTGCTTCCAGACTTTTTGTTCATCTAAAATATTCCACCAGGCCAGCATAGATTTTTCTCGCCTAGATGGGTAGCTGCCCCTGATCTGTCGGGTGTTTGTGTGGTGGGAGGGAGGGGGGAGGGGGGGGGGAGGGGCGGACGGGGGTGACGGAGGTTCTTGTGAATCAAACTCGAGAATTTAGGTTTAGCATTCGTGCGAAGTACCACTCAACCACACTACACAATTAAGATCATTAAGGTAATCACACGAATCACGATGTTAATTACTATAGGACTGGTAAGTAGGTCACCAACCAGTTCTATGGCTCAATAAAACCTGCATGGGCCATAGAACTGGCTGGTGACATACTTATCAGCCCTATACTCATAGCTAGTCTGCCTTAAAAAACATTATATTGCTTACAAAAGAAATAAAGGCAAACTACTTGCATCTTTTGCATGTTATTTTTTATCCCTTAACACCCAAATAAAAAGTATAATTTTATGATCAGGGGTAAGATGTCAAGTTAAAGATAGCTGTTCTATAAAAAAAAAAACCTCACTCTACCTGAAGATCAATAAAGCACTCTCTAAACTTTGTTGTTGTTTGCTATAAAAACTTAATCCCACTCAATCCCATCCCTCACCAAAGTGTAGTAGCTAGAACTGTCTAAAAAGCCCTTTTGCTATTCATAACCCTAGTTCAATTAACAATGTTCGACCTTGAATCCTTCACCTTGAACTTGTAACCCCTCCACATGAACCTTGACCTGTTTCCCCAGGGAAACCAATCCCAAAAGGAATTGCACAGGTGTTTGAGAGACGGTGTTATGCTGTGCAAGTAAGTTTTTTGTTTAGTCAGCTACTGCATGGGCTTCACGCTACTTACGGCATGTTCACAATGCTGCGATTGGAAGCTTCACGGCGCGTTCAAAATACTTCTTTTATTATTTTGTTTTTACTTGCCATGCAATAATGTCTTTGTTAATTCTCTTGGCTCTTAACATCTGCATGGATATAACGCTGTTGTCGACCCCATTAAAAAAGCTGCTATTGGATTTAACCAAACATTCAAAACGCACATTTAAAAGACATTTTAAAAATCAATCTTTGGTTGAGCTTAAAATATTATTGAAATTTCAAGGCAACTTTTCCTGAATGTCGAGCTTGCTAGACATTTAAAACCAGTGTATGTATTAAAAACTTGCATTTTATTTTTCAGCTTCGCTTTTGCTTGTTCAAAATTTCTGTTTCACGTTGTTGCATTTTTTCAGGTCTTCTCGGCCGTCCGTATTGTGCTGGCTGTCTAACTAAAACTAAACTTGCTCACTAACGCTTGCTTTCATTGTGGGCCAAGTGTGAGTAAGAACATACACTAATCACGTGACTTTCACAATCCAATTGAATTCAAATAACTACAACGGTTTTTTAAAAATTGTTTTGGAAAAATAAAAGCTTTTTTAAGTTAAACAAAAAATTCCTTATCTATTTACATTATTGTTTATCAAAATATAAATTTACTTGCCTTGTGAAACGTTAAAACAAAATATCCAAAAAATAAATAAATTAAGACAAGTGTTTATTTCAGTAGAAAAATTTGCCATTTATAAATTTAATGAACTTGAAACATCTTTTCTAACAAACTTTTAGAATGCATTTTTAAATTAATTAAGAGAAGTGTGTTTTTTTGTAGAAAAATTTGCCACTTATAAATTTATAAATTTAATGAACTTGAAACATCTTTTCTAACAACCTTTTAGAATGCATTTTTAAATTAATTAAGAGAAATGGTTTTTTTTGTAGAAAAATTTGCCACTTATAAATTTAATGAACTTGAAACATCTTTTCTAACAACCTTTTAGAACAAATTTTTAAACCTTACTTCCAGACTAGTAAATAAACTTCTTGCAAGTGAAGGGAAAGGAAAGGTCAGCTTCCAGAAGAAAGTGGCGTCGCCATTCGTTGCCATGGGCAACATCGAGTCGTTCAACAAAGGGTGTAGCGAGTATGGACTGAGCAAGGAGTTCTTGTGTCAGGTGAGTGACGGTGGCAGGGTGTCATGGTGTCATGATGTCAGTATAACATGGTGTCGGTATGTCATCGCGTCGTGGTGTCATTGTGTCGAAGTGTCAGTGTCTCATATGTCAGTATGTCCGTATGTCATGGTGTCGGAATGTCATAATGTCAGTATGTCATGGTGTCGGGGTGGCAGTTTGTCTTGGTGTCATGATGTGAATGTGTCGTGGTGTCATTGTGTCAGTGTGTCAGTGTGTCAACGGGTCGTAATATCAGTGATGATGTCAGTGTTTTAAAAGTTCCTTATTTCTTACTGTCATGGTGTAGATTTTTCATTGTACCAACGTGTCAGTGTGTCATTATGTTAGTTTTCCTCGGCGTCAGTGCATCATGGTGTCATTATGTCATGGTGTCAGTGTTTCATGGTGTCAGTGTGTCAGTGTGTCAGGGTGTTAGTATGTCATTACGTTAGTGTTCCTCGGTGTCAGTGCGTCATGGTGTCAGTGTGTCAAGGTGTCAGTGTGTCATGGTGTTAGAGTGTCATGGTGTCAGTGTGTCAGTGTGTCATTGTGTCATGGTGTCATTGTGTCATGGTGTCAGTGTGTCATGGTGTCAGTGTGTCATGGTGTCAGTAAGTCACGGTGTCAGTGTGTCATGGTGTCAGTGTGACATGGTGTCAGTGTGTCATGGTGTCAATACAATGAGAATATCAGTATTTCATGGGTGTCAATGTCTCTATGTACAGATAAGTTTGTGTCATTGTGTCATTATACGTTCAGTGAATTTGTCAGTGTCAGTATGTGATGACATGACAAATGTCATCAAATGTGTAAAACTTATCAACACACGAATCACCTCTACCAGCGGCTTCTTCTCCGTCAACTTTATTCAATGATAACCACATTTTAATTCACATTTACAATTACTCTTCCTATGGTCCGTATCTGTGAGATAACCTTCCGTAAACTTCCACCTATCATTACTAAATATTTTTTCTATATTATCTCTCCAGAGCACTGACTTGTGGGAAGGTCGTAAAGGCCCCTTCCTCAACGTCATCAACTGCATCCACAGTCTTGGCTTTTTGGTAAGTTTGCAAGTTCTAAAGACCCTATATATATATATATATATATATATATATATATATATATATATATATATATATATATATATATATATATATATATATATATATATATTAGGATTACAATTTTTGAAGTTCATAGTATCATTTAAACTAATTATGTTTATGTAGATGTTTCATGCATTTATATTGTATTTCAATACAGTAATTATAGGGGTCTATAAAATTTAATACATATTTTATTACTTTATCTAAAATTTTCTTTTCAATTATATTAGGGGTCTCCAAACTTTTCAGTCCGAGGGCGGCATTAACTATCAAATTTCAGTTCGGGGGCCAGTTCCTTCCAGCCTTGTCTTTGATTTTTCTGGGCAAAGTTCCTCAGCTATTACCAACAAACTTTTTTCTGTGGACAAAAAGATCTCCGCGGGCCGGATGAGAGGACATCGCGAGCCACATCCGGCCCGCGGGCCGTAGTTTGGAGACCCCTGAATTATATTAAACTCAAATTTTTAAAAAAATATAAATAATATTAAGATTTCTAATTGTTTAATTCAATTAGGCCAACTCAAAGGGGTTCCAGCCAACGTACACAGGTGAGCAGACAAAATACCTGGACAACGAATAGAACCCTCTGTGTGTATGATGACAGCCACATGTACTCACTCACCATTACAAGGTCTAGGTCATTGAACTAAGCAAATACTGCAGCGACTCCACTTGTGGTTTAAAGACGGCTTGAAATTCTTTATTTTTATGACCGTGTTCAATACGCAATGCTTTTTGTCAAATTTCTCGAGATTTCGTTGAACGTATTTTTTAATTCATGGATTTGTAATATAAACAGATAAAATGCATGTGAATTTTATCGTCAGCTCCGAAAAAAATGTATTTATGTAATTTATTTTAAAGCAAAATAAATATCGAAGCTATTAAAATTCTGGTATTTCTGAAATGAAAATCGTGTGTTAAATTATGTACGGAAGAGATTCTGTACTTACTATTCTTCTTTTTGTCATTGCATTTGTCGTCTCCTATCTTGCTATACAATAACACTCATTATTAAAATACTTGCGTTTGTTGTTTATTTTCTTTTTTTTTTAAATTTACCTATTTTACTGAGTAACTATTACTACATTAATTTAACTTCATTTGTTGTGTTAGATAGAGCTTAGGAAAATTGCTCTATATACGTAAAAAACGAAAAATGGTATATTTCTCATTCTAACCACACAATTTTAAGCTGCACCTTTTACAAGACATTATCTAGTAATAACATGGTACGCGAATTAGCATACACTTTGCGCCCCAACAAACAAAAAAAAAACAAACAAAAAAACAAACAATTTAGACAGTTAAAATAATATTGAACAAAAACTACAGCTTGTCTTGGTAATATTTATTACTGGTGAGGATATATCAAGTTTATGTGGATTTAAAATATTTAAAATTTAGTTTGAAAATAAAATTGCATTTAAACAACTATCAATTCACTCCCCCCTCCCCAAACTATGTTTTCCCCCGTGAAACGTCCTGTTGACTTCTGAACTCACCGTAATACAGCCTAAAAATAAAATTATGTAAATTTTTACGGCTAATTAATAATCATGCTCTCTGTAACTTATAATCAATAATCATGTTCTCTGTAACTTATAGTTTCTACTCTGTCTACTAATGCTTACATCAATTACCACGCACAGCAGCAAGTATGTGTTCATTAATTTACTTCATGAATAATTTTACCTTTGTACTATTACAAACTTTGTGTTTAAGTTGTATAATTTCTTGTACTTACTCTAGCCCCAAATCCAACCAACATGAAATGGTGCTGAGATCCTTCATTTTCCGGGGCTGAATTCACTTTTTAACCAACTGAAGATAGTGGCTTCGGTGTCTAGAGTATTAGCTAAACAAAAAGACTGACTGCCAAAATTGGTGCACTTGTTAGCCTCAACCCTGTTAAAGAAAAATGGTGAATCCTCTGAGGTTATCACACCACTAATCTCGATTAAGGCACCACTTGCCCAGTTAAAACATTTTAACTCACAGAATTGTTTACAGTGTTTCTTTTTTTTAAAGTAATCTTAGCTGTAATCGTGAAAATGTTACATTACAAAGCACTATTAAAAAAAAAAAGAAAATAAAGACAAAAGCATATATGGGTAAGAACGTTACTAATAAACCGGGAGTGATCTCCCCATAAACTTTCTCGAATATTCTTATATAACACAAAGAGGGATAGGGTTCGGCGTGGTCGAGTCGGTAAAGCTCATGGTTGCTAAACCGAAAAGTCATAACTACAAATTTGATATAATACATATATATGACATTTCATCAACCTAGCTTTAACGGTACTCAAGTTATCGTGTTCACAGACACACATACATACACACACACAAATACACACACAGACATACAGATTAAATTGCAAAACTATGTTTTTTTCCGACTCAGGGAGGTGTAACACGTCAAGATTTATAAAAATCTTGATTTTTTTTTTTGCACGATTACAATACTTTATCTTTACTTCGTATAAGAGAAAGAAAAAAGCTTCAACACCACATCTAAAGGTATATCAATTTTTCTTCTAAAACCCCGGGAAGATTAACATTCGGGTTTTTAGGGTAGCAATAAATGGTCTCTAAGCTAAATATTTTGAGTGCAGATGGGCAACATCTTTGACCACTAATAAAAATGGACGTTTTCTTTAAACAAAGAGCAAAAGTTATATTCTGATTTTTTAAATTAATTTTTTAACGTTGAGGTTTTTTTTTTTATCGTACAACTCACCTACATGTTGACATTTAAAATGTATGGCTTGTGCCAAGCCTTGTCGATGTGGCTAGTATTAAAAAAGCTAAGTCTCACGAACAATAGAATCAGCAATTTAGGAGTGAAGTGTTATTTACCTTGAGTATGTATCGCGCCTTTGAGTAGTTGTTAGTTTATTGGCCGGCTTCTTTTTTGTAGTTGTTGGCGGTAGTTTCACATCCGGCTTTCTAACATCCGTTCTGAGAGAAACATTAAACATATATGTTTTTTAACAAGTAAAAACAACATTCGATTTAACATATAGAAATCGATATTTTATATCAGTCTAATAAGACCACAAGGGAAGGATGGTTGGAAGGTAACCGACTGCTAACCCGAAAGTCTTAAGTTAAAAGCACGGTTCTAGTCTGTAGAACGTCCTGAGTCCACAGTGTCTTGATGGGTACCAGATACACGTTAGGGAAACAAAGGCGGCTGGGTATAGGGCTTGTAAGTCTACGGTCTCGAAATCTTCTCGCTGGTAAGTACGAGAACGAGAAGTTGTGACCTACTTACAAGCCCTATAGTGCTGACCACACTATCCCCTTATATGCTAAGGTCTTTGTAACATGAACTTGAACTCTACTTATTCTGCCCCATGTTTCTTGGAAAAAGATGATGACAAACGAAAAAAACTGCTGTTTTTACATTCAAATAATTATCGATGTAAAATATCATTCACATGAATTAAGTGGTTTCTGACGTAAATGTCTGAATATTTCCACCATAATATGATAATTTATATTTTTTTTTCCATTATAAAGATATTGTCTTAAACATGAAAGCAACTCATCAAGCGTAAATTTTTTGGTTAATATTGATGATTAGATGGGACGGCGTGGCCTAGCTGTAGAGAGCTACACAGCTAACCCAAAAGTCTCGAGTTCGAATCCGGATTCAAGTCAGTAGAACGTCACTGAGTCCACCCAGCTCTGAATGATATCTAACTCACGTTAGGGAAAACAAAGGTGGTTGGGCATATTGCTGACTTCACTATCCTTTCATGTGCCGAGAACTCCAAAGCAGATGAAATCTACTTCATCTGCCCCATGTGTCTTGGGCAAGAACTTGAAAAGATGTTGTTTAATGGCAAGAGATCAAGCCCTTACACAAGCGCTTACTCTTACACAAACTACACACAACAGAAGGTGTAAAATAGTCACCAAATTAAGTTTTTTTTTAAATTATCTAAAACAGAATATTTTATTGTTCCTTGTTAAAGGTTTCGTTATGATTGAGATATTACAGAAATGTAATGAAAAAGTAATACTTTCGTTGATATTCCCTTTCAAGGAATCCTTTATAAAACATTTTATATTGCCAGCCAATGTTAATGTATCTGTAAAGAAGTAAAATATGACATGCAAGCGAATAAATAGAATCTGTAAATTTAAATTTGACCCCCTGACCGTTCTCTGAAAAAACGTCATGACACATCCCCCACTTTTAAACGTTACACTCCAAACAGTGACGTAGCGAGGGGGGGGGGGGGCGGGGGTGCGGAACACACCGGGTGACATCATTTAGGGGGGGGGGGGTGACACCAAGGCAAAATTTAACAAAATATATAGAGAAAAATGATAATTCCACTTAATTAAGTGATTAATTCGAGTGTTAAAAAGTCTTTTAAGAGCAAATTTAACTAATCCCGACAAGGGTGGAGGGTGGTGCAAATCGAAAGTTTGAGGGGGGGGGGGGGGGGTTGCAAATCGAAAGTTCGAGGGGGGGGGCGCAAATCGAAAATTTAAAGTTTGTCCCCGGGCGCCGGGAAGGGTCGCTACGCATCTGGGGGGTGACACCATTAAGTGCCGCACCGGGTGACACCTGAACTCGCTACGCCACTGCTGTTACTGAATCCAAATAAACAAATCCGCTCGTTTCTCAAAAAAAAACAGAGGTTAATAGAATTGTGCACCAAATGAACGCAATCAGTGTAGGCCTATATGAATAAAGCTGAAAATAAGTACTTTCTAAAGGAAACTAGTTGATTTTTAAAAGGAAAGTAGTTATATTTTTTAAAAAGGTAATCATCTAATTAAGTCACATTTTGTGGCGCATTGCATTGTCATCGGGTCTTGACCAACGTAAAAAGTTTGTAAGAAATCGATCCCATAAAATTGGTTCAAACATAGACTGCCAGATGACCTTTTACAGCCGTGGATACATATTCAATGTGGAAACTGTTAAGGCACTATGTGGGGGCCACAGAAAAAAAGTCAACATTATTATGTGCTCATATGAAGGTCTATAATGTAGAATAGTGCATGGCCAAAAGGCTTCAGAGACCTTCCCAGTACGAACCGTAGTAAGGCAGGGTTGCCTACTTTCACCATTCCTGTTCCTGCTGGCCATAGACTGGATTATGAAGATGTCAACATGGAAAAGGCAAAACGGTATACAGTGGACACTGTGGAGCCAGCTGGATGACCTGGACTTTGCTGACGACCTGGCTAATCTATATATTTATAATTCTCTTCATGGGGACCATACGAGACACCACGCAGCTTAGCCACCACCCTCATCCCCACCTGACAGGTGAGCTATGGTTCACCCCGAATGTTTACAATAGTAGAGCCGGTTCGAATAAGTGACGGCTATTAGGGGCAGATAATTTAGTTTTTAAACGATTCGAAACTAAGGGGATATAACAAGTTCTGCTTGATATTTTCATTGTCGTCTGTAAACGGCTGCTTTGGCGGGGTGGGGTGGGTGGGGGTGGGAGAGGCAGGGGGGGGGGGGGTAGTGTCGAATTCACAAATTATGAATTGTTGATAAGTAGAAAATAAAACAACAAGATAGCGGCGTATGTTACGTCGCGGGTCAGCTCGACTTATATAAAAAAAACAGTGCTGCTAATTTTTCTACACAGCTATGTTAACCAACAGTCTAGCACAGATACCTACCACGAGATACGTGCCGTCATTGATCCACAGTTTAGTGATGACCGAGAACTTTAGTTAAACAACAGTAAGGTACAAAGGCCGACAACAAAATAGCCGCCTCAATTAACCAACCATATGAGCCACACTATTTTATTTTTTTATCACTTACTATTCTGTATGTGAATTAAAGTTTTTTTTTTAATTTTCCGAAAAAAAAAGGCGCCAATGTTCTCAAAATGCTAGCAGTGGGAAGCAACCCCTCCCCTGCTTACTATGTATAGCCCACTGCTACGCCTGTTACTAATAAATTATTCACATTGCATTTTTACTAGTGGAAGTAATTTTACCTGTACAATAACACAATACGTCCAACATCTCTAGACAATGCCATCTAATATTCAATTAGTTAAAACTAGCTTACCCGAATCCAAATTCCACCGAGAGTGACAAAATAAGCACTGTGGCAATCAACATTTTCAACAAGGCTCCCATCTCAGGATAGATCTATGAGAAATATAATATTGTGGTTAATATCATTGTTTTTTAAGCAGTTCTCTGGAATAGATAAAACTTTCCGAAAACCGGGACTCTGGTTAACGCTATGCTACGTAAAGATGTGAACATCTCACATCATCTTCTGTGTTAAAAATATTTTAAAATTAGTTGATTACCCGATGCGGTGCAAGGTGAACGGGGATATTACAGCGTTGAAAGGAATCACATCAAGTAGTCTATTCAGCGGGTTGTGATAAGCAATACCTAACCTCTCAGCGAGCCCAACTTTCATATCCACGATACACGTGGCAAGCAGGGGCAGGGGCGGAACTATAGTGCCGCCAGACCCCGCAATGCGGGGGGGGGGGGGGCCCACAACATTTAGGGGCCCACAGCCGACCATAATAATTTTTTTCATACTTAATTTTTTATTTACTTTCTTGCATTTTTGACTTGATGGTTGTTTTGTAAAAAAAAAAGATTACCGTAGCTGCGGCTGGATTATCTTTATTCTATTGACACCACCCCACGCTCTTGTATATTCTTTTTCCCTTTGTTTTTAAACCACTGTGAAAGCGGAGTCCTCTTTCTCCTACAATCAAACTTATCAAAGATAGGCAAACGTTCAAACCACTTCCATGACTTATTTCCCTTTTTTAAATATTCAAACAGGGCTCCTTTTAATCTAATATATAAAGCTCAGTTCTGTATGTAACGCATGTTTGTCGTTGGTCTTGGATGGATTTAAGTGTTAGACAATTATCGTGCGCATTTGTCTAAATTTATGAGTTAAAAAATTACTATTGAAAGTGTTGGGAAATAATTTTCATTTTTCAAATTATAGTAATAATTGTCGGCATGTTCATTAAACACAAGTTTTAAAAAAATATCATCTTTTACAACAATTCTAATTATGTCTTTATTTAGTCCTATAGCATTTACTTCCCTTTGATAAATTAGGAAAACACAATTACTTCCCTTTATAAAACCATTGCATTTTTTCGAAAAGAATTTACTTTTGTTTTGGTGTTGGGAAAAAAAATAATTACATAATTAGCGGGGATTGATCAAGTGCAAATGTTGTAGGTATTTTACGGATAAGCTTGGAGTATTAAAATTGTTCATTAAATTGAAACAGGCGCGTTCGTTTAAGTGAGTGCAAAAGACTATGAATAAGTTGGGGTACTATAGTCGTTCATTAAGCTAAAACAGGTGATTCCGCCCCGGGCGTTTATGTTCGCGTTAGTGTTTTCTTTGTGTTTAGGTGGGTTTGCGTTAGTGGTTGCGTTTTGATTTGGTTCGTTTTTGTTCTTTCTTTTTTCGTTTTTGTTTGTGTTTTTTTGCTTGGGTTTGTATTTGTGTTTTTGGTTGGTTTTGCGTTTGGATTTGGTTTGTTTTCGTTTGATTTTTCGTTGTTTTTGTTTTTTTTGTTGGTATTGGTGTTTGTGGTTGGGTTTGTTGTTAGGTTTTTGTTTTCGTTTGCTTTTTTGTTTGTTTTTTCTTTGTGTTTGTGGTTGGGTTTGTTGTTAGGTTTTTGTTTTTGTTTGTATTTGTAATTGTGTTAACGTTATGTTTGCGTTTTGTTGTTTTGGTTGGTTGTGGTTTGGGTGGGCAATGCCGGGTTTATGATGATTACTAAACACACAGGTAATGGTCTTTAACAGAAAGGTTTTTCACAGAAGCCAGAGCAGGGCCTGGCCGGGACGGCTAGTAGATTTGTAATAAACAAATTAAAAAACAATTATTTCTCTTGATTATTTTTTTTAAAAGTAGTTACTAAACAACGACATTGTATAAAAAGGAAATGTGTTTATAAATAATAATATAAATACAAAAAAAAAACATAAAAATAAACATAACATGAGACACCATTACTTATACAAAGCTTGCATGGCTTATATTCTTTTGCCCGACTCAGAGGTGGTAGGTCATATAACAGAGATAAATAAAACTGATTTTCACAAAACACACAATGCACTTAAACACATGACATGATGTTGTAATTTGTTTTAATTAGAAAAAAAATTCTATGTAAACCCGAACAGGCCAGCAATGAGTATCTTATGTTCGTATTTTATGTTTGTATATATATATATATATATATATATATATATATATATATATATATATATATATATATATATATATATATATATATATATATAGGGGGGGGGGCTAAACATTTTTTTTTGCGGGGTGGCCCTTTTTTTCTAGTTCCGCCACTGGTGGCAAGCCGCATTATTATTTAATTTTACGTAGTATCGATACCCACAATACACGTGGCAAGCTACATTATTATTTAATTTTCAAGTATCGATACCCACAATACACGTGGCAAGCCGCATTATTATTTAATTTTACGTAGTATCGATACCCACAATACACGTGGCAAGCTACATTATTATTTAATTTTCAAGTATCGATACCCACAATACACGTGGCAACTAATAGTACTATGTATTGCGCAAAACAAATATAATTTAAAAAAAATTACAACTCGTCATTTTATTTATTTTATGAACAGTTGAGCCTCTTAAAACCGTATGAGATATTTTTTTTAATTAAGTTTTCCTGGTTATCCCCCTTATCAATTAATAAACCATCGCAATTTTTAATTAGAATATTCGTAAGCGAATAATGGACTGGTATTGTGCTTATCAATATCATTGAATCGCGTGAACACAACAAAGGTAAACATTCTGTCTTTCACTAAGTTCAGTGAGTTGGCAAGGATCTATTTTCCAATTTTATGGTTCAGGATTTGGTATCACATACAATACTAGGTGAACGTATATCTTGCTATGGCGTCATTTGGCGTGTCTAGGAAAAGAGAGAGAGAGGGGGGGTCAGGACAGTGACGCCTTTATCAGAAAAAAAATATTAAAACAAATTTGAAACAAACAAGAAGAGTAAATGATAAATAAGTAAGATAATGAAGGTGAGGTGGATGCACCCATCTTGTAGTGGGAGAGAGGTGGATGCATCCATCTTGTAGTGGGAGAGAGGTGGATGCATCCATCTTGTAGTCGGAGCCTGTACTAAAATGTTGGTGGACCAAGGTCCCGATCTACAACATGACTGATACGTTTTGCTGTACACGCTGTTTGTATGTTGGATGTAACTGTAAGCCTACACGCTGTTTGGATGTTGGATGCAACTTTAAGCCTACACGCTGTTTGATGTAACTGTAAGCCTACACGCTGTTGTATGTTGGATGTAACTTTAAGCCTACACACTGTTGTATGTTTGATGTAACTGTAAGCCTACACGCTGTTGTATGTTGGATGTAACTTTAAGCCTACACACTGTTGTATGTTGGATGTAACTGTAAGCCTACACGCTGTTTTGATGTTGGATGTAACTTTAAGCCTACACACTGTTGTATGTTGGATGTAACTTTAAGCCTACACGCTGTTGTATGTTGGATGTAACTTTAAGCCTACACGCTGTTTGATGTAACTGTAAGCCTACACGCTGTTGTATGTTGGATGTAACTTTAAGCCTACACACTGTTGTATGTTGGATGTAACTGTAAGCCTACACGCTGTTGTATGTTGGATGTAACTTTAAGCCTACACGCTGTTGTATGTTGGATGTAACTTTAAGCCTACACGCTGTTTGATGTAACTGTAAGCCTACACGCTGTTTTGATATTGGATGTAACTGTAAGCCTACACGCTGTTGTATGTTGGATGTAACTTTAAGCCTACACACTGTTGTATGTTGGATGTAACTTTAAGCCTACACGCTGTTGTATGTTGGATGTAACTTTAAGCCTACACGCTGTTTGATGTAACTGTAAGCCTACACGCTGTTGTATGTTGGATGTAACTTTAAGCCTACACACTGTTGTATGTTGGATGTAACTTTAAGCCTACACGCTGTTGTATGTTGGATGTAACTTTAAGCCTACACGCTGTTTGATGTAACTGTAAGCCTACACGCTGTTTTGATGTTGGATGTAACTTTAAGCCTACACACTGTTGTATGTTGGATGTAACTGTAAGCCTACACGCTGTTTTGATGTTGGATGTAACTTTAAGCCTACACACTGTTGTATGTTGGATGTAACTTTAAGCCTACACGCTGTTGTATGTTGGATGTAACTTTAAGCCTACACGCTGTTTGATGTAACTGTAAGCCTACACGCTGTTGTATGTTGGATGTAACTTTAAGCCTACACACTGTTGTATGTTGGATGTAACTTTAAGCCTACACGCTGTTTTGATGTTGGATGTAACTTTAAGCCTACACGCTGTTGTATGTTGGGTGTAACTTTAAGCCTACACACTGTTGTATGTTGGATGTAACTTTAAGCCTACACGCTGTTTTGATGTTGGATGTAACTGTAAGCCTACACACTGTTGTATGTTGGATGTAACTGTAAGCCTACACGCTGTTTTGATGTTGGGTGTAACTTTAAGCCTACACACTGTTGTATGTTGGATGTAACTGTAAGCCTACACGCTGTTTTGATGTTGGGTGTAACTTTAAGCCTACACGCTGTTGTATGTTGGATGTAACTGTAAGCCTACACGCTGTTTTGATATTGGATGTAATAGTAAGCCTACACGCTGTTTGGATGTTGGATGTAACTTTAAGCCTACACGCTGTTGTATGTTGAATGTTTGATGTAACTGTAAGCCTACACGCTGTTTGATGTAACTGTAAGCCTACACGCTGTTTGATGTAACTGTAAGCCCACATACTGTTGAATGTTGGATGTAAGAGATGTGTGTCGCCAGTATGGTTCAAGTCGTCGTGATGTGGCTATAAAATATACACATCACAGAGTTGAGCCTCAGCATCATACAGTTGTATATCAATATTATCAATATCACATAGATACTCATCAGTAGCACAACGATTTTCATCAACTTCAATTAGTGTCAATTACCCGCATATTTGTGTACAATCAATACGGGTAAGCTTAGTGCCTAAAAAGATTGTTGTCATTTTTCAAGGATGTTATTATATACGTATGTATAGGCCCATATGTATATATATATATATATATATATATATATATATATATATATATATATATATATATATATACATATATATATATATATATATATATATATATATATATATATATATATATATATATATATATATATATATATATATATATATATATATGTATCTATCTATATATATATATATAAAGCAATGTATGTTTGTGTGTGTGTCTGTTTGTGTGTTTGTCTGTTTGTCCTTTATGCATTACTACACCTCTCATCACATCGACATGAAACTTTGGGAAGTTGTTTAGAATGTTCCTGGGGAGGTTTCTGCGAAAAAAAATATTTCAAATTCGCAGGGGTGAATAAGACTAAATATCAGGTCCGATAACTACAGGTCAACTCGTTTTGAAAATTGCCTGTATGTTCCTTGTGACCCCACAATCGTTAATTGTGTTTTCTCTAGGGCGTTCTTGTAAGACAGACAGAAAAACAGACAGAATAGCGAAACTATTATAGTGACAAGTAGCTAATGGAATAGTTCAGTAAACTGCTGGTTCATTGGTGTGTGTTCAATATAAAATGTGTTTTTATTTATTAACGTATTATCCATTTGGTTGGGTGATTTTAAAAAAAAAAATACTTAAAAAAACTTTTTTAAAAACCACGTTTTTCTTGTGGACTAAAAAGAAGAAATTTGTTTTTTCTTTTGTGCTTCCTCGAGCTGTGCAGGTTCTTGTGATGACTGACAAAAACGTGGGTCGGGCAGATGGGTCGGGAAATTTGATGGTGAACGTACCCACGTTTTTTGTCAGTCATCACAAGAACCTGCACAGTTCGAGGAAGCACAAAAGAAAAATTTATTTTCTACTTTTTAGTCCACAAGAAAAACGTGGTTTTTTAAAAAGTTTTTTTTAAGTATTTTATTTTCTCCTTTTTAGTACGTTGCTACACATGAAAAACGTGGTTTTTAAAAAAAGTTTTTTATATAGTTTATTTTCTACTTTATCTAATGACTTGATTAAGTATGACTTGACTAAGTGTTTATAAATGCACGGACTAAAAATCTTGAGCGACCAGGATTCGAACCTGGGTTGTCGCGGCCACAACGCGAAGTACTAACCACTATACGATCACGGCCAGCGCGCTCTCATCGATTGGGGCCGAAGTAACTGTGTCAATAGGCCTCCAGTCTTGTCGGTATCTTTAGAAATCATGTCCTCAATTTTATGGTCCTTGGGGCGTAATTAAATTAAGCTAATTACGGTCTCTAATTGCTAGTTTTTATGATTGCATCTGAAATTGTTAGGTGAAAGTAGCCTGCATGCCAAATTTCAGATCTCTAGAGCAATCAGAAGTGGGCTAATTTTCGATGTCAATTTTAACAACAAACAAACAAGTCCACAAACGCGAAGCTGAGTTAAGAATAAAATACTTAAAAAAAACTTTTTAAAAAACCACGTTTTTCTTGTGGACTAAAAAGTAGAAAATAACTATTTACATACATTTGATGACAAAAAACGTGGGTACGTTCACCATCAAATTTCCTGACCCATCTGCCCGACCCACGTTTTTTGTCATCAAATGTATGTAAATAGTTATTTTCTACTTTTTAGTCCACAAGAAAAACGTGGTTTTTTAAAAAGTTTTTTTTAAGTATTTTATTTTCTCCTTTTTAGTCCGTTGCTACACATGAAAAACGTGGTTTTTAAAAAGTTTTTTATATAGTTTATTTTCTACTTTATCTAATCACTTGATTAAGTATGACTTGACTAAGTGTTTTTAAATACACGGACTAAAAAAATCTTGAGCGACCGATACGCTTTAAACAGAGAAGGAGCGTAATTTACGTTGCTGGCGTGGAGATCTACTCACGAATCACGTGATCAAATCTCCCATAAACAAACAAATAAACGCGAAGCTGAGTTAATGAAAAACGTGTTTATGTGTATTTTAGCATGCCCAGCGTACCAACCGTGTCACCGTTAACAATGTGTTACCGTGTCCGTTCTCCTTTTTAGTCCGTTGCTACACATAAAAAACGTGGTTTTTTTTAAAGTTTTTTTTAAGTATTTTATTTTCTCCTTTTTAGTCCGTTGCTACACATGAAAAGCGTGGTTTTTAAAAAAGTGTTTATAAATACATGGACTAAAAATCTTGAGCGACCAGGATTCGAACCTGTGTTGTCGCGGCCACAACGCGAAGTACTAACCACTATACGATCACGGCCAGCGCGCTCACATCGATTGGGGCCGAAGTAACTGTGTCATTAGGCCTCCAGTCTTGTCGGTATCTTTAGAAATCATGTCCTCAATTTTATGGTCCTTGGGGCGTAATTAAATTAAGCTAATTACGGTCTCTAATTGCTAGTTTTTATGATTGCATCTGAAATTGTTAGGCGAAAGTAGCCTGCATGCCAAATTTCAGATCTGTAGAGCAATCAGAAGTGGGCTAATTTTCGATGTCAATTTTAACAACAAACAAACAAATCCACAAACGCGAAGCTGAGTTAAGAAGAAAAACGTGTTAAAAACGTGTTAAAAATAAGACAAAATAGCGGCTAGTTATATCCTTAAATACCAGATGCTTGACTTAAAAAGCATGAAAAATAACGATAGGTGCACTGTACTCTTAAAAACCTTATTGGGGCAGGTGGAATAGAGTTTACCTTTTTCGGTGACCTAGCCATGTGAAGAGATAGTGTGGTCAACACTAAGACCAACCGACTTTACTTTCCCTAACGAGAGTCAGGTACACTTCAGAGCTGAGAGTACACTGAGTACACGCTTTTATCATCATAAGGGTGTACGTATGTACAGGTTGGATCGAATAAAACATTCGCGTATGGTGTTCATAGGTTAACTGGATTACATAAGGCTTCATTACATCAGGTGGATGCAACAGTAGCTAAATTCAGAGAATGGTTACGTTATGCTTTTCTTTGGTTTACTGGTTTACGTAATACTAATCGTTTCATAACAAATGAATTGGGCAGCGATGTTAGTGTCTATATTTTTTTAGCGTTGGCTTTTTTAATTCTATAGAATCAATTAAGTCATTTTATTGTGTGTGCTTTTCCGGCTTTGGAACTTAATACACACACACACACGCACAAACATTTATATATATTAGTGTATATATATATATATATATATATATATATATATATATATATATATATATATATATATATATATATATATATAAAACACCTCTGAACGGTTTATTTTTAATATTTTGAGGAAATCATTTATTTTGTTCACTATAGTGCATTATAGTGTTATAAATCCGGTTTATTTAGCATTTTTAACGTTGTAGAGTTTGTGTGTCTGGATTTTCCGTACGCTAAAAATGGATAAAGTTCATATCAGCACAATCGTGAAGTGTTTAATTTAAGTTTACATTGTCATACTTCTGTCACTCTTTGATAAATATTTTCTTATCACACAAAATTAAATCGTCCTGTCTACCCATTCCATATACAACTTTTGTACCCAAAAGCATAGTTTCGCATACTCTGGTTCGAATTTATGGAACAATCTTCCTATGAAAATCAAACTATGTATATCTGAAAATATATTCAAAATTAAACTAAATTAAAAAAAAAACACAATTTTATCCCCTCATAAACTAACTCATTGAAAAAATTTTCATTGATCTCATATATTTTCGTTCTATCTAACTATGTGTTATGACTGTCATATCATTTCAGTATTCAAAATGTTAAAATGCTATGCAACTGCAATGTGTTTACTACTTTATTATTTTTGTTTTAATAAAATGTTAAAATGTTAAAAAAAAAGGTCTCCGTGACTACTGGTGTTACTTTTTTTTTTCATGTAGTTAAATTATATTAATATGAAGTAATGTTTTAATATCCTTGTATATTAGTCGTTAAATAGAAAATAGAATCTTAATGAAAACATGTAACAAATAAAGTGAAACTTTATTTTTTGTCTAATTATTATTTATTAAGGGTGTAAAGCTACAATGAAAATGTGCTTTAGATAACATAAAATAAATGTATAACAGAGGTGCTCTTTTCATAGCTAAGTATATATATATATATATATATATATATATATATATATATATATATATATATATATATATATATATATATATTAGCTATCTCTATTAAAGTTACCATACTTTCATTGACATATATCTTGGTAAAATTTATAATTTTTACAACGCTTTGACAAGTCGTCAAGCGTTTTAAAATAAATATACACCTTAAGAACAAAGCTTACACCGTTTATAATAGTTTAATGAACATAATTCATAATTTTAAATTTGTTTATTCCATTTTTCTTTTCATTTCTTTTCTTAAACAATGTTATAAAAATAAAAGGAAAATGTTTTTAATTTTTACTCTTAAAAAAATGATATATTGACAACTCAGATCTAGTGTCTAATCTTTTTATCACCCTAATTAAAATAATACTTTACTTTAAAACATTTTAAACTTTATTTTGTCGTATACGTATTAATACACTTTGGTTTTCAGTAAATGTTTATTAAAATTTTATTTGAAAAAAAAAACATAGCGTCTTGATAGAAAGGGCCCATTAGAGACTCCAGATTGTAGAAAATAAAACGTGTTGGACATGACAGCAAACAACTTTTGGAAGATTTCAGCGCTCTTTCTACAGCTCACATCTGTAATGGGGAAAATTGACAGTTATTATCTATGATTGTTTACAACTATAGGGCTGGTAAGTAGGTCAATAAACAGTTCTATGGCTCATGCAGGTTTTATTGAGCCGTAGAACTGGTTGGTGACCTACTTACCAGCCCTATTATAAAAATTATCATATACATTTTAGTTATTTTAAAAATACGTTTTCTAAATGTAAAACAAGTTACAAAAAATTATATATATATATATATATATATATATATATATATATATATATATATATATATATATATATATATATATATATATACTATCATGTCCAGTTTCCAACATCAAGTGAACACTATTTGACCCACTCTATCAACCGAATATTGCCGATATTAATTACACAAATATATGTAAACTCTATTCACTTCATCAACGCTAAAGCGCCATGTCTATTACTTCCATTATCTCTGCTAAAAAAAAACTTTAATTAATTAACCTAATTAACTAAAGCACCTTTTCTACTGTTACCGCTCCCTGTTCTGGCCAGAGCTAGCGGCGCCCCTCCGTCGTCTGCCAGGAGAGTCAGCAGACTTGAGATAGTTGTAGATATCGGCCTGTCGGTCTAAGTCTTCCGTCAAGCACATCCCTCCGATCCGGAAAGCGCAGGCTTTTTTCCTGCGGGCACGGAAAAGTAGGGTGAATATTCTGTACATTTAATGTGATTGTTGTAAGCTTTTACAATGATCCCTGATAGTACCCCTAAATATACTTCATAAATAATTTTTCCAACCCCCACCCCCCCCCCCCCCCCAAAAAAAAACACCTTTGAATAAAAGTCTAAAGCTGAAAAAAAACCGGGACTGATCTCTCTTAAACTTTCTCCAATATTCTTATATAAAAACAAACAAGAAGTAAATTTCTTATACAACGTTACGGGAAATGCAGAGTTTCTTTCAGGCATCTCACCCCGAACGAAATGGAATTTATACAGAAAATGTATACTTTTAACAGTGTCCCCCCCCCCTCCTCCGAAAATTTTCAAGTTCCCCTCCCCCCCCCGGAGAAAAATGTCTGGAAGAAACACTGGGGGGAGGGGGGATGGCCGTAGAGTTATATAAAAATATTCGAGAAAGTTTAGGGGAGATCAATCCCGGTTTATTTTTCTAGGACTTGCTTCAAAGATTTTAAATACCAAAAAATACCCAAAATTCTAAAAAAAATTGTAATAAATAGTAGAATCAAATTAATTACCGGTAAGCCTACGTTATTAATATCATATTAATATTGTAACTACATTTAAAAGTACTTAAACGGATTTTGAATAAATAATAACAAATTGTATGCAACTTTAAAAAACACAATTTTACAGAAGCTTTATTTTTTTCTTTAATCTAGCTTACGTCTTAGTATCAATATTTACCAACATTAACTGTTAACGATATTAAACAACACAGCGGTTAATTAAAAAATATTCGGAATAACAGCCTACATTTAACTAAAGTTCAGCGATAGTGGAAATTTCCTTTCCTCTCCCCACCCAGACTTCTGACACTTTCATTTGACCTTCACCCCTTTTACTGTTATCCTTTGCAATTTTTTATAATCAAATACATAACATCATGTAAATATTCATTATGTACATTAGCAAAACCTTTCGTTTTCATTTGGTGTTCAAAATTATGTTAAAAAATTTGATGTTGATGTACTTGTTTTAATTGCAAATAAAAGTATTAAAAAAAAAAACAACCTCAGCGATAGTGGAAGTAAAATTTCTATTAATATTTCTTATCGATTTAATTAAAATATTCAAATTTAGTATGCAAAATACTAACTGGCAAGTACGAAAACGAAAAGTTGGTTACTAACTTACAAGCCGTATTAGTTTTGATAGGATCTCTGATAGAACCCCTGAATACATTAATTCAAAGTTATATTTAAAGTATCCCTGAAAGAACCCCCTAGTATAGTGCTCAAATTAGTTTTTACATTGCCCCTGAAAGTACCCCTATGTGATTTACTTTAGCAAGACCCTCAACACAACACAGTTTCCTTACACAATAGTCGGCTTCTCTATCTTGATCTGGATGGGCACGCCAGGGGCTCTGTGTAGGAGCATGTTCTCCAGACTGTTGTAGACTTCCTTGATGGTGCTGTCGCTAACAAGGATAAAGGACGTATCTCTGTGACTTAAGCTCTGATTTAGGATACTAAGACTGGTTTGAGTATACTCAGCTTAAATGTGTACCTGGCATGAATTGGTTACCTTACCCTCCACCACCACAACGTTATGACTGCTGTATTCACAGCCGAATCTAAAACCAGCAAGTAATATTTCCAATACGATTAATATCGAAAACATCCTTCTTTATTTCTCACATAAATTACTACTATATAATAATAATTCGCAATGTATATTATTAAATTCAATACTTCCATTAACATTACCACTGTATATTAAATTACCACCAAACAACAATTTATACGTCAATGATAGCAGTGATGTTTACTTGCCATATTATTACTTTACCACGTTATTTCCAACAAACTATCTCCACATTATAGCCACATCACATGGCAGATTAAAACCACAATACCATCACATATCACCATAATACTTAAACATGGTGTAGAAACCTAGACTGCTGGAAAGTCTCGAGTTCAAATCCGGGTCAGTAGTAAGTCCCTAAAATGCAGCTAAAACATTACCTATATAGAACGATAACACCAACACAATACAATGGGATGAAAACCATAATACCACGTCCATACATCCCAAATCAACGTGACAATACAACCAACACGCCACACCTCTCACCAACGTGACAATACAACCAACACGCCACACCTCTCACCAACGTGACAACCAACACGCCACACCTCTCACCAACGTGACAACCAACAAGGCACACCTCTCACCAATGTAACAACACAACCAACACGCCACACCTCTCGCCAACGTGACAACACAACCAACACACCACACCTCTCACCAACGTGACAACACAACCAACACACCACATCTCTCACCAACGTGACAACACGCCACACCTCTCACCAACGTGACAATACGCCACACCTCTCACCAACGTGACAACACGCCACACCTCTCACCAACGTGACAACACGCCACACCTCTCACCAACGTGACAACACAACCAACACGCCACACCTCTCACCAACGTGACAACACAACCAACACGCCACACCTCTCACCAACATGACAACACGCCACACCTCTCACCAACGTGACAACACAACAAACACACCACACCTCTCACCAACATGACAACACGCCACACCTCTCACCAACATTACAACACGCCACACCTCTCACCAACGTGACAACACAACCAACACACCACACCTCTCACCAACATGACAACAAGCCACACCTCTCACCAACGTGACAACACAAACAACACGCCACACCTCTCACCAACGTGACAACACAACCAACACGCCACACCTCTCACCAACGTGACAACACGCCACACCTCTCACCAACGTGACAATACGCCACACACCAACATGACAATACGCCACACCTCTCACCAACATGACAACACGCCACACCTCTCACCAACATGACAACACGCCACACCTCTCACCAACGTGACAAGACAACAAACACGCCACACCTCTCACCAACGTGACAACACAACCAACACGCCACACCTCTCACCAACGTGACAACACGCCACACCTCTCACCAACGTGACAACACGCCACACCTCTCACCAACGTGACATTACGCCACACCTCTCACCAGCATGACAACACGCCACACCTCTCACCAACGTGACAACACGCCACACCTCTCACCAACGTGACAACACAACCAACACGCCACACCTCTCACCAACATGACAACACAACCAACACACCACACCTCTCACCAACGTGACAACACAACCAACACGCCACACCTCTCACCAACGTGACAACACAACCAACACGCCACACCTCTCACCAACGTGACAACACAACCAACACGCCACACCTCTCACCAACGTGACAACACAACCAACACACCACACCTCTCACCAACGTGACAACACGCCACACCTCTCACCAACGTGACAACACGCCACACCTCTCACCAACGTGACATTACGCCACACTTCTCACCAGCATGACAACACAACCAACACACCACACCTCTCACCAACGTGACAACACGCCACACCTCTCACCAACATGACAACACAACCAACACACCACACCTCTCACCAACGTGACAACACAACCAACACGCCACACCTCTCACCAACGTGACAATACAACCAACACGCTACACCTCTCACCAACGTGACAACACAACCAACACGCCACACCTCTCACCAACGTGACAACACAACCAACACACCTAACCTCTCACCAACGTGACAACACAACCAACACGCCACACCTCTCACCAAAGTGACAACACGCCACATGTGACCTACTTAGGTCGAGTCATTTTTATTTTGACATTGTATAATTCCTTATATGGAATGATGGTGTAACACCTGGGGTTTTTCCATTGACTATTAAGGTGTTTGAGACATAGAAAATTTCCATTAAGATCTGATTGAATGATTCTGATCAGATGATTATCCCAACCAATGGCGACATGAGTTGAGGATAACCTCCCCTGTCACAGGAGTCTTTAATTGCACTGCACACTCGCAACACGTGGCAGTTTATCTTGACCTGGCAGTCTACGAGGTAGTTTTACCTTGATCAGGCAGCCGTCCATATTGTCCGGCTATTGACTCTGACCATTTGAACGTGAGAGTACTTAAGACCTGTGTGTGCCTTGCTTTCTTCAGTTGATTTAGTCTTCTAGTTTAATATTACTTGTCGCTAAGTAAGTCCTGAAGCTACAGCAGTGTTGTGTGGCCTGTGGCTGTTTTTTAGACAGTGTAGAAATCTGTGATAGTGTTTTTTCCTACATTGTGTAAGTTGGGTTTTTGATATTTTATACATTAAATATTTTATTTAGTTCAACCTTGTGTTCTGCCACTACTGTGTTCGCTGATTAAAGGTTATATGTAGATTGGATGAGTGTTAATTACAATAGTATCACTAGCTTCCCTAGACATTGAATTCGAGCCCTAGTGTGTCGTTGTGTTAAGGTTCATCCACCTAGGCCGTAAGGTATTTACATATGACCCCGAAAAAAGAATCCGGGGACGTTCTTCTTCTATTTGGCTGATAGATAGGTTAACGTTACAAAGTGGGGGCCCGTCCGGGATTTAATCTGTCGTTCCAGTTGTTGGTTATATCAGTTGAATACTAAGGTTAGTTGGATTTAGTTGTTTTATATCCAGTAGCGCAGTGTTCTTACAACGCGCGCTCAGGCTAGAGTATCTAGGTCAAATAAGCAGACGTGTCACGTCCTACATTTAGAGGTCAAGTACACGGCCCAACGCTGTGTATTAATTTAAAGAATCTAGGCTTGTTGTGATTTTCAAGTTAGTGTTATGGAGTCTTTTTTGGCTAATCCTACTTTTGAAGAGGTCGAGAAGTTGAGTAGAAAAGTTTTGGTTAGTGTTGTTAAGGAATTGAAATTGGATTATTCTGTTACGCAGAAGTCAGAGGTGTTGAGAGATAAAATTGTTGTTCATTTCATTAATGAAGGAGTATTTGATGAAAGTTTGTTGGCTGGTGTGTTGCTCCGCGAGGAGAAAACTCTAGAGAAGGTAGAATTAGAAGCTAGAATTGCTTTAGAGAAGGAGAAAGTTACTCTAGAAAAGGAGAAAGTTGCTCTAGAGAAACAGGAGTTAGAGGCTAAAATTGCTTTAGATAAGAGGAGGTTGGAATTAGAGTTTGGTCAAGTTAGTGATGTCACTTCTCTGGTAGATCCAAAAAAGTTGTCGGTAGGGCAAGTGATTGCCAAATTTGGGAAATTAGTTCCTAAATTTGATGAAACAGATTTGGTCGTTTTCTTTAACTCGTTTGAGAGTTTAGCGAAGACATGTGAATGGCCCGAAACCTCCATTACTGCTTTATTGAGTTCTGTCCTTACTGGGAAAGCTGCAAAAACATACCAGGCACTCTCTCACGACGTTCAAAATAACTATAGTTTGGTCAAGACTGCCATTTTAAAGGCCTACGCACTGACGCCCGAGGCCTATCGGACAAAATTCCGAACACTCCGCAAGTTACCCACACAATCATATGTGGAATTTCTCTTTGAAAAGGAGAAAATATTTTCAAGGTGGCTACACTCGGAGGAAGTTTCTGAGTTTGAGAAACTCAGGTCACTTATCCTAAGGGAAGAATTCCTATCGTCCCTGCCTGAAGAGATACGACTACACATACTGGATAATAAGATAACTGACATCCAGAAGGCTGCTGAGTCGGCTGACACATATATGTTGGTGCATAAGAAACCACCAGTGTCAGGAAACCGCCTCAACCCCGTGCTCCCCCTTTTTGGCAGCAATCCTCCTGTTGGCCAACACTTGAAGGCATCACAGTCCAGAGAGAAACCAAGATCAACTCTCCATCGTCGAGCAGTATGCCAGTTCTGCAAAAGGCCTGGTCATCTTGTCAAGGACTGTTACAAACGTCGTCAATATAACAGAGAGGTGGTGCGTACTTCCGCGCACTATGCTCTATCCCCTCAAGCAGCCAGTTCAACTATGAACTCTAGAATTCTAAAGGACTCTAACCCTAAGTGTCCGCAAGAAGGTAGTCAAGTCTCCACACATTATGTGCAGTCACATTTTGACTGTTCTCGCCACCATCCAGTTTCTTCCGAGTCTACCGATCTCGAGGGATCGAGAAAAGTTGACTTTTCATCTTTTATTGCCGAAGCCATCATTAGCAAACCAGGTGATCCGTTGTCTCAGAAGAATATCACCGTTCTAAGAGACACAGGAGCGTCACAATCACTCCTTTTGAAAAGTTCAATGGACATTTCACCAGAGACGAACACCGGAAGGATTTCCATTATCCAGGGAGTAGGGACGAAATCTACTGTCGTCCCTCTACACAAGTTTGCCCTGAAACATCATCTCGTCGAAGGTGAGGTCATTTTAGGTGTGATAGATAGTATTCCAGTCCCGGGAGTACACCTACTTCTAGGGAATGACCTTGCGGGAAGCAAAGTATACCCCTGTACGGTTTCAGACCCTTTGTCAACAGTTCCAGATAATGATTATGAACTGTATCCTGCATGTGCGGTGACAAGAAGCCAGACCAAACAATTGGCTGACACAACGTCTGAACCACACCCGCCATCATCGTCAAGAAATTCGACTCCCAAACTGGAGTCTATGCTTCCAGAAAACACAAGCCTGGGCTTACCCCTGAGGATATCTCAGGAAGACATCATTAAAGCTCAACTAGTCGACGCGGAACTCAAAGCAACGGTCGAAAAATCTCTATCATCTGACGATGGAGAATATTTCTCCGAGAACGGCCTCTTCTTTCGTCGCGCTATACCAGTGAATGCCTCACCAGCCGAACCATGGTTGGGTAAAAACCAGCTGTGGGTCCCTCCACCTTATCGGCATGAAATACTTAAGCTGGCACATGACCATCCAATGTCAGCGCACCCAGGTGTCACTAAAACGACGGCGAAGATCAAAGAACTGTTCTTTTGGCCCAAAATGAGAAAAGATGTGTCGCGTTACTGTAGAAGTTGCACGAACTGTCAGTTGGCCGGAAAGCCAAACCAGACAATTCCTAAGGCCCCTTTGAGTCCGATTCCTGTATTAGAAGAACCTTTTTCTAAAATCGTCATGGACTGTGTAGGTCCCTTGCCTAAAACCAAGGCGGGCAACGAGTACCTACTTACCTTTATGTGTTCAAGTACCCGTTTTCCCGAGGCGATTCCCTTACGGAACATTAAGGCAAAGACTGTAGTCAGAGCCATGACCCGGTTCTTCACTACCTTTGGATTACCTAGAATCGTGCAAACAGATCAAGGCAGCAACTTCACCAGTCACCATTTTCAGGAAGCGCTAGCCAAGCTAGGCATTACCCACATCACCAGCTCAGCCTACCACCCTCAGTCTCAAGGCGTACTTGAGAGGTTCCACCAAACCCTCAAAACCATGCTAAGGACATTCGCTAACAGTAACACCCAATGGGATGAGTCTGTTCCTTGGATTATTTTCGCCGCGAGGGACTGTGTCCAGGACTCTTTAGGCTACTCGCCTTTTCAACTTGTGTTTGGACATTCTGTCCGTGGCCCCCTGAAGCTGATACACGAACGTTGGACAGGTACCAGTGATTATCCAGTGGAAAACTTCGACGATTTTCACGTTCGACTGAAAGCCGTGTGCGAAATGGCTCACAAGAACTTAAGAAAGGCCCAAGTTAGAATGAAAGAACTGTATGATAAGAGTTCTTGTAAACGAACATTCAATCCAGGCGACAAAGTTCTTGTGCTAGTACCTAATCTGAACAATGCGTTATCCTTGAGATATTGTGGACCCTTTACTGTGCATTCAAAATTAAGTGATTTGAACTATGTTGTCAATACGCCCGACAGAAGAAAGAAACAGACAGTGTATCATGTCAACTCACTGAAAAAGTATTATGATAATTGTAACAATTTTCAATCCACAGCTAAAATTACCTTACCTGTATGTTCAAATGTTTCTGATGATGTGATACATGATAAATTGAAACCCCCAAAATTGGTAAATTCTTCCTTTTTAGATAATTTGAATGTCCACCTTATGCATTTGTCCACAGAGGAAAGCCATAGATTGTCTCAGTTATTTGAGACATTTCCCTCTATCTTTGGGGATGTCCCCAAAGAAGCGAAGGTTCCACCTCATGATGTAGACGTAGGTGACGCAAAACCCATTAAACAACACCCCTATAGAGTTAACCCGGAAAAAGCTGCTTTGATAAAAGATGAAATTGACTATATGCTCAAGAATGATATCATTGAGCCCAGTTTCAGCAACTGGAGTTCCCCATGTCTCCTAGTCCCGAAAGACGGTGGATCTTTCAGGTTTGTGACCGACTTTAGGAAGGTGAATGCGCTCACCAAAGCTGATTCCTATCCATTACCTCGGATAGAAGACGTTATTGATAAAGTTGGTCAGGCTAAGATAATTTCCAAAATTGATTTACTTTCAGGATACTGGCAAATCCCCTTATCTGACCGTGCAAAAGAAATATCTGCTTTTGTAACCCCTAATGGTTTTTATAGATACAAACGCATGCCCTTTGGTATGCGAAATGCTGGTCAAACTTTCCAGAGGGTCATTAACTCTGTCATTGCTGACATAGACCAATGTGAGGCCTACATAGATGATATAGTTGTATTTTCTAATACTTTTGAAGAACATATTGTTCAGTTGACTAACCTTTTTAGAAAATTGTCTGAAGTTAATTTTACTGTAAACTTACATAAAAGTGATTTCTGTAAAGCTTCTATTACCTATTTGGGTTATCAAGTGGGAACGAACCAAGTTCGGCCCATTGAAGCTAAAGTAGATGCTATTGTAAAGTTGCCACCTCCCAAAAATTGTAAAGAGATCAAAAAGTTCCTTGGGATGGCTGGTTACTATAGGCGGTTCTGTCAAAACTTTTCAGCTATTGCTGAACCTCTTACTGCATTATTGAAAAAGGGTGTTGAATTTGAATGGTCCAATAAATGTCAAGAAGCTTTTTTTAACCATTAAGTCATTTTTATCAAATGCTCCTGTTATGGCTGCACCAAATTTTAGCAAGCCCTTTAAACTTGCCATTGATGCTAGCAACTTAGCCATTGGCTCAGTCCTATTTCAAGAAGACAACATGGGAATTGACCATCCCATTGCCTTTTTTTCCAGGAAGTTAAATGAGAACCAAAAGAATTATTCTACTATTGAAAAAGAAGCTTTAGCTTTGGTTTTATCATTACAACATTTTGAAGTCTATGTCTCTTCTTCAACCAATCCAGTCAGAGTGTTTTCTGACCATGATCCCCTGAAATTTACCTCTAAGTTAGGACAGACAAATCAAAGAATATTGAGATGGTGCTTATATTTCCAAAATTTTAATCTGGAAATTTCACACATTAAGGGTAGTGATAATGTTGTGGCTGATTGTTTGTCAAGGATGTAAAATCTTGTTGTACACATTGATCATGTGACATGCTTTGTGGTTCATTAGGACCATAAACAGGTTTTGTTTGAGTGTCACTCATATGAAAATGAGTAATGTGAGTTTTGAATTTTTTTCAAAATCCCAATCCTGTTGAATATTTTGTTTATTTTCAGGTGAACCTTAATTAAAGGTGGGTTTTTGATTATATGTAATCTTTTATAATAATATGTCTCATATGACTCAATTGATATTGTAGCTAGTCATTGAAATAAAGGTCTTACCCTGGCGGGTTTACCACTTTTAATATCCACATGGAAATATTGTAATACCCTTTTTTGAGGGATTTTGATGTATAATTACTTTTTGAAGGGTTACTCCCCTTTCACCAATTGTAAAAGTTGGAGTTACTTCCCTTTTATGTTCAGGGATATTTTCATATGGTATTATGATTTTGGTTGAACCAACATTTGTAAAACATTTTTGTTATTTCATTGCCAGATTGGTTCCTTATGTATGTTTTGTGGAACCTATCTGTCACTTCCAAAAAGGGAGGGGATGTGACCTACTTAGGTCGAGTCATTTTTATTTTGACATTGTATAATTCCTTATATGGAATGATGGTGTAACACCTGGGGTTTTTCCATTGACTATTAAGGTGTTTGAGACATAGAAAATTTCCATTAAGATCTGATTGAATGATTCTGATCAGATGATTATCCCAACCAATGGCGACATGAGTTGAGGATAACCTCCCCTGTCACAGGAGTCTTTAATTGCACTGCACACTCGCAACACGTGGCAGTTTATCTTGACCTGGCAGTCTACGAGGTAGTTTTACCTTGATCAGGCAGCCGTCCATATTGTCCGGCTATTGACTCTGACCATTTGAACGTGAGAGTACTTAAGACCTGTGTGTGCCTTGCTTTCTTCAGTTGATTTAGTCTTCTAGTTTAATATTACTTGTCGCTAAGTAAGTCCTGAAGCTACAGCAGTGTTGTGTGGCCTGTGGCTGTTTTTTAGACAGTGTAGAAATCTGTGATAGTGTTTTTTCCTACATTGTGTAAGTTGGGTTTTTGATATTTTATACATTAAATATTTTATTTAGTTCAACCTTGTGTTCTGCCACTACTGTGTTCGCTGATTAAAGGTTATATGTAGATTGGATGAGTGTTAATTACAATAGTATCACTAGCTTCCCTAGACATTGAATTCGAGCCCTAGTGTGTCGTTGTGTTAAGGTTCATCCACCTAGGCCGTAAGGTATTTACATATGACCCCGAAAAAAGAATCCGGGGACGTTCTTCTTCTATTTGGCTGATAGATAGGTTAACGTTACACACACCTCTCACCAACATGACAACACGCCACACCTCTCACCAACGTGACAACACAACCAACACGCCACACCTCTCACCAACATGACAACACGCCACACCTCTCACCAACGTGACAACAAGCCACACCTCTCACCAACGTGACAATACGCCACACCTCTCACCAACATGACAACACGCCACACCTCTCACCAACATGACAACACGCCACACCTCTCACCAACGTGACAAGACAACCAACACGCCACACCTCTCACCAACGTGACAACACAACCAACACGCCACACCTCTCACCAACGTGACAACACGCCACACCTCTCACCAACGTGACAACACGCCACACCTCTCACCAACGTGACATTACGCCACACCTCTCACCAGCATAACAACACGCCACACCTCTCACCAACGTGACAACACGCCACACCTCTCACCAACGTGACAACACAACCAACACGCCACACCTCTCACCAACATGACAACACAACCAACACACCACACCTCTCACCAACGTGACAACACAACCAACACGCCACACCTCTCACCAACGTGACAACACAACCAACACGCCACACCTCTCACCAACGTGACAACACAACCAACACGCCACACCTCTCACCAACGTGACAACACAACCAACACGCCACACCTCTCACCAACGTGACAACACGCCACACCTCTCACCAACGTGACAACACGCCACACCTCTCACCAACATGACATTACGCCACACCTCTCACCAGCATGACAACACAACCAACACACCACACCTCTCACCAACGTGACAACACGCCACACCTCTCACCAACATGACAACACAACCAACACACCACACCTCTCACCAACGTGACAACACAACCAACACGCCACACCTCTCACCAACGTGACAACACGCCACACCTCTCACCAACATGACATTACGCCACACCTCTCACCAGCATGACAACACAACCAACACACCACACCTCTCACCAACGTGACAACACGCCACACCTCTCACCAACATGACAACACAACCAACACACCACACCTCTCACCAACGTGACAACACAACCAACACGCCACACCTCTCACCAACGTGACAACACAACCAACACGCCACACCTCTCACCAACGTGACAACACAACCAACACGCCACACCTCTCACCAACGTGACAACACAACCAACACACCACACCTCTCACCAACGTGACAACACAACCAACACGCCACACCTCTCACCAAAGTGACAACACGCCACACCTCTCACCAACGTGACAACACGCCACACCTCTCACCAACGTGACAACACAACCAACACGCCACACCTCTCACCAACATGACAACACGCCACACCTCTCACCAACGTGACAACACGCCACACCTCTCACCAACGTGACAACACGCCACACCTCTCACCAACGTGACAACACGCCACACCTCTCACCAACGTGACAACACGCCACACCTCTCACCAACGTGACAACACGCCACGCCTCTCACCAACGTGACAACACGCCACGCCTCTCACCAACGTGACATCCAACACGTCACAACTCTCACCAGTCAACTAGACATGGATCTGTCACACAATGTAAATGACCAACCTTAGATCAACGGGTGTAGTGGACACAACGACAAACAGAAGACTTCCCAGCGAGACCAGTGTCCAGTTCAACATCTTGCACGATCTTCTCCTGCGAAAATAGAGGCAGATTTTAATACTTATGGAATATTCGTTTGAACGGCGTGGCCTAAGCGGTAGTGCTAGGCAGCTAAACCGAAAGTCTCGAGATCGAATCCGGGTCAAAATCAGTAGAACGTCCCAGCTCTGATGGGTACCTAACTCATGTTAGGGCAAGTAAAAGCAGCTGGGCATATTACTGACCTCACCTTCCCTTCATATGCCGAGGTCAAGAAACATATGAACTCTACTTCAACTGCTCAATGAATCGCAAGGTATACAGATTATTACTTTTAAAATATCAGTACTATCGTTACCATCAGAAACTATTTTATTGAATAGGACCCTAGTAAACTTGCGTTAACATGTATATTTTAAATTTGACCTTTTTTTTTTAAAAGTTTTGCCTCAGACATGTAATTTGTCTGAGCTTATCTAAATTTGTAATTACAAAAAATGCATGGTTCAAAAAGCAGTTTTTAAATTGATTTAAATTTGACCATGATTTTCATTACTTAAAATTACTAGTAAACAAATGTTAAAACGTCGTCATTTCAATCCAGATGTTTTATCATAGCTTTCCGTGTAGCTAAGGTATATATATATATATATATATATATATATATATATATATATATATATATATATATATATATATATATATATATATATATATATATATATATATATTTATATATTTATATTTATATATTTATATATATATATATATATATATATATATATATATATATATATATATATATATATATATATATATATATATATATATATATATGTATATATGTATGTGTATGTGTGCGTGCGTGTCCCCCAGAGGTCATATGTAAATTGACCATCATCTCTATTTTAGCCCTCTACTTCACCAATCAAGCCTAAGATTGCCATCTCCCTTGAGCCGTCCACCAAGTGAGGGCCAGTGTTGGCTGGGCCATTAGCTGACCAGACCAAATCACCCCCTATTTACAATCAACGACATTTGCTAGATGTGGTCACGTGGGATATTCCTCTCCTCCCTCCCCCTGTCCGCCCCAAATAAATTGCGACACAAATCTGATACAGTGTTAATACTCCTCGTTAGACTGCATCATTCAAGAAATCATAAGGTAACTGAGATTTATTGTAATTCGATTAATTAGTTATACTTTTAAACGTAATATGTCCAAAGGTAAAAAAAAAAAAGATTAAAATTTATGCCCCACACTTGCGAGACTACTTTTGTCGTAATTTCTGGTTCTTGTACGTATGCACGGTGTTAGTTTGGTAGTGTTGTTTGTGAAATGTTTCGTCGGTGCTGTAAATATTTTAGTGCTCAATTTAACGCTTAGGGCGTGTACGTGAAATTAATAGCATGAGCACCAGTGGCGTCGCTAGGTCGGGTGTCATCTGGTGCGGAACCTAATGGTGTCACCCCCCCCCCGAAATAATTATATGTATATACGGCTGTTGTGCGGTTTGAAAACCGCGAATCTCAGAGCAGTCTGTATTGGTGGGTCGATGCAATGAGTTGCTGTGTGTGCGTCTGACCTAATATGGCGTACGGACATAGAAAAGTTTTTGTCATTCTTGTAAAGTGACAGCTATTTCTGTTTTTGTGTCTTGATTAGAATTTATTTTTTACATGATTACATAGTTTGTCGTGAATTTATTTATTATTTTTAATTCCATCATTTTTTTTTAAATTAAAATTTGTGTGCAGTTGATCTTTTTTTTTTTTACTTTAGACTAAGGTTAGGGTTTAACCAGTCTGGGTTTAGCCAGACTCGCACTGACGCCCTAATAAATAGCTAATTATAAGCCTAGGGATTAGATGAGCCCCCCTCTCCGTCAGGGTTTACACACACAAACACACACACACATATATATGTATACACACACACACACACACATATATATATATATATATATATATATATATATATATATATATATATATATATATATATATATATATATATATATATATATATATATATCTCTCTCTCTCTCTCTCTCTCTCTATATATATATATATATATATATATATATATATATATATATATATATATATATATATATATTATATAGATGTATACATATATATACATACATGAGCGCTGCTTTTAGATGTACGATTTGTATGCAGGTGGAATGTTCCATTAATGCTGTGCTGTAACTATTTTAACGCTAAATTTAACGTGTGGACACGCACGTGTACTTTAACCCTTTCACAACCCACATACGTCCACACAAGTTACCCCCCGCCCCCCCCTCCACCAATCCCATGAACACGTCATGCATGGATGATCCAATAATCCATACTGTAAAACGCATTTCTTATTTATAATTCGGAAATTTAAAAAAAAATTAATTTACGTATATCAGAGGCGTAGCGAGGGGGGGGGGGGGATGGTGAAAGGGGGTGCGGACCGCACCGGGTGACACCAATTAGGGGGATGACACCAAGGCAAAAAATAGTAAAATAAATAGAGAATTATTTGAATCGAAAGTTCGACGGAGGGGGGGGGGGGGTAAATCGAAAGATTGTGAGGGGGGGGGGGGGTGCAAATCGAAAATTGAAAGTTTGTCCCCGGGAAGAGTCGCTACGCCTCTGGGGGGGGGGGGGTGACACCATTAAGTGCCGCACCGGATGACACCCGACCTCGCTACGACACTGACGTATATAAATCTTGATACATATTAGTTAGTTCAGTATTGAATGTTACTTGCGTGTGTGTGTGTGTGTGTCTGTGTTTTGTGTGTCCGTGTGAAGTATCAATGTTTGTGTGTGGGCTTTCGTATGTATGTTGTAAATAGCATATTACATTCCTAGAAGTAAAAAAACAAAACAATCAAATTTGTGAGACACCGTAAATCTAATCATAAACTTCCGACCAGCTTCCCTACACGCTAAAGAAATAGTCCAAAACTATGCCACAAAGGGGAGATAAGAAACGAAAGACAAGCCAAACTTCCGTCACGTCTTCAGCAATCGAGTTATCTCCCCTCCCTCAATCCTGCGTAATTCTGATTGGCCTGCTAGAGTAAGAAAAGAAATTCATTTGTGCGCTGTATATTCATTTCGTCGTGATGATTAAGAGTCCCAATTCATACCCTGCTTAACTTATAGCATACGATCCCACTGTACGTCAGTATTGTTCGCGGTTTATTATTATAGTAACCCACTAAACCAAACCTTATTCCAAAAAAAAAAAAAAAAAAAAAAAAAAAAGAAAAAGGAACGGAATATGTTTCAAATAATTGTATTTCCGGTTTGAGGGGTTTTGTTGTTATGAATTATTGAAGGCCTCTTCTCGTCAGTCGGTATGGCTTTTAATTAGTTTTTATTTTTTTACTCGACTCAGACGGGTTAGACCCCCACCCCCAGTCAGTTATTGATGAGGGACAGGCGTCACTGGTTTGTCATGCCCCTCTAGCTGTCCGTCTGCTACACGTCTGATGTTTGTGCTGTCCGTCTGCTACACGTCTGATGTGTGTGCTGTCCGTCTGCTACACGTCTGATGTTTGTGCTGTCCGTCTGCTACACGTCTGATGTTTGTGCTGTCCGTCTGCTAGACGTCTGATGTTTGTGCTGTCCGTCTGCTACACGTCTAATGTTTGACATGTCCGTCTGCTACACGTCTGATGTTTGTGCTGTCCGTCTGCCAGACGTTTGCATGTTTGTGCTGTCCGTCTGCTAGACGTCTGATGTTTGACATGTCCGTCTGCCAGACGTCTGATGTTTGACATGTCCGTCTGCTAGACGTCTGATGTTTGTGCTGTCCGTCTGCTAGACGTCTGATGTTTGTGCTGTCCGTCTGCTAGACGTCTGATGTTTGACATGTCCGTCTGCCAGACGTCTGATGTTTGACATGTCCGTCTGCTAGACGTCTGATGTTTGTGCTGTCCGTCTGATAGAAGTCTGATGTTTGTTAGTTGCTGTTTTATTAAAACAACGGTCCCATTACGTATAGGCTTTACCAGAAGTTGCGCCACAATGTCGTGTGCCACCCCTCCCCATGAGGTATTTAATTTACCAAATTATAAGGTTAATTTTTGCTATAATCTCTTCTTTTTTAATTTATTAGCAAACGGAAGCTTAGCTTGTAGACTAGAGCCAGATGCTGTTGTTGTGACTTAAGTGTGGGGGTAGGGGAGGGGATGTAAGGGTGACATTGGGGAGGTGGTGTAAGGGTGACTTTGGGAAGGTGGTGCAAGGGTGACTTTGGGAAGGTGGTGCAAGGGTGACTTTGGGAAGGTGGTGTAGGGATGACATTGGGGGAAAGGGGTGTGTGAGGAGGTAGCTGAGTAGGAGGGGGAAGGTTTGGGGTGGGGGAGTGTAAGTGGTGTGTGTAGGGGTGGGGGAGGGAAGCGGGACATTCAAGTTTCAGTTAGGGGAGTAGAAGTGGTACAGGTGGGGGGGGGGGTAGAGGAAGTGGGAGATGAGATTTTGGGGTAGGAAAGTAGGTGCAGGTAGGTAGGAGGTGAAGGTTTAATGTAGGTGATTCGACTACATCAGCTAAAATAATCAACCAAAACAGTGTGACACAATTTATGGACATAACACCGCGTCTTATTTTTTTATAACGTTCACCTACGTCACGATCCATTAAAACAAACTAAATTTAACCTAATTAACCTAATTAACCTAAACTGAAGTCGATACATTCTCACATGCCTCCAACAACTCACCGCCAGGGTGTACTCACGTCTATACGTGCGTCCCCCGTCACCATTCAACCACTAACTTTTAACTCTCGCGTTTTCTTAAACCGACTGACGTCTTCTGACGTCTCTCTTAACGAGCACTGATTGACTAATTGACTAATTGACGTGTATTTAAGATGAGCCACCCGACACCCCAACTGCGCGAAACATTTCTAAATATAGATTTTGCCCTGAGGCGTGTTTGTTTATTAAGATGGTTGACGCGAACTTTTAGTTTAGACAAAGACGAAGTGTACGCGCGACGCGAGAATCAATTTTGTGGAGTCGATTCTAGGAGAATTTAGAAATTGTGTACGTGTATTAAGGGGGAAAAGTTCACTGCCTTTTAGATGTTTTGACTGAACTGGAAAATTCTAATTTATAGTTTGGACTTGCAGGTTTTTAAAATCCAGCCAAAATAAAAAAATAATACTTTATGACTCAACACTGTAGATAATTTCTATTTATTTTTTAATTGAAATTTGTTTTCCAATCTTCATTTCAAGAAGGTTTTTCTAGAAGTTTGTGAAAAGTTGACATTTCTGCTTTAAAAACGTATTCGAGTGTACTCGGTGCCTACACAACACTTGTTGTCGCATATTTATCCACATCCACACGCGAAAGCATATGCTCATGCACATCCGCATCCACATCCACTTGTACATTCGTATCCGCATCCACATCCACATGCGAAAACACACCTACACGCAAAAGCAAACGCTCATCAACATTAACGTCTACATCTTCAATATCATGTGAAATACAACTGTGCAATAAAAACCATAACAACTAGACACTTTCGGTCCTTTAAGGTAGATATAAATAGATAAGTCTTCTTAATAGGCGGCCTTTGGTAAGGTATCAAGATATAGCCGCTAGCAGGATAGACAGATGAGGGGGGGGGGAGGGGGGGGCACACTGACATTGAGAGAAAAATTTAATCATATAGTGCTTCTTTTTGAAGTTATCAAGAATGAACTTTATTTCAACGTCAAAAGTAGACAAAGGGACAGGTTATGGTCTTTGTTTTTAATACAGAGGAGTTTTAGTTTTAGCCCGACAGGATCCCGTTCTATAACCTACACCAGTCCACATACACTTGAAGTCAATGCTGGTATTTAAATAACAACGCCACCTTCCAAATCATCACCTGTGTGTCTTGAGTATATTTTTCTATTGCTGTACCTAAACCAACAACAATAAGATCTTAAACAAGATTTTACTTAGGTTTAACGAGTTATTTTAAAAACAACTTAAACATTTAATCTGCCAAGGAAGGCAAACCCCTAACCAATACTTGTTCTTGCATGTGAGAGGGGTCAACCAGGTCCACATCAGCATAACGACCACCCATGCCATGTCAAAGCTGACTCTTGGAACGGTCTTAGAACTTCCGCCTATCAGCGACGAAGCCGACGATTATCTCTAACTAGCAGCGGATGTCTTCCCATTTTTCCCACGTTTTCTTTAACTTGCTTTCTCTGTGTCTTTCTGTGTTTGTTTGTCTTTCCAATCAAATCTTGCGATCGAAATTTCTGGCACTTCCCAGTTAGCTAGCGCGCTGAAATTTTCAGGGAAGCTTTCTTTTGGATGACCATAGAATATGCAATTGTTATTATTACTAAATTGATCAATGGAAACATTTTATTGAGCATTTTAGACCGCTATATAATCTATATATATAATTCTCCTCTGCGAGCCATTAGAAAAAAAACCAGCGACGCGTACCTCGCGCGCAGTGAAGCGAACGATCCCACGTTGCCACAGGCTTAGGGGCAAATAATTTACTTTGAACCGAGTTTAAACTTACAGGATGTAGGCCAGTTTGGCGGAGACGATATGGTCGAGTGGTTGGGCACACGATTGCTATCCCACTCGACACGGGTTCAAATCTATTTCACACAACGATTTTTTTTTCGAGTTGTCTTTTTACGAGTTGTCTTTTTACGAGTTGTCTTCGTTTACCCAAAAAAAAAGTGAAAAGATAAAATCGATAGCAAGATTTTAATGCAAACAGACAAAGACTAAAAAGTAGAAAATAATAATCATTAAAAAAGTTTTTAAAAACCCACGTTTTCTGATTGAACTAAAAAGTAGAAAATAAATACTATACATCACAATAATGCAAGCGATCACTCTACTATAAGCGATCAAAAACGTGGGGCGCCGAAGTAAAAGTTATATTACTATTGATTAGATAATACTATTGACTTTTATTAGGGAGCTTGTAGAGAGTCAACAGTATTAGAAACTGTAAGAAAATCACGGCGCCCCACGTTTTTGATCGCTTATAGTAGAGTGATCGCTTGCATTATTGTGATGTATAGTATTTATTTTCTACTTTTTAGTTCAATCAGAAAACGTGGGTTTTTTAAACTTTTTTAATGATTATTATTTTACCTGTTGATTTTCACACCCTGCACTCACACATGGAAGCTCATTCACTGCACTGACTGAAGAAGGTCATTGAACTAGCTAACAGTACACTTCTAATGCCATCAGTACACTCCTAATGGCATCATTACATTCCTAATGACATCAGTACATCCCCAACGCTATCAGTATAGAGTATACTCCTAATGTCATCAGTACATTCCCATGCCATCAGTACACTCCTAATGTCATCAGTACACTCATAATGACATCAGTACACTCCTAATGTCATCATTTAGATGCCATCGGTAGACTCCTAATGACATCAGTACACTCCCATGACATCGGTACACTCCCATGACATCGGTACACTCCAATGACATCGGTACACTCCCAATCAGTACACCCATCTTACGATACGCACGCTGGGCTAACCATCATCACAGCACTGATTAACCGACCCCTAACCTAACCACAACTACACTAACCTAACCACCCCTACACTAACCTAACCACCACTACACTAACCTAACCACCACTACACTAACCTAACCACCACTCAGTGGCGTAGCGAGGTCGGGTGTCACCCGGTGCGGCACTTAATGGTGTCACCCCCCAGAGGCGTAGCGACCCTTCCCGGGGACAAACTTTCAAGTTTTCGATTTGCACCCCCCCCCTCAAACTTTCGATTTGCACCCCCCCCCTCAAGTTTTTCTCTATATATTTTGCTATTTTTTGTCTTGGTGTCACCCCCCTAAATGGTGTCACCCGGTGCGGTCCGCACCCCCGCCCCCCCTCGCTACGCCCCTGCCACCACTACACTAACCTAACCACAACTACACTAACCTAACCACCCCTACACCAACCTAACCACCCATACACTAACCTAAACATCCCTACACTAACCTAACCACCCCTACACCAACCTAACCACCCCTACACTAACCTAACCACCCATACACTAACCTAAACACCACCAAGCTAAACTAACCACTACCACCACCACACTACCCTAACCACTTCACTAGACTAGCAACCCCTACACTTACCTAACCACTACCAAACTAACCTAACCACCCCATACCCTAACCTAACCACCCCTACACTAACCTAACCACTACACTAATCTAACCCCCAATCCGCTAATTCCCCTAACCCTTGACCTAAACAAAAAACCCTGATCTTGACCCCCCCCCCCCCCCACTTCTCCCCGTGAAGAACAACTTCAGCAGATCTTCATGTAAGATCCTCAAATCTATAAGGTGAAGATTTATTTTTTAAAGAATCTCATTTTCTAGCAAGTGTATCGGGGTAAATGAATTTAATTGGTTATTGATTGGCAAGGAGCATCCTTAACGTATATAATCCTTTTGCACAGATTGTGTGGTCGTCTGTTTTTAGAAATTTTATTGAATGTAAAATAGTGAATAAATTACGTTTTATGTTAACATTTTTAGGAATAGAGAGTTCTAAGCAATAGTTTAGTAGAATTCTAATACCGCTTTGATAGTTTTAAAAATATGTATTAGTCATCGACAGAGTTTCTTCCAGGCATCTCTTCGGGGGGGCGAAGCCCCCCCGAAAATTTTTTACCGCCCCCCCGAACGAAATGGAATTTATATAATTTATATAGAAAATATATACTTTTAACAGTGTCCGCCCCCCCGAAGAAAGTTTACCGCCCCCCCCGAAGATTTCAAGTGCCCCCCCGGAGAAAAAAGTCTGGAAGAAACACTGGTCATCGATTCAGATGTACTTTCAATATGTAGCCTAAGCCCTAGTCCTAAACCTTAACTCTGTTAGAATGCTAGGGGTAATTTAGGGTTGTGATATAAAAATAAATAAAGCGGGCTTTTACTCAACATTTGAGATTAATTAAATTAAGATCTTTTAGCTATATTTGAAATTTCATCTACCTAACTGAAACAGTACTCAAGTTTTAGGATTTTGAGAAACTGGAAATACCACTTTTTGTTACCGGAAATAGCCAAATAGTTGTCAGGAGACTCCACATTTGATGTAATACTTATAAATGGAATCTCGTTAACATAACTAAAACGGAACTCAACGTATCATGTTTACAGACACACACAGACGGACAAAATTGAAAATCAAAGTTTTCCGGGTCCGGAAAGTTTAAAATCTTCAAACCGTGTCGAATTCTCGATTCAGATTTGTGTACGATTACAAAGCATACTTTTATATTTCGCTTTATATTGCGCATATGATAAAGTGGCAAAATCGTAAACGGCGAAAATTGTCAAAATCTCATTTAATTTTTATGCAGGTTTACAATAGTTACTCTAAAGGCTTTCACATGACTGAAACAGGAGCACTCTACTTCACCTGCCCCAGGACCGTAAGGTTCAAAAGAATACTTTATTATTTACTTTTTACTTTCCTTTATTTTCTTTCCTTTCTATACTTTATCTGCAACACTAATCCAACAGTGCAGTTACGCTATGTCAGATTTACAATGGTGAACAATGTTTTGAATATTCTTGGTGCGTAGGACGAACAGACAGGGATTTCCCGATTCTATAAATAAACCAGCAGCCCCGCGCCGATGCGAAATTGTAGGTGTCTTTTGACTGGAGGAGCCAGGGTTTTTTTCTTAGCACGATCTCTCGTATCTGGGGGGTGGGGTATCTCTCGTGTCTGGGGGGGGGGTATCTCTCGTGTCTGGGGGGGGGTATCTCTCGTGTCTGGGGGGCCATCTCTAATGAGGGTGTCGTATGTCCGGCGTCTTAAATCAATCGACGGAGTTAGGCGAGGTAAGACTTGGTATTAAATTATGCGGGGCCATTGCTCTCAGTGCTGATTGACCAATCAGGGTGGGTCTTACTTAAGTTGACGTGTAGGAAAGTATTTATTGAAAAAGATAAATTGATGGTGATAGGATATATTCATGGGAGGGAAAAGAGCTATATTCAACAAAATGATATTCAACATAGGAATTTGTGTGTAATGTCTATGTTTTTATTGCAGTGGAATTAGAAACGTGCACTAGATTGGAAACCCCCAAAGGAAAGGGGAAACTAGGTAGTCCAAAACAAATGTGGAAAAGGTCAGGTATCAGTGAAACAGAAGCAGCCGGAATGTCGTGGACCCAACTTGGAGGAATCGCCCAAAAACCGAGTACAATGGAGAGTTGTGGTTGCTCCCCTACGCTCCACAAAGGGTTTACAGGAATGATGGTAATGGGAATTAGATATATAAATTCTCCTGGAATGAACTTGCCAACTCTTATAATATACAAACCACCCACAGCCACCATTCACAAATCCACTTCTACCACCACCCACTAACCACGCCCTCCCACCACCAACCACCCCCTCCCACCACCCACCACCCACTAACCACGCCCTCCCATCACCAACCACCCCTCCCACCACCCACTAACCACGCCCTCCCACCACCCACTAACCACACCCTCCCACCACCCATTGGCCACGCCCTCCCACCCACTAACCACGCCCTCTCACCACCCACTAACCACGCCCTCCCACCACCCATTAGCCACGCCCTCTCTCCACCCACTAACCACGCCCTCCCACCACCCATTAGCCACGCCCTCCAACCACCCACTAACTACGCCCTCCCACCACTCACTAACCACGCCCTCCCACCATCGTTCATCCACTATCCACTATCTACCCCCTCCTAGCATCCACTAACCCCGCCATTCTACCAACGCTCATCCACTAACTTCCCCCTTCCCACCATCCACTATGACTAACCCCACGCCAAGCTAAAGCACACACAAACAACACCACACTGATAAATCAATGTTTATATCTCATCCCGCATTAACACAGGATTTAAGAGGTCAGCATAACCTAGCGCTTCTCGCTAATTGTTTTCTCTGATGGTAAATTAACAGTTGCCTTTTAGGCTTTTTTTATTTATTCAAATGCCGCCTCTGCCGATTGTAAGTCAACTTAGACCTGATTGCTTAGGAAACATTTTGGTTAACTAATTATTATCAGAACGAGGTTTCTTTAAATAGTTATATATTGATTGTGAAAGCTGGAAAGGAAGATGTTTTCTCTTACAGCTTGTAAATAAATTGTTACCTCCTGGAGGTTCGTAACAAAAAGTTGCCATTGAACTTTGTAGATAAACAGAAGCCCCTACCACCCCAACCGGCCCATTGTTGTCTACATTCATGGAATGGAAACAAAAATAAATTCTATTAATGAACTTTAAAAATGTAAAAACGAAAATTGCAATTCAAACTGTTGGTTTCTGAAGTTTGTTGCATCCCATTAAATAAAAATAAAAACTTAAAATATTATTTAACATATAAGTGAGGGTAAACACAACTTTATGTCATGGTTATACCATAGTTAGTTCATAACACGATTTACCAAATTCCTCCGACTAGTAGCCTATACATTGTTGTGCCTTGTTAGCAAATTGGACGATATCTTAAACTACTCAACATTGTATTTTAGACAAATATGTGATTTAATTTACACAACATTCAATAACTGTTCTATACACTCCCCATCATTGTGCTTTACACACGCTCATATTCTCCCATAGCTCTGCTTTACACACTCTCATATTTTCCTAAAATAGTTGTAATTTATATAGTTACATAACTGATTTATACCTTAACATATCTGTCCTCTACACTCCCCAAAGCTGTCCTCTACACTCATTATAGCTGTCCTCTACACTCCCCAAAGCTGTCCTCTACACTCCCCATATATGTTTCGCACCCTCCCATAAAGCCTAAAGCTAAACAAAAATTTGTAACTAATTCTACACAACCCTGATAGAGGCAGCTACTTGCAACATGGAGTCATGAATCTTGTGGGACAGAAAACTAAAAAAATCAATGATGTGTTTTTGTTTTGTTGAAGTCGCCTTAATGCCGTGGTCCATCATAAACAACACCACGTGACAACATCACGATCAGCTGATTGATCGTGCCATGAATGATGTGGTGGCGGCCATCTTGGTTTAACGACACAGTCCTTCATTGAGCATTATCTATTTGTGTTATTACCATAGTACGGTCATTTGTCCTTCAACTTTTAAGTTCATTTTTAAGCTGTATTCCAAATACGCCCACAGCTTTCTATTACATAGTCCACATATACCCATATCTCTAAACATACCCATACGTTCTACATATACCCATATCTCTACACATACCCATACGTTCTACATATACCCATATCTCTACACATACCCATACGTTCTACATATACCCATATCTCTACACATACCCATACGTTCTACATATACCCATATCTCTACACATACCCATACGTTCTACATATACCCATATCTCTACACATACCCATACGTTCTACATATACCCATATCTCTACACATACCCATACGTTCTACATATACCCATATCTCTACACATACCCATACGTTCTACATATACCCATATCTCTACACATACCCATACGTTCTACATATACCCATATCTCTACACATACCCACACATTACTAGAAAGGCCCACACATTGCTACAAATGGCCATACATTTCTACACATATCCATACGTTCTACGTATACCCATACATACATACACATTACCTATACGTTACTACTCATACTCATACATCCCTACACATACCCATACATCCCTAGACATACCCATACATTCCTACACATACCCATGCATCCCTACACATACCCATGCATTCCTAACCATATCCTTATGTTCCTACACATGCCCATATATTCCTACACATACCCATACATCCCTACACATACCCATACATCCCTACACATACCCATACATCCCTACACATACCCATACATCCCTACACATACCCATACATCCCTACACATACCCATACATTCCTACACATACCCATGCATCCCTACACATACCCATGCATTCCTAACCATATCCTTATGTTCCTACACATGCCCATATATTCCTACACATACCCATCATTCTAAACTTATCAATACATTCCTATAAATGCCAACAACACAATCCTACAAATGCCCATACATCTTTACATAAGCAAATCAGTTACCACAAAAACCCATGTAACTTATCTATAAGAGTTTCATTTTTATTGAAGGAGATTTCATTACCTCACCAACCACAACTATTTTATCAAAAATAATTTTTGATTTAGTTGAATTGTATTGGTATTTAAACAGTACCAATGTTTGTATTCTTGCATTGAGCGTTCGACGTTGTGAACATAATTGCCGATATTCTCTGGACTCGAATATTAAATTTTTACATATCCAATTTCATTAGATATAACCATATAGGGATACACTTGACTCTCTGTTATCCCCCAACGCCAAAATCCTCACAGTTAGCTATTGATAGCGACGGTACTCTAATGTGTAACAAAACAATCAACAAAACAGCAGTTCGAATGTTAAAGTTGATCGTTAATGGTAAGTTTCAGGTTTAATTAATAAAAACTTAATAGAATTGGTGCCAAATATACGTGACTAAATGTACAGTATACAAGTTTGAAATATTAAACTAACAGCTAATTTCTAAGCAGCATATTGTGTTAAATGTCATGGGTAAGCCCAATGCTAATGGCAAGTTTCTAGCTCAAGTATTGCTGAAATACAAATGACAAAATTTTTATCACGTAATGCTAAATAACACCAAGTTTCAGAGTAAAAATATATTGTTACAACTTCCCGCTGAAATAGAATGCTTATGACAAGTTTCGTGGCAAAAACAGCTGTTACAATGTGTTTTTTATTCAATGCTAATAACAAGTTTCCTGGCAAAACAACTGTTACAATATGTTCTTCATACAATGCTGATGACAAGTTTTGTAGCAAAAAAAAAACTGTTTCAATGTGTTCTTTATACAATGCTAATGACCTGATTTAGTGTTAAAAGACTCGGCAACACGTTTCTATTTATAATATCGTCAAACTAACACTCTAATAACAAGTGCCCTTGACTAAAACTATCACAGAGCTTAAAGTCCTATTTTTATTTTATAAACCGAACATCTGAGAAGCGCAGGCTAATCGGTCTGCCGATTCAAATCAGCACAAAACAAAGACGCCGATCCGGCCAGGCGCGGGCCTGGCCCTAAAGGCCTGTCGGACCCGCACTCGAGCTCCACTCGTGCTGAGACTAAAGATGGCCGTCGTGAGCGCTAATGACGGGGTTAAAAGACCGGGGTAACACTCCAGTGGTGAGTGGCTCTAGCCAGCGGGTTGACCTTCAGCGGTAGGGGGGGGTCAAAGGTTAGGGGTAAAAAAAAGAAGCAGATAGACACGCGCATGTCTGTGTGAGCTATATAAACGGAAGTGACGTGCATGGAATAATTATTTATCAAAATAGATCATAAAACTAAACTGCCTTTCTCTTCTCAAATTAAGTAAATATAAATGAAGTATTGTGCTTTTAAATATTTAATAATAATAGACTGCTTAGCCTCGAACTACGAACAGTTTACACATATAGCTACAAGTTGTGTTTGGAAATAGGAACTGTAGTAATTTGTGCCATTTCATGCAGTGTTTCTTCCAGACTTTTTTCTCCGGGGGGGCACTTGAAATTTTCGGGGGGGGGGGGGCGGTAGACTTTCTTCGGGGGGGGGGGGGGGGGGCGGACAATGTTAAAAGTATATATTTTCTATATAAATTATATAATTTTCATTTCGTTCGGGGAGGTAAAAAAATTTGGGGGGGGGGGGGGGCGAAGCATATATGATTGAGCATATTTTTTAGCATATTTTTTGTTTTTGTTTTTTTTTATTAGAAAACAATACAAATTCGATAATATAGATTAACAAGGATATAAAAATTTTTTTTACACCAATTATTTATTTACAGATATCGATAAACACATTTTTTTGAGTACTTTCATATTTTCAGGTAAAAAAAAATCTCCCCCGACCATCTCAAAAAAAAAGTGAAACAGTCAGACAACCACAGTATAAAATATGGGTCGATCAAATTTCTTTGCCCCCCCCCCTCTCCCTCCCACCCCCACCCCACCATCAATCAATCCCAGTCCAACTCACTCACCAGCCGTCCCGAGTACCGTCCAAATTAATAACCTCGTGACCGGGACATAATGACACGGGAGATAACTGGAGATAAGAAACGTATAAAATAAAGGCGGGAATCATCAAGCATGAACGCGATATGTTTAAGTAGTTCTCGGCTCCTCCCAGCAGTCAAATATAATTGCCGGACGAGGGGCGACAATTTCAAGGGAGATAATTCCTAGATGGCCTTGTAAAACTAATTTGATTTCGATTTTTTCCACCACTCCCCTTTCAAACATATCAACATTACTTTTTTTGCACATAATATCAAACTGTATTGAGCTTCATTTAATTTCGGAGATTAGAAAAATAATTAATTATGTTTGGATTATTAAAATACAAGGGCACACCGGGTTGGGTCAAGGGGGGTGTTGGGCTACCAACTAACCTTCACGATAAATTGATAATATATCCGGGTGTGATCAATAAAATATTGAGAGCTACCATTGTGATATTATCTATATACATATTTAAAAAATATATATATACATATATTTATAAAAATTATATAAAGGATATTAAACAATATATTATTTATATATATATAATAGATTGTATATATATATATATATATATATATATATATATATATATATATATATATATATATATATATATATATATACATTTATATATATATATATATACATTTATATATATATATATATATATATATATATATATATATATATATATATATATAATCTATTATATATATATATATATGACGCAGTAAGCTGAAACCAGCTCCAACCACATGCGATATACTGATGATGCCCATATTAACCTACTAAGAGAGTAAAAACGTATAGCGAATTTTTAAATATTTACAATTAGTTTTTTTTTGTTGGTTAAAAATTTCAATCAACGGTAATAAACGAAACAAGTTATTTATTTGCGAAATGCAGCTTTTTTTCTTTGTTACACTAAATTAGTTATTTTGGCATAACGTAAAACACTGCCTTAGGGACATGTAAAAAAATCAGTTCAATATCGATCGTAAGGTATCAGTTATCAAAATATTACAAATATGAACTTTGACCTTTGGGGCATTGTCTTTTAGCATCAACCCACAACCGCAGCAGAACTAATGTTGTTTTTCTATTGTAAATTAATTTCAAAACAGCTCCTCAAGTTTTTGCGTTCAACAGCAACTCAAGACAGATAACTTGTCTTTGATCTCTCACGTTTGGGGTTACCCGCCTTCCTTTGATCCGGTCACGTGCATAAACAGACCGTTGGCCGGGTGAGTAGAAATCTATGCTCTTCATTTCGGTCTTTTGGGTGAGTTTTTGGGGGCGGACTCGTGACACATTTTGTAGGGTGGATACACTTGATACACACATACAGTGGGGGTAGAGACACATAACACATAGGCCTACTGTAGAGTAGAGACACATAACACATAGGCCTACTGTAGAGTAGAGACACATAACACATAGGCCTACTGTAGAGTAGAGACACATAACACATAGGCCTACTGTAGAGTAGAGACACATAACACATAGACCTACTGTAGAGTAGAGACATATAACACATAGGCCTACTTTGGGGTAGAGACACACAATACAAGCCTACTGTAGAGTAGAGAAATAACACATAGGCCTACTGTAGAGTAGAGACAGATAACACATAGGCCTACTGTAGAGTAGAGACATATAACACATAGGCCTACTGTAGAGTAGAGACACATAACACATAGGCCTACTGTAGATTAGAGACATATAACACATAGGCCTACTGTAGAGTAGAGACACATAACACATAGACCTACTGTAGAGTAGAGACACATAACACATAGGCCTACTGTAGAGTAGAGACATATAACACATAGGCCTACTTTGGGGTAGAGACACACAATATAGGCCTACTGTAGAGTAGAGACACATAACACATAGGCCTACTTTGGGGTAGAGACACACAATACAAGCCTACTGTAGAGTAGAGACACATAACACATAGGCCTACTTTGGGGTAGAGACACACAATACAAGCCTACAGTAGAGTAGAGACACATAACACATAGGCCTACTTTGGGGTAGAGACACACAATACAAGCCTACTGTAGAGTAGAGACACATAACACATAGGCCTACTTTGGGGTAGAGACGCATAACACATAGGCCTACTGTATAGTAGAGATATAATACATAGGCCTACTGTAGAGTAGAGACATAACACATAGGCCTACTGTAGAGTATAGACACATAACACATAGGCCTACTGTGGGGTGGACACCCTTGACATATACTGTGGGGTGGAACACATAACACATACTGACGAGTGGAACACATAATACATACTGTGGAATGGAGACACATACTGTGGAGTGGACATATACTTCGAGGTAGAGACACATAACACATACTGTTAAGTAGCAACAAATTACACATACTTTGTGGTTTAATGGAGAGTAAGAAGGGCGTATACAAATAACAAATGTTAGTATGAACCCTTTTGTTAGGAGCCATAATTTGTCCGGTCACATCATATCTCTGATAGCCTTACAGCCATCACTGTATGTGTAAGTGGTTTACGCTGTCTTATATCGGACAAAGGCCTTCGTCTGACCCGTCAGCCGCCCGTATGTTCTCCTGTAGCTGGACAATTTCTCGCTAGCTCGAGTTGCAGCCCTTTTATGTGCTCAATAAATCTCGCGGATCGGTTGTTTGGTCTCGTGGCTTGGGAAGTTATAGATAATACGCTACTGTAGGAAGTTATAGATAATACGCTACTGTAGGAAGTTACTGATAATACGGTGCTGTAGGAAGTTATAGATAATACGCTACTGTAGGAAGTTATAATACGCTACTGTAGGAAGTTATAGATAATACGCTACTGTAGGAAGTTATAGGTAATACGCTACTGTAGGAAGTTATAGATAATACGCTACTGTAGGAAGTTATAGATAATATGCTACTGTAGGAAGTTATAGATAATACGCTACTGTAGGAAGTTATAGATAATACGCTACTGTAGGAAGTTATAGATAATACGCTACTGTAGGAAGTTATAGATAATACGCTACTGTAGGAAGTTATAGATAATACGCTACTGTAGGAAGTTATAGTTAATACGCTACTGTAGGAAGTTATAGATAATACGTTACTGTAGGAAGTTATAGATAATACGCTACTGTAGGAAGTTATAGATAATACGCTACTGTAGGAAGTTATTGATAATACGCTACTGTAGGAAGTTATAGATAATACGCTACTGTAGGAAGTTATTGATAATACGCCACTGTAGGAATCTATTGATAATACGCTACTGTAGGAAGTTATAGATAATACGCTACTGTAGGAAGTTATAATACGCTACTGTAGGAAGTTATAGATAATACGCTACTGTAGGAAGTTATAGATAATACGCTACTGTAGGAAGTTATAGATAATACGTTACTGTAGGAAGTTATAGATAATACGCTACTGTAGGAAGTTATAGATAATACGCTACTGTAGGAAGTTATTGATAATACGCTACTGTAGGAAGTTATAGATAATACGCTACTGTAGGAAGTTATAGATAATACGCTACTGTAGGAAGTTATAGATAATACGTTACTGTAGGAAGTTATAGATAATACGCTACTGTAGGAAGTTATAGATAATACGCTACTGTAGGAAGTTATAGATAATACGCTACTGTAGGAAGTTATAGATAATACGCTACTGTAGGAAGTTATAGATAATACGCTACTGTAGGAAGTTATAGATAATACGCTACTGTAGGAAGTTATAGATATTACGTTACTGTAGGAAGTTATAGATAATACGCTACTGTAGGAAGTTATAGATAATACGCTACTGTAGGAAGTTATAGATAATACGCTACTGTAGGAAGTTATAGATAATACGCTACTGTAGGAAGTTATAGATAATACGTTACTGTAGGAAGTTATAGATAATACGCTACTGTTATAGATAATACGCTACTGTAGGAAGTTATAGATAATACGCTACTGTAGGAAGTTATAATACGCTACTGTAGGAAGTTATAGATAATCCGCTACTGTAGGAAGTTATAGATAATCCGCTACTGTAGGAAGTTATAGATAATACGCTACTGTAGGAAGTTATAATACGCTACTGTATCAGCGATACTCACACCAGGATAACTTGCTCAAACAAAACCCACCTAGTGTTGAAAAGTCCAGGAAATAAAATATCGGTCATGACATTGAAATATGAATACATAATGAGGCACAAGGTCACGACAATGACATATGAATACATAATGAGGCACAAGGTCACGACAATGACATATGAATACATAATGAGGCACAAGGTCACGACAATGACATATGAATACAAAATGAGGCACAATGTCTCGACATTGAAATATGAATACATAATGAGGCACAAGGTCACGACATTGAAATATGAATACATAATGAGGCACATGGTCATGACATTGAAATATGAATACATAATGAGGCACAAGGTCACGACAATGAAATATGAATACATAATGAAGCACAAGGTCATGACATTGAAATATGAATACATAATGAGGCACAAGGTCACGACAATGACATATGAATACAAAATGAGGCACAAGGTCACGACATTGAAATATGAATACATAATGAGGCACAATGTCTCGACATTGAAATATGAATACATAATGAGGCACAAGGTCACGACATTGAAATATGAATACATAATGAGGCACAAGGTCACGACATTGAAATATGAATACATAGTGTACATACATGTTTTTTTTTCTGTCCCTTGATTATGAACTTGTTTTAATGAATTAAACTAGGGATCATTACAGTTCATACGGTTTAAGATCTGCTTTCCAATGAAAGTTATTGACAACTGGTATATTCATAAAGATATTGTGAATCGTAAAGTATTTTCAAGCAGCACAATTCCAGATGAAAACGTTTACAAGTATTGAGAACACGTTTATTCAGAAAACTATCGTATCGAGTTTTGCCTTACCCCGTTCACGATTTCAAAGACATTTTTTTTAAACTGATAAAAAATTGCTGAAACCCTAATGACCTAATTATCCAACAGTTACATGGTTTCTCGCTAATTACAACAGGCCAAAGTTACATAATGTTTTTAGTTGGGCAATGCCATTACAAACAAGGGGTGTAAATGCTCTGACAGATTGTAGTGACATAGCTCACTTGAGTGCTTAAAATTATTTTTCGCGTAATGCACCTGTGTGATTTAGCCTCGATTTTCGCATGGTTGACCTACTTAAGAAAGTTGACGAACCTCTGATCTGAATGCTAATTAGTTTCACAATTAGATATTGATTAAATTGCCCTTTTCAAATGTAAAAATTGTTTGTTATGTAAAAGACGCCATTGTTCTTTTACGAAGATGCCTTGAAAATTTTTTGAACCATCTGAAATACAGCAAAGCGTGAAAGAAATCGCATACCAAACGGAACCGCAAGGGGTCGGAGTGGTCGAGCCAGTTCGAACCCTCTGGTAGATGAGGCTCGATAGCTGGGAAAAGCAACTCCTTCTAGGAGAGACAACTCCAAAATCAAACAATTGCTGCCTTGTAGTTTGTTCTTGGTTGGACAAAGGCTATGGAAGCAAATCTTGGAAGAAAAGCAAGCTGAAATCTGAGCCAACGGCCTGTGTAGCGCATAACAAGTTGACACATACTTAATTGTGTTGAAAGAAATCCCTTCCAACACTAAAATTCAGAACGCAGAAGAAGAAAAAGAAGAGAAAACCGGATAATTTTCTCAACTTTTAACAAGCTTTTATTTAACTCACTTCCTCTGTCTGTCGTCAGTCTAGACGGAAACGCAGGAGTGAAAATTCGGACAGTTCTACTTGACAGATACGATTCACAGTTGGCACGTGGGTCAAGACATGAAGACAATGCAATCTGAAACTAAATTTGACTTAATTGGATGCCTAATTAATTTTTTATGAATTAATAAAAATTTGGACCGAATAAGTAGGCATGTCTAGGCAACCACACCACACGCGTCATCACCTTCAATAGCTTCAATGGCTGCGTTCAAAAACCATTGCGCGCCTACTGAACGTGATGTTCAGTAGGCGCGCAATGGTTTTTAGTCATGTAACTCTATTGTAAAAAAAAAAATTCATAAAAAACGTTTTAATAACAAGCTTTTATGTAATGATGCACTAAAAAGTAGAAAATAAATTATAGACTACTATTTAAATAACTATAAAGAAAAGCGCGGGTGTCTTCCTTAACATTAGTAAAGGTATCCAATAGATACTAAAGTGACCCACGCTTTTCTTTATAGTTATTTAAATAGTAGTCTATAATTTATTTTCTACTTTTTAGTGCATCATTACATAAAAGCTTGTTATTAAAACGTTTTTTATGAATTTTTTTTTCAGTACTTTACATGTTTTATTTACAATAGAGTTACATGACTAAAAACCATTGCGCGCCTACTGAACATCACGTTCAGTAGGCGCGCAATGGTTTTTGAACGCAGCCATTACGTGATGGCGCAGCTATTGAAGGTGATGACGCGTGTGGTGTGGTTGGCTAGACATGCCTACTAATTCGGTCCAAATTTTAATTAATTCATTAAAAATCAATTAGGCATCCAATTAAGTCAAATTTAGTTTCAGATTGCATTGTCTTCATGTCTTGACCCACGTGCCAACTGTGAATCGTATCGGTCAAGTAGAACTGTCCGAATTTTCACTCCTGCGTTTCCGTCTGGACTGACGACAGAGGAAGTGAGTTAAATAAAAGCTTGTAATAAAACATGTAAAGTACTGAAATAAAATACTTAAAAAAAACTTTTTAAAAAACCACGTTTTTCTTGTGGACTAAAAAATAGAAAATAACTATTTACATACATTTGATGACAAAAAACGTGGGTACGTTCACCATCAAATTTCCCGACCCATCTGCCCGACCCACGTTTTTTGTCATCAAATGTATGTAAATAGTTATTTTCTTTTTTTTAGTCCACAAGAAAAACGTGGTTTTTTAAAAAGTTTTTTTTAAGTATTTTATTTTCTCCTTTTTAGTCCGTTGCTACACATGAAAAACGTGGTTTTTAAAAAAGTTTTTTATATAGTTTATTTTCTACTTTATCTAATGACTTGATTAAGTATGAACTGACTAAGTGTTTATAAATACACGGACTAAAAAAATCTTGAGCGACCAGGATTCGAACCTGGGTTGTCGCGGCCACAACGCGAATTACTAACCACTATACGATCACGGCCAGCGCGCTCACATCGATTGGGGCCGAAGTAACTGTGTCAATAAGCCTTCAGTCTTGTCGGTATCTTTAGAAATCATGTCCTCAATTTTATGGTCCTTTGGGCGTAATTAAATTAAGCTAATTACGGTCTCTAATTGCTAGTTTTTATGATTGCATCTGAAATTGTTAGGCGAAAGTAGCATGCATGCCAAATTTCAGGTCTCTAGAGCAATCAGAAGTGGGCTAATTTTCGATGTCAATTTTAACAACAAACAAATCCACACATCCACAAACGCGAAGCTGAGTTAAGAATAAAATACTTAAAAAAAAACTTTTTAAAAAACCACGTTTTTCTTGTGGACTAAAAAGTAGAAAATAACTATTTACATACATTTGATGACAAAAAACGTGGGTACGTTCACCATCAAATTTCCCGACCCATCTGCCCGACCCACGTTTTTTGTCATCAAATGTATGTAAATAGTTATTTTCTACTTTTTAGTCCACAAGAAAAACGTGGTTTTTTAAAAAGGTTTTTTTTAAGTATTTTATTTTCTCCTTTTTAGTCCGTTGCTACACATGAAAAACGTGTTTTTTAAAAAGTTTTTTATATAGTTTATTTTCTACTTTATCTAATCACTTGATTAAGTATGACTTGACTAAGTGTTTTTAAATACACGGACTAAAAAAATCTTGAGCGACCGATACGCTTTAAACAGAGAAAGGGTGTAATTTACGTTGCTGGCGTGGAGATCTACTCACGAATCACGTGATCAAATCTCCCATAAACAAACAAATAAACGCGAAGCTGAGTTAAGGAAAAACGTGTTTATGTGTATTTTAGCATGCCCAGCGTACCAACCGTGTCACCGTTAACAATGTGTTACCGTGTCCGTTCTCCTTTTTAGTCCGTTGCTACACATAAAAAACGTGGTTTTTTAAAAAGTTTTTTTAAGTATTTTATTTTCTCCTTTTTAGTCCGTTGCTACACATGAAAAACGTGGTTTTTAAAAAAGTGTTTATAAATACACGGACTAAAAATCTTGAGCGACCAGGATTCTAACCTGGGTTGTCGCGGCCACAACGCGAAGTACTAACCACTATACGATCACGGCCAGCGCGCTCACATCGATTGGGGCCGAAGTAACTGTGTCAATAGGCCTCCAGTCTTGTCGGTATCTTTAGAAATCATGTCCTCAATTTTATGGTCCTTGGGGCGTAATTAAATTAAGCTAATTACGGTCTCTAATTGCTAGTTTTTATGATTGCATCTGAAATTGTTAGGCGAAAGTAGCCTGTATGCCAAAATTCAGATCTCTAGAGCAATCAGAAGTGGGCTAATTTTCGATGTCAATTTTAACAACAAACAAATCCATCCACAAACGCGAAGCTGAGTTAAGAAAAACGTGTTAAAAACGTGTTAAAAAAAATTCATAAAAAACGTTTTAATAACAAGCTTTTATGTGATGATGCACTAAAAAGTAGAAAATAAATTATAGACTACTATTTAAATAACTATAAAGAAAAGCGTGGGTCTCTTCTCAAATATTAGTAAAGGTATCCAATAGGTACTAAAGTGACCCACGCTTTTCTTTATAGTTATTTAAATAGTAGTCTATAATTTATTTTCTACTTTTTAGTGCATCATCACATAAAAGCTTGTTATTAAAACGTTTTTTATGAATTTTTTTTATTATTACAAGCTTTTATTTAACTCACTTCCTCTGTCGTCAGTCGTCAGTCTGTCTAGACGGAAACGCAGGAGTGAAAATTCGGACAGTTCTACTTGACCGACACGATTCACAGTTGGCACGTGGGTCAAGACATGAAGACAATGCAATCTGAAACTAAATTTGACTTAATTGGATGCCTAATTGATTTTTTATGAATTAATTAAAATTTGGACCGAATTAGTAGGCATGTCTAGCCAACCACACCACACGCGTTATCAATAGCTGCGCCATCACGACCACGTAATGGCTGCGTTCAAAAACCATTGCGCGCCTACTGAACGTGATATTCAGTAGGCGCGCAATGGTTTTTAGTCATGTAACTCTATTGTAGATAAAACATGTAAAGTACTGAAAAAAAATTCATAAAAAACGTTTTAATAACAAGCTTTTATGTAATGATGCACTAAAAAGTAGAAAATAAATTATAGACTACTATTTAAATAACTATAAAGAAAAGCGTGGGTCACTTTAGTATCTATTGGATACCTTTACTAATGTTAAGGAAGACACCCACGCTTTTCTTTATAGTTATTTAAATAGTAGTCTATAATTTATTTTCTACTTTTTTACAAGCTTTTATTTAACTCACTTCCTCTGTCGTCAGTCGTCAGTCTGTCTAGACGGAAACGCAGGAGTGAAAATTCGGACAGTTCTACTTGACCGACACGATTCACAGTTGGCACGTGGGTCAAGACATGAAGACAATGCAATCTGAAACTAAATTTGACTTAATTGGATGCCTAATTGATTTTTTATGAATTAATTAAAATTTGGAATGAATTAGTAGGCATGTCTAGCCAACCACACCACACGCGTCATCAATAGCTGCGCCATCACGACCACGTAATGGCTGCGTTCAAAAACCATTGCGCGCCTACTGAACGTGATATTCAGTAGGCGCGCAATGGTTTTTAGTCATGTAACTCTATTGTAGATAAAACATGTAAAGTATGAAAAAAAAATTCATAAAAAACGTTTTAATAACAAGCTTTTATGTAATGATGCACTAAAAAGTAGAAAATAAATTATAGACTACTATTTAAATAACTATAAAGAAAAGCGTGGGTCACTTTAGTATCTATTGGATACCTTTACTAATGTTAAGGAAGACACCCACGCTTTTCTTTATAGTTATTTAAATAGTAGTCTATAATTTATTTTCTACTTTTTAGTGCATCATTACATAAAAGCTTGTTATTAAAACGTTTTTTATGAATTTTTTTTTTACAAGCTTTTATTTAACTCACTTCCTCGTCAGTCGACAGTCTGTCTGTCTAGACGGAAACGCAGGAGTGAAAATTCGGAAACTTCTACTTGACCGATACGATTCACAGTTGGCACGTGGGTCAAGACATGAAGACAATGCAATCTGAAACTAAATTTGACTTAATTGGATGCCTAATTGATTTTTTATGAATTAATTAAAATTTGGACCGAATTAGTAGGCATGTCTAGCCAACCACACCACACGCGTCATCAATAGCTGCGCCATCACGACCACGTAATGGCTGCGTTCAAAAACCATTGCGCGCCTACTGAACGTGATATTCAGTAGGCGCGCAATGGTTTTTAGTCATGTAACTCTATTGTAGATAAAACATGTAAAGTACTGAAAAAAAATTCATAAAAAACGTTTTAATAACAAGCTTTTATGTAATGATGCACTAAAAAGTAGAAAATAAGTTATACACTACTATTTAAATTACTATAAAGAAAAGCGTAGGTCTCTTCTCAAATATTAGTAAAGGTATCCAATAGGTACTAAAGTACTAAAGTGACCCACGATTTTCTTTATAGTAATTTAAATAGTAGTGTATAATTTATTTTCTACTTTTTAGTGCATCATTACATAAAAGCTTGTTATTAAAACGTTTTTTATGAATTTTTTTTTGAATAACCTAATTGATCTTTCTCACGCGTGCCTGGATTAATTTCCTTTGATGAACCACAAACTTGAAGACATAATACACTCAAAAAGTGTATTACATCGGCAAAATATCGAGTTTTTAAATCGATTTCCGGGCGACATTTGAAAATTGTTCATCCAATCGTTGAAAAAGCGAATGTATTTTTAACGTGAATTATGAGCGACATTTAAATTTATTTTTCTTAAATCGCCGAAATAAAGACTGTATTTTTAGCGTGAATTTTTGAGCGTCATTCTAAACTTGTGTTTCTTAAATCGTTGAAGTAGCGAATTCATTTTAAATGCGAGTTCATGAAACACGTCTTTGTCGTATTGCTATCGCTAAACTCTTGGGCTCCGAGCTGTCGACAAATTAAATTTGGGTTAACTAAATTCATCAGGGTAAGCAACTCCCTGTGTTGTTCCCAATTTTCATTAGAGTTACAGCCCTTTCTGCTTGTGTTATGGTTTTCTCTCGTTGAATTACTGCCCCTGTGTATTTGTTCTGGCACTATTCAAGAAACGAAGGAAAGGGTGTTGTAACAAGAAATTTGTTCTTATTCTAAAGAAGTTTTCCTTTTAAGATCACGTTTGTACCTTACACCATTGGAGAGCTCCGGACTATACACAGAATGCAGTTGTCATGAGACCTCTACCATCTTTTTTTTTTTAATTCTTGAAATATTTTCTAATAACATAGGACGTGGAAGTTTGATAAATTACACAGGAAAGCCCCGAATCAGTTACGTGCTTGAAGTTCTAGCCCCTGTCCATAGAGCTCCAAAGTATTACTACAGCTGTAGCTCTATTTCCACCATGGAAGATTTGCTGACATAACAACGCGCTCTATGAAAACTTGAGGCATGGGAGTTTTTTCTACTCTTATATTTTTATAGTGGGGCGGACTGGTGGAGTGGTAGGGCGCTCGAGTGCTAGACTGCAGGTCTCGAGTTCGGATCTTGGTCTGGACTAGGACAAGTTGAGCCTACTCAGCTGTGATCGGTACCTGACTCATGTTAGGGTACGTAAAGACGGTTGGGTATAGTGCTGACTACACTATACCTTCATATCTTTACATGCTAGATTCGTAAAACAAATGGACTCTACTTCATCTGCACTAAGGATGTTTAGGTCTGAAAGGGGAACTATTTACCTCATATGTTAATACAACTCGCGTCCGTAGTTGCCTGAGTCCACACAGCTCTGATAAGTACCTGGACTCAAGTTAGGTAAAATTAAGACAGATGGACATAGTGCTGACTACACTATAAGTTTACACGCAGAGGTCAATGAAGAATAAAATCAACCCATTTGTCTTGGGCACAGAGGCGTAGCGACCCATCCCGGTGCCCGGGGACAAACTTTCAATTTGCCCCCCCCCATATATTTTTTATATTTATAATTCAAAATAGCAGCTAAAATGAGCTTATTTTGGCGTCCCTAGGGTCGGCGCCCGGGGACATATGTACCCCCTCCCCCGCACCCCCGTCGCTACGCCTCTGCTTGGGCACTGCTGAGGATCTGTTAAAACAATTTGATTTTTTTTAAAAGTCGAAGTCACGTATCTTGAATACTGCAAGCACCCAATTCAAGCAAATCTATAGGACTACTCTTCTTCAAGTGGAGGTGATTTTGTGAAGGACGTGGGAGGAGGAGTGGGTGGTGGGCGTGGGTGGTGGGGGTGGGTGGCAGGCTGTGAACTTTAGTGGAAACGAGGCTGAAAATCCAATTTTCGACCTGCCAAAAAATGTAACAATTTTATTAGTTTTCTTCTAATCACGTGATAACCGTGACCCTAGAAGTTTCTAATCACGTGATAACCGTGACCCTAGAAGTTTCTAATCACGTGATCAACGTGACTCTAGAAGTTTCTAATCACGTGATTTAGCTGTGAGAAGTTAAGGCCGGAGTTAATTTTGTCGTAGTTTTAAGATCCCCTCCCCTCACAGTTCTTTCTTCAGCTGAGACGATAGGTTAGATAAATTTTGCAGTTTGTTCATGATTGAATAAAGGCTATGGAAGCAAATCCAAAAAGAAAAGCAGGCTGAAATCTGAGTCAACGGCCTAAATGGCGCATAACCAGTTCACACGTATACTTAATTGTGTTGGAGGGCATCCCTTCCAACACTAAAATTAAGAACGATGAAGAAGAAGAATACGGAGCAATGAAATTCTTAAAGCCGCATTTTTACTTTCTCGTATATACGAAGTATAGAGAAAGTATTGTAATCGTGCACAAAAATCACTTGAAATTTTAACAATTTTCACCGTATTACACCTCAGTCCTTCATCACATCCGAAGTTTAGAGGACTTATTTTAATCGGGCAAAAATTATCAATCCAGATTTATCAAAACTAAGAGGTTTTATGCGTAATCAAGTCTGAAAAACCGGGCTTTGCAATTCTGTCCGTATGTCTGTGTGTGTGTCTGTGTGTGTGTCCGTGTGTAAACACGATAACTTGAGTACCGTTACAGCTAGGTTGATGAAATTTCATATATAAGTATTTTATCAAAATCGTAGATCCGTATCAACTTTTGAGCGATTTCCGATAACCGGAAGTGGTACTTTTTCTAAATTTTTTTTAAAAGCCTATAACTTGAGTACTATTAACTAACCTTCTGTTAAATTTTGAGTAATTTCCGTTGACCGGAAGTAGTAATTTACGCTACTTCCGATTTCTCAAAAAACTAATGTAAATTTTAAAAGTACTAATAATATTGCGCACTATTATGCGCTTTTTTATTTGGCGTTCACTTGGTGTGCAATTAATTTGTCTACGAGATTTTATTCTATTTTAAAAAGTTTAAGTATTTAAAATGAATTAAAAATCATGTCTATAGCCCGAGTTCCCATCCCCTGTTATTTTATGTAAGAATATTCGAGAAAGTTTAGGGGAGATCACTCCCGGTTTATTTTTTTTAAATTATGTCTTTTTCTTCTTTTTTTTTTTTTTTTTTTTTAAATACTTTTATTTTCTATAAAACAAAATACAACATATTTACAGTAAACTTGGTTTACATATCTGTGAAGTACATATAATAATTATATACATTATACAGGAATATGACATATTTACAGTATGCTGGTTTACATTACTTTGAAGAAATATATTAATTGTATGCAAGAAGAAAAAAAAAAAAAAAAAGGAAATACAACTTATTGACAGTGACGTTTTATGTAGTTGTATGTAGTTAGATGGAATCGGGGTCGTTATACTTATTTGCACCCTGATTCGAACTTGGGGCTTAAAGGTTAGCAGTCCAGTTTTCTACCACTAGACCACTCTTTCTCCATACTAAGGAGGTGAGAAAATAATAATTGTCGTAGGCACAGTTGTCTAGCGGGGTAAGGATTTGAAGAGGGGTGGGTGCGTTAGGCGTGGTTTTTCATATGGGATGGATGGATGGGGGGGGGGGGGGAGGTCATGAACTATAGCTTGTGTAAGTTAACAAAAACTTTTAATGTCGGCGGCTGAGCTGGGGCGGGTAGGATTGGTGTGTTCTAGTCGCGTGCTGGGGTGTGGAGTTACAGTGGGAGTTTCTTTTAAAGGTCAACAATTAATTACAGAGGTTCTCATAAGAGAGTTCAAATTATGTCTTTAAACTATAGTAATAGAAAGTATTTTTTAATTTTGTCAGTTTAATAAAGCGTAAAGTCTAAAATTAACCTTTCTTTTAAATGTTAAAACTTTCATATTTGCATTGTTTTCGGTAGCAAACTGTAATAAACATAAAAAATACTAAGCCAGCACAGATAAACGTAAATCATATCGACAGAGAGAGTGTTTAATCAACAGATATAGGCTGCGTATCGTGGGCAGAACTGCTATTATTTTGTTTTATGGCCCAGGATATTTCCAATGTAAGTCACAACAGGCGGAGTGATCTCCCTTATTTATAGAACTGTTATAATAATTATATCGTGTGTAGGTGTTTATCGTGTGTAGGTGTTTTACTGTGTTTACTGTGACGGATACAAAAAACCATCCTATAAATTTAGGATTAAAAAAAAACAACGTAAAATCCACTTTTTATTTAAATTCACATTAAAATGCTAATTCACAGGTGCCGCGTAATTTGCACGGTTAATGAGCGGACGTTGTGAACGCATTAATTAACACTTTTAATGAGTCGCCTTGACACTACGACGGAACAATTTTCAAGTAAAATGCTTCAAGTGCTAATCTTACTTGTAACGTTCCCAGATATAATGAGACGAAATTTTCACCAAAAAATTGTCTGTACATAATTCGTATGGCTTCCCCTGTTGGAATTGATCCCTATGTCTAGAAAAAAAAAAGTTCGCATGTTTTCAAACCACGCAAGGCTATTCATGATACCGTATGTGAGGACATACAGGAAAATATACGCTCGTTCAAATATGACGGCATATAAAGCAGGGGAAGTAGAGTTTTTCTATTATTCTATTATAAATCGCCCTTGAAGCTAAACTTGCTAGGTGTCATTTTATTTTTTCCATCTAGTTAAAAAGAAAAACTCCAGACAACATTTCGAAATCCGTTCGTCTTCTAGTAACAATTTAACAATTTAATTTTAAAAATACCAAGACGATTTTCTAAAACCTGCTCTATATATCTAGCAGTGTTTCATATAATCAAATACAATTTGTTTTTTTTTTTGTATTAAGAACTGTTGATGAAATATAGTATTTTATTATTATTTAATTGACTTAGCCTTGCATTACGTCCATATTCTACCCCTTGTTTATTACTAGCTCGAATGGTAGATCTAGGGAATGGGAAGGGGGGATTGTAGTTCTCTAACTTCAGACATTTAGGGACAAAATATGAGAAAAATGTAGGCCTACAAAAAGTTAAACTTTGTTCATTCTTAATTGATATTAAATTTGATTAATTATTAGGCAAATCTTAGGGAAAATATAGAGGACCCTACTCTCCAATATATTTCATCTAGAGAAAAAAAGTTCAAAAGCAGGATCCGCCCATGTCTCCCTCCGTTATGTAGCTCACACACACATTGAAATAAACGGAATAAGACCACCGTCAAATCCACATTGGTAGCCAACTCACGTCGAGCTTGCAATAGCAGTAATGTTGTTTAGTTCAACAATAAAGGTGATCCAACCCCCCCCCCCCCCCGATCCCCCACCCCATTCGATAATGACATCTGTCTATAGCTTGTTTTAATTGAATTACTGCAACTAATTCTACACATGTTGTTGCGTTGAAGTCCACACAAGTAAACAAATCGATTCTTTAGACGTAACTCCCTTCAATGAGTTTGTATCCAACTGGTATATCAAATTCAAGTTCGCAGAAAAGACAAAACAATCTATTTTTATGATGTACTTGTAACCTACCTACAAGTTTTCGAACGCGTGGAGGTTTTTGGTGGGAACCGAGTTTTCTAAATTATGAGGGATCTCAAACGGGGTCCAGGATGGAGTCTCATTCGAGGACAGACAAGGAGGGGTCTCAAAAGTAGACCAAACAGACAAGGAGGTGTCTCATAGGTAGTATGTAAACAAAGATGAGTCTCAAACGGGGACGCAACAGACAAAGATGGGTCTCAAACGGGGACGCAACAGACAAAGATGGGTCTCAAACGTGGACGCAACAGACAAAGTTGGGTATCAAACGGGGATTCTACAGCGGTTTTAGCAACTTGGGGTAGTTATTAAGTGGCTTACATTTTAATCAGTGGTTCCCAACCTGGGTTCGATCGAACCCCAGCGGTCCAGTGAGTCAGTCTCACGGGTTCGCCGTGTCACAAATGTCACAACAATGTCACTAAACTCTCCCACAAATGTCATTCAATTACCACACCAGCGTCAAGCAACCATCACATAAATGTCACAACAGTGCCACAAAACTGAAAGAACTATAAGGTCGTTAATCATTCATCTAATACGATTTGGTGTAAGTATTTTAACATAGCACTTATTTAAAACAATCGAATATGTGTTAAACATTGTATACGTAATAGCTAAGTAAAGATGTTTTAAAATGAATTATTATATTCCTAGTAATATTATTACTACATACTATATCCAATAACAATTTATAAATAAGCAAATAGCAATTTTATTGGATTAATTATACGTCATAAAAAACAGTGTTAAACTTTTAATTTAAAAATCTGAACGATTATTCCAAATTGCTTTGACTACACAATAAACAAAAACAATGGTTGAAATCTAAAAGAAAAAAAATAACAAAAAAAAAAAAAAACCCAAAAAAAAAACCCCCCAAAAAAAAACAATGAAAAACAGCCAGCTGAAATGTGACGCCACCGGAAACAGAAACATGATATGGTTTCTTGTTTTGCTTCGATTTTAGATCCGGTTTAGGATTTTAAAAACCGCCCCATCCAGGACCAGCCCGTAAAAGTTTAATTCAGCCGACTCGATTTTTAATTGGGAATTGCCCCCTTGTTTACCCTAAGAATTGTTTATCTAAATTATAAACACGACTCGCCACAACAGCTGGTGTGTCTGACTGTAATTTTTTTGGACAACAAAAGTTTTTGTGGTAATACAATCATATCGTAATAAATAGGTGGGACAGACACTCTGCTAGGAGAGACAACTCCAAAATCAAACAACAGCTGCCTTGTAGTTTGTTCTTGGTTGGACAAAGCAAATCCGAAAATTAAAGCTTGCTGAAATCGGAGTCAATAGCCTCAATGGCGCATAACCAGTTGACACGTATACTTAATTGTGTAGAAGGGGATCCCTTCCAACACTAAAAAATTACGAACGATGAAGAAGAAGTGTAGTAAGTTCATGGTGAATTAAAAAAAAGTATGTGTAATTTTATTGATTTTAGACGAGAGTGGGCGTAATCTACCCCACAGTGTAGGGAGGGGAGGGGATGTTGATTTTGCTTGGTGGATGCGTGGAATAAGGCTTTGACATAACAATGCTTGAGGGAAATATCAGTGTTGTTCTTAGCTATGTGCTTTGTCGTCATTATGCGGAAGTTTGGAGAAGAGTTAAAGTTAGGTATCGGCTTGGTATTGAGGGTAAGGTAAGACCAGGGCTGGGCTAGAGTGTTAGATTTAGGTGTAGGGTAATGATAATAGGGAACACTTTGACAGAACATCGGTCTTAGATTTAGGTCTAGGTTAAGGTAGCGACATTTGCAAACACAATTGACTTCTCGGGAAAATAGTGAAGCCGAAACTACCCACCAATCCGTGAAAATCATGTAAGCAGAAATACACACCAACCCTGCTACACACAAACCCTTACTACACACCAACCCCTACCACACACGAACCCTTACTACACACCAACCCCTGCTACACATCAACCTTTTCTACACACAAAACCCTTACTACACACCAAGCCCTACAACACACCAACCCCTTCTACACACCTACCCCCTTCTACAGACCAACCCCTACTCCACACCAACCCCTACTACACACCAACCTCTACTCCACACCAACCTCTACTCCACACCAACCTCTACTCCACACCAACCCCTACTACACACCAACCCCTACTACACACCAACCTCTACTCCACACCAACCCCTACTCCACACCAACCCCCTACTACACACCAACCTCTACGCCACACCAACCCCTACTACACACCAACCCCTACTCCACACCAACCCCTACTCCACACCAACCCCCTACTACACACCAACCTCTACTCCACACCAACCCCTACTACACACTAACCCCTACTCCACACCAACCCCTACTCCACACCAACCCCCTACTACACACCAACCTCTACTCCACACCAACCCCTACTACACACTAACCCCTACTCCACACCAACCCATACTACACACCAACCTCTACTCCACACCAACCTCTACTCCACACCAACCCCTACTACACACCAACCCCTACTCCACACCAACCCCCTACTCCACACCAACCTCTACTCCACACCAACCCCTACTACACACTAACCCCTACTCCACACCAACCCATACTACACACCAACCTCTACTCCACACCAACCTCTACTCCACACCAACCCCTACTACACACCAACCTCTACTCCACACCAACCCCTACTCCACACCAACCTCTACTCCACACCAGCCCCTGCTACATACCAACCCGACACGCGACACCCCCATACACAGTCATGGTCCAGCGGGTATTTCCGATACTCAGCTATGATAAGAGGATGAGACGTATTTTTTTTAATCCCACAAAGGGGAAGAAATCTCGACAAGTAACACGAGAGCGACAGGTTGTTATCTCCCATGTCACACGATTGCGTCCCCTTAAGAAAAATTTAACGTTTGAATTTTTTAACATTCTATTTGATTATTTGGGTAGTAATTTAGCGAAATTGTTTTGAAAATTATTATAGCCTAGTATTTTATTATTTTAGCTTAGCCTAATTTGTTCATTCAAAATTTCATATATATTTTTAAATATTTATTCTTTGAATGCGAAAACACAAATTTCTTACTTTAGTTCTTACCGTTCTTGTAAAGTTCTCGCATGTTTAAAACGAGCTCTAACTAATTACTAGTTTTATTATTAAAAAGAACATCTTCAAAAAAAAAATTATATTAAAATGGAGTTATTTCCCTTAATGTAGAGTTTTTTTTTTGGTGAGTAAAATAAAAGACTACCCATTATTTTCAATTTTAAACTCATTTCTTTAAAAAAAAAGAAACTTTTAAAACTTCATGTTTTGTGTGGAAGTGTGTGTGTATTTTTAGTTCCTCAAATTTATACCACATTTTGTTCAGGTTAAAAATCCGGTATTAAATAGAATTTGTCGTACATCTATTACAATCTGGAACTTGAACTTACGCGTAGAACAGCCACAATATCAGACATAGTTAAACTAGACTCTATACAGTCTGTATTTAGGTATAGAGAGTCAGTCTCTAGTATGGAGAGTCAGTCTTTTAATATAGAGAGCCAGTCTTTTCGTATAAAGATTTAGTTTTTTCTTATAAGGAGTCAGTTTTCGTATAGAGCAGTCCAGTCTTTTGTTATAGAGAGTCAGTCCATATAGAGTCAATGTTTTGGCATAGAGAGTCTTTCGGTATAGAGACTTAGTCTTTTGGTATAGAGAGCCAGTCTTTTGATATAGTCAGTGTTTTGGTATAGAGAGTCTTTTGATATAGAGTCAGCCTTTTGAAGCTAACATTCAGTCCAAAAGAGCTAAATGTTGTATTGAGATAAAATAGCCGATAAAAGTGTATTGGTAGCCAGTCCGTTGCAAAATTGAGTTACTATTAGGACTTAACCAGTCCATTGGAAACTTAACAGTCTATTGGCAGATTTAACCAGTCAATTGGTGAAATTAGTCAGTCTATTTTTGGAAACTTAGAGTCTATAAAAATGTCTATTGGTGCATTTAGTCTTTGGAACAAATTGCGAATCAGTACAGTCAGTTCTAAGTTTAAATAAAAAATTAATTAGGCGACCAATTAAGTCAAATTGAATGTCACGATGCATTGTCTTCATGTCTGGACCCACGTACCAATTACGAACCGTCTCTGTTAGTTAGAAGTGCCTGCAATTTCACACGGCTGTTTAGATCTAGACAGACAGACAGACTGAAGACAGACTGACGAGGAAGCAAGTTAAATAAAAGCTTGTAAAAAAAGTCACTCTCTAACTATTAACAGAGGTATAAAAACGAGTAATTGGACATTACCTAGAGTATTAAGCTGGTCTTTTACACTATACAATTTGCCAAGTGAACACCGTTTGAACGTTCAGTTCAGCTAAATGTGTCTCATTCTTGGTAATCTCATCAACACATTTTTTCCGGGGGTACAACTCTAATTCCGTACACTATTGCCTCTCTTGTTTCACGCATGTACCCAAATTATAAACTATATACACTTTGTACACTTATACCTATTTTACGTCATGTGATCTGTACATGTATAAGTACGCTTTAACTAATCGATACAAATAGGTATTTTGAACTTTTCAACTAATTTGCCACCAAACTAACTCTAAACCATGAGCTTAGCTTAGTTAACCTTTACGCTACGTTTCCTGCACTTTTACGTCCCCTCAAACAAATGACCATTTGCACGCATTAATAAATTAACAGCTCCGATACGTCCTTAATTGCTGCCCAGTGAAATGTGGGTCGACTAATGGCCTAGGCGGCTGGACAAGGGTCGGTCCTCCACCCCCAAACAAAACAGCAGCTCATTAGTAGCAGGCAGGGAGGTTATCAATCAATGGTACCAGTGGCAGACTGAAGGTTCCAGAGCTAGGTGTGTTGGGTTGGTTGTCTTTGTTAGGTCCCTGATATTTTAGGTTGGTTGTCTTTGTTAGGTCCCCAATGTGTTGGTTGTCTTTGTTAGGTTCCTGATGTGTTGGGTTGGTAGTCTTTGTTAGGTCCCTCGTGTGTTGGGTTGGTTGTCTTTGTTAGGTCCCTCGTGTGTTGGGTTGGTTGTCTTTGTTAGGTCCCTCGTGTGTTGGGTTGGTTGTCTTTGTTAGGTCCTTTATGTGTTGGGTTGGTTCTCTTTGTTAGGTCCCTGATGGGTTGGGTTGGTTGTCTTTGTTAGGTCCTTTATGTGTTGGGTTGGTTCTCTTTGTTAGGTCCCTGATTGGTTGGTAGTCTTTGTTAGGTCCCTCGTGTGTTGGGTTGGTTGTCTTTGTTAGGTCCTTTATGTGTTGGGTTGGTTCTCTTTGTTAGGTCCCTGATTGGTTGGTAGTCTTTGTTAGGTCCCTCGTGTGTTGGGTTGGTTGTCTCTGTTAGGTCCTTTATGTGTTGGGTTGGTTCTCTTTGTTAGGTCCCTGATGGGTTGGTAGTCTTTGTTAGGTCCCTGATGTGTTGGGTTGGTTGTCTTTGTTAGGTCCCTTATGTGTTGGGTTGGTTGTTTTTGTTAGGTCCTGGTGTGTTGGGTTGGTTCTCTTTGTTAGGTCCCTGATGGTTGGTTGTCTTTGTTAGGTCCCTGATGGTTGGTTGTCTTTGTTAGGTTTCCTGATGTGCTAGGTTGGTAGTCTTTGTTAGGTAGCAGATGTGTTGGGTTGGTTGTATTTGTTAGCTCCCCGATCGGTTGGTTGTCTTTGTTAGGTCCCCTATGTGTATGTTTGGTTGTCTTTGTTAGGTCCCTGATATTTTGGGTTGGTTGTCTTTGTTAGGTCCCCAATGTGTTGGTTGTCTTTGTTAGGTCCCTGATGGGTTGGTAGTCTTTGTTAGGTCCCTCGTGTGTTGGGTAGGTTGTCTTTGTTAGGTCCTTTATGTGTTGGGTTGGTTCTCTTTGTTAGGTCCCTGATGGGTTGGTAGTCTTTGTTAGGTCCCTGATGTGTTGGGTTGGTTGTCTTTGTTAGGTCCCTTATGTGTTGGGTTGGTTGTCTTTGCTAGGTCCTGGTGTGTTGGGTTGGTTCTCTTTGTTAGGTCCCTGATGGTTGGCTGTCTGTGTTAGGTCCTCCATGTGTTGGGTTGGTTGTCTTTGTTAGGTCCCTGATGGTGAGGTCCCGGTGTGCTTGTTTGGTTGTCTTTGTTAGGTCCCGGTGTGTTGGGTTGGTTGTCTTTGTTAGGTCCCGGTGTGTTGGGTTGATTCTCTTTGTTAGGTCCCTGATGGTTGGTTGTCTTTGTTAGGTCTCTGGTCTATGATGTGTTGGGTCGGTTGTCTTTGTGAAGTCTTTGATGTGTTGGGTCGGTGGTCTTTGTTAGGTCCCTGATATTTTGGGTTGGTTGTCTTTGTTAGGTCCACAATGTGTTGGTTGTCTTTGTTAGGTCCATGATGTGTAGGTCACCAGATGTGTTGGGTTGGTTGTCTTTGTTAGGTCCCTGATGTGTTGGGTTGGTTGTCTTTGTTAGGTCCCTGATGTGTTGGTTTGGTTGTCTTTGTTAGGTCCCTTATGTGTTGGGTTGGTTGTCTTTGTTATGTCCTGGTGTGTTGGGTTGGTTGTCTTTGTTAGGTTCCTTTTGTGTAGGTCACCTGATGTGTTGGGTTGGTTGTCTTTGTTAGGTCCCTGATGTGTTGGGTTGGTTGTCTTTGTTAGGTCCCTGATGGTGAGGTCCCGGTGTGCTTGTTTGGTTGTCTTTGTTAGGTCCTCCATGTGTTGGGTTGGTAGTCTTTGTTAGGTCCCTGATGTGTTGGGTTGGTTGTCTTTGTTAGGTCCTGTTGTGTTGTGTTGGTTGTCTTTGTTAGGTCCTGTTGTGTTGGGTTGGTTGTCTTTGTAAAGTCCTTGATGTTATTGTTCAAATTCTGTTATTTTTTATATTCTGTTATTTTTCAAATTCTGTTACTGGGCACATTCTGTTATTGATCAGATTCTGTTTATCACATTCTGTTATTGATCAGATTCTGTTTATTACATTCTGTTATTGATCAGATTCTGTTTATCACATTCTGTTATTGATCAGATTCTGTTTATCACATTCTGTTATTGATCAGATTCTGTTTATCACATTCTGTTATTGATCAGATTCTGTTTATTACATTCTGTTATTGATCAGATTCTGTTTATCACATTCTGTTATTGATCAGATTCTGTTTATTACATTCTGTTATTGATCAGATTCTGTTTATCACATTCTGTTATTGATCAGATTCTGTTTATCACATTCTGTTATTGATCAGATTCTGTTTATCACATTCTGTTATTGATCAGATTCTGTTTATCACATTCTGTTATTGATCAGATTCTGTTTATTACATTCTGTTATTGATCAGATTCTGTTTATCACATTCTGTTATTGATCAGATTCTGTTTATTACATTCTGTTATTGATCAGATTCTGTTTATCACATTCTGTTATTAGTCAGATTCTGTTATTGATCACATTTTGTTATTGGTCAGATTCTATAATTGATCAAGTTCTGTTATTTATTAATCACATCCGTGTTGACAGCTAAAAGTACAAATTTTAATACCACAAGAACGGGGTTCAAATGTTGGTCAAACTAAGATCGATATCTCTATTGAACACTAATCAGTGAATGGACGCAAGATAGATTATGCTGGGAATTTAGATCCGGCCTAATATTGTTTTTCCTGACCTACCAAGACAGAAATGGCCAAACAACATCCTTATTATGAACAGTGGCCTAAAGCTACTATCCCTCACTACTATTAATCTTGGCGAGAGGCGTAGCGAGGGAGGGGGGGCAGGGGGTCATATGTCCTCGGGCGCCGACCTTAGGGGGGGGGGCGCAAAATTGAAAGTTTGGGGGGGGGGGGGGGGGTGGAAATAAAAAGTTCGAGGGGGGGGGGGGGTGGAAATCGAAAGTTTGAGGGGGGGGTGCAAATGAAAAGTTCGAGGGGGGGGGAGTACAAATCGAAAGTTTGTCCCCGGGCGCCGGGAAGGGTCGCTACGCCTCTGATCTTAGCCAATCATGTTGGCCACTTTACAATATTTATACGTGGCCCAAGAAATGGCAAGATTCGACAGCAAAACATCGAATAGCTCCGTATTGTAATACTTTTTTGTATGCTGTTTCCTTATCCTCGGAAAAAAAAAATTGAAATGTTGTCTTTTTTTCCATTACACAAAGTAAAAAAAAATTATAATCTCGTTACATCGTAAAAAAAAAGATTTTAACTTAAATGTATCATGTTTGCCCAACAAATCCCGTCCATTGCTGCCATTTAGGGCGGGTGTATTCAGGTCAATTCTCAGAGCCATAAGTGTACCTGCCCGCTGTAAGGCAGGCTATGCTAAACGTGTGTTATGTTCTTCGTTATCATTTAAATGTGTGTATTTACAATTCAGATTTGCCAGGGGTAGATGTTACTCTAGGCGCTTATACAAAACATTTAATTCGGTGGCAGGTAAAATGTATTTACAAATATATGTGCTGCTTATAAGCCGTCAAACGAAAAGTACAGGTTTGCGTTTTTTGTTTCGTTTATTTAATTACGTAAAAAAAGAGAAAGGAATTCTCTTTAGACCTAGCGATCCATTGGACGGATGAAGTAATTTTTTTATATTTTTCTTGACCTCCGTATATGAAGGGATGGCGTGGTCACTCCTTAGCCCAGCCGCCTTTACTTTCCCTAAGATTAGTTAGATACCCATCAGAGCTGGGTAGACTCATGGACGTTGTACTAACTTGGACCCGAATTCGAACTCGAGACATTCGGGATAGCAGACTAGCGCTCTACTGGTTAGGCCCCTCCGTCCCATATTTAATTAAGTAGTAAGAATATAAATCAGACGGAAGCCGATCAATAAGGTACAATTTCAGGCGAGTGGGGAACGGCGTGGTCGGATGGTAGTGCCAATGATTGCTAACCAACAGATTTGCTTTTGGATCCCGGGCTCGAATCTATGGGTCCACCCAGCTCTAAGGCGTACCTGGCTTACGCTAGATAAGATAGAACGCTTTGGTTGGGGCTGGCCCAACAATTGACTGTGTGCCGGGGTTATAGAAAATATGATGATATGGTCACTTGGTATATAAGTCCTCGTTTGAATATTGACTCATGAAAAGAATACCATGTATTTCGTAAGTTAGCTTTAGGATGTATAAGAATTCAAAAAAGGGCCTTGACCGAGTTCTCTTAGTTATGGCGCAACCTTTTCTTCACATTGCATCTGCACATGAGCCAAGACAAATTCAAACCATTAAAAAAATTAGCTTGACGCAAAATGTTAAAATAAATGAAATTCGGCTTTAAAAAAGGGATACAATTTTAATTGAATTGAAGTTGGGGGCCAGGAAACCAATATCGAAAGAACGTAAACAAAGATTAAAAAAATTAATTTCAGCTTAAGAAACTAATTTTACTTTAACAGAACGACACAGCAATATTTAAAAAAAATATATTAAAATTTTAACTTCCTCTTATTTCACACACAGAAATATTTTTCTAAACATTTGGAAAAAGAGTTGTTGTTACCTCCCTTGCTTACATTTTGAAATAATACACCAACATCAAACACTGACTAGACTCGACTTTAAGCTCACAATTAGCTACAAGCACCAGGACCAGTAACTCTGCTACGGTTTTAATTCCGCTTGATAGACAGGTTTATCTCTGTACCAAGCTCTGGCCGTCCGAGACTACATAAGAAATAAAACTAACACTTAGATTACTTCCCTTTTAATTTGCGATATTTCATCTTAGAGTTTGCAAAGAAGGAGAGATCAATACAAATAAAATACTAGCTGAGAAGTCTCATTCGTGTTCATATAAACCTATGATATATTTTGTTAATATTCTATTTTACACCTACCCGTGAGATGATCCGGGAAAATCAGCTAGTACATGGTATTTCAATTAGAAACGGGATCTTTCACGTTTTGTGCTCTAGATATATAATATTTTATGCAATGATAATCCATGTAAAAAATATATTTAGTTGTATAAATATTAGCTACGTATTGGGCATGAGGAAAGCTAAACACGAGCCTTAACCAAAAAATCAACTCTTATACGAATTCTAACCATAACCCTGTTCTTAATCCGACCCGAAAAAATGCTTCTAGGCTTAAAAAAAATAACGTATTTTTTATATTGTTATGCTGATTGACCCACTGGTTGTTTATCTTCTAACTTGTTCGCGAGTTGCACTAAGTTTTAAGACGTGAACACAGATAGATTTGTTACAGAGACATTCCTTTGAAGATTTTTAATGTTAGCGAATTCAGATGAAGAAATATTTAATTATTGTAAGCGATGTTTACAGAGTAAAGATTGTCTAAACTGAAATCGATTGTTCTTAAAATGTGGAGATTTGTGCCCGCATGCGTCTAATTTAATGTAAAATTATTTGCATTTATCTCTTCCAGGCAGGGCAGAACAGACAGTTAATGGAGAAAGAAGGATGCCCATTCGAGATTTTTTAAATGTTAAAAAAAACGAGGGAAATTAGAGTGAGAGCTATAGAAAATAAGAAATGGAATCCTAACAATGATGTTTTTTTTATATACATCTCAGCACTTTTGTGGGTATTGACATTATTTTTTTCAAGATTTTTTTCAGTTTGTTAAAATTGGGGTAGGTAAATTCTTTTTGACAAGACTTAAGACGTGTTCATTGCGTGGGATTGTACAAGTCGCCTTTATGGAAACTAAACCTAAACATAACTCTAAACACAACACTAAACCTAAACTTAAAAACTTATCACACTAAAATCGATCATAGAACATAGAGTAAAATCTAACTCGAAATATTAAAGCCAACGTAGAATTTAATAGTTTAATACCAAACCTAATTTAAAATATACCAATAATCTAATTTCTCTTCCCGATATGGAACTCAGTTCTCTAATTTAAAATCTGGGGACAGCCACTCTTCTAGGAGAGACAACTCCAAAACAAAACAACTGCTGCCTTGTAGCTTGTTCTTGGTTTGACAAAGGCTATGGAAGTAAATCCAAAAAGAAAAGAAGGCTGAAATTGGCGTCAATGGCCTCAATAACCAGTTGACACGTATACTTAATTGTGTTGGAGGGGATCCCTTCCAACACTAAAGTTAAGAACGAAGAAGAAGAAATCAATCGCTACCCATCATAAACAATAAAGAACCTTAAAACAATAACACTATCAAGACTATAGTTCAAAGACAAAAAGCGTTAATAATTCTTGATGTTTACAACAGAACAGAATACCGTACTAGTTTGCTAAGAGACAAAATTGTATAAATATAGGCCTGTTTTCTTTATTGGGAAAGAGATTAACTGTTAATTGTTATACTGATTAAAAATAATAATCCTCTGATTAAAACAAATATTTTAAAAATTATTTGAACGTATATTTTTTTTTGCCATTCTATCTTGGCTTTTATAACTAAACTTAGTCTACCGGAAATTGAAACTGACCAAGCTATGCTGAAAATATTTGTGATTTAAAAAAAAAAATTCAGGCCTTAAGGTCGATCCTCGTCGCGTTGAGTTCACAAACTGCTGTAACCTGATGCCTTTAGACAGTTTAAATTCGCAGCTTCAAGCGAAACCGCAAACCGAAACTCGAGCCGGTTAAAATTGTAGGTGTTGAATAGTTTTTGTTGATTTCGTTGTTGTTTCGACGCTATTGCCGTGTTGACGGTGCGTGCTATGGAATTACGTCTCGACATTTAAAAAAAAAATCCTTGAAAGAAAATTTGTAGAGAAAAGTCTGAACTGCTGCCCTTGTTACAATGACGTCATATCATTCTCTAGTTTCGGGATTTTCCGATTCTTTTTTCTTCGTTCTGTTTTTCAAAAATATATGTTTTCTTTAGGTGTAATTTAAATATGTAAAAGGTTATTTTCTTTTAAACATGAATTTTCAAAAATATATGTAAACTGATACAGACCTACATTACCATGTTGTGTTGAGAGAATTCTAGAATATGTTAAGTAGTGTTTACATTTCTAGATTCTAGAATACTGGAGATGCATGAATTTAAATATATATTTCTCTTCATGGAGACCATAGAAAGCACCAAGCTGTAAGCGCGCCTAGCATTCCCCTCTCTTCCTCTCGAGGCATATCCCTACCACCCCCACCCCACATGGTCTGATGAGCTGTTGTCCACGCTAAATGTTTACAATCGTAGATCCGGGTTTAGTTACGGCTAATAGGGGCAGATAATTTAGTTTGAAACGATTTTAAACTTAGGGGAGGTAACTAAGAGGAGGCTGCTTTCACGGGGTGGGGGGTGTAGGGTAGGGGTTGGGGAAAGAAGGGTGGAGGGGGGTATCGTCCTTAACGGCCTACTGATAGTGTTTTAAAGCAAATATTTTCAGTGGCAGCATTGGTACTGTCGGCTCGTACTATAAAATCCCACAAAATCTTCACAGCTTCTTAAAAATGACTTTTATTAAACCATTTTTAAAATCATTTCTAAAAGTAATTACGCTTTCAGTAACATTGTTTTTCATACAGCGAGCTTAAAAGAAAAATCTGGACACTTACATTCACGCCTATTACATACCCATATATTGATGTACTGGGTATCGAAACTTTGACTGTAATGGTCGTGAGACTAGAATTGGGTTCGAATTTTAGTTCTTTATTTGCTATCCTAACTCTTTTCTATTTAGATTCTATACGAAAATAAAATGAAGAATTGTTTGTCTGAAAAATGAAGATAAAAAAAAATACGGGACATTTAAACTCAAAGTACATGAAGAATTAAGAATCATGTTTTCGTAAACGCTAATTATAATTGCCTGAGTTGATTTCAGTGTAAAATTAATCTAATCGTGGATCGCAAATGGACTGGTCTATTTATCTCTACACTTGACTAGTAATACAAACTACAGCTTGAAAACTGATGAGTTATTTCTCAACCTGCTTGACAATTAATAAATCATTTACTGCAAGTAAACAAAAAGGGGCGTAACTCTAGAATAATAATTTAAATAATAAACACCTATCGTTCAGTCAAGGCTAGAAATACAACAAGTACACACATATCGATTGATATATGATAGCAAAAAAAATACGAATATAAAATATTTTTAAAAAATTTAATATTATATTTCAAATTAAATTGACGCTTAAATTATACAATCCAATGAGTAGTTTACGGTATCATATTAAAAGCAGTTATTGATTATTTCCCATCTTATCTTAAGTAATAAAAAAAAACAATAATTGGTCCACCTTAATACTAGTGGAATACCTAATAGCAGTATTTTATAACTAATATCTTGAAAGAGCCGTTTCACGTCTACTAATTTTATTGCCAGTGTGGCAGCTAGTGTGATGGTAAAATCGAACAGGTCGTAAAAATATAGTGTCAAGCTATCTATTACATCTCACATTTTTTTTTTTATTTTACTGTATCAACTCTCACTGGAGTCAGTATTGACGTTTTCTTTCGGTAAAGTGGGTATCGAAAGATAACTATCAGCTTATACAAATTATTATAAATACACTCATAAACTCTTATAAATGCCCTTATATATATATATATATATATATATATATATATATATATATATATATATATATATATATATATACATATACATTAGTACGAGTGTACTATTATCTATTGAACTTGAACATTTGAACATATACAAGTCACTTTTACAAGCACCTCTTTATACAAGAAATGTAGGACTAAATTTATGTATGTGTAAGAGGTATTGATTGAACATTACACATATTGTTATGTTTTTAAGTATGTGTTTAAGTATTTTAGAGGTGTCACTTTATTGTTATATAACCTAGTCATATGCTTGCTACCAGATTATGTTTATGTTTATAAGCGAGTGTACTATGTTCAAGTACTTTAGGGAAGTTATGGTATAGTTATTTAACCTACTTAAATGCGTGTAATCAAATTACGTTCATGCATGTTCGGTCAATCGATTTCTGGGTAACCCCAGATTTAATCTGCTCTAGTCCATTGTTCTAAACCTCCGCTAACTGGCAGTTGGAGTGGATTATCGGATTACTCCAAAACTTCCCGTATATGTTGGCTGAAACGGATTATCGCATTACTCTAAGATTCCATCTTCCATTATATAGCAGCTCTAGTGGGATGGACTGGCCCGCCGGTCTACGAGGTAAAAAAAAATTGCATGCGTGTGTTTCTCCATTTCACCTTTTCCATTCCTTTATACAAAGGGATAAAATGTATGCTTTGATGGAGGAAAAAATGCACATTAAGAATATGAATCTGGAGCTTCGTGGACACAACTAATGCATTACAGTATGTGGGTTAGAATTATCCTCATTCATCCTTTACCAGTGCACTAATAAAATTGAGTAAATTTTATAATTAGACAAACAACTATAATATTTCAATATGATATAAGATTCATTTCACACAGTTCTCCACTCGATTCCATATATATATATATATATATATATATATATATATATATATATATATATATATATATATATATATATATATATATATATATATTTATATATATAATCAGCAGTTCCCAAGACCTCAGGTAATTTGCGTTCCCTAAACATAGCATAAATCACCTTAATCAAGGCAAAAAACAACCCGGCTCTTGTTATTTCAAACCATTTTGTCAGCACTTCCTGGATTATTTTCGAGACAGTTAGGCCAGATCTCAGAAAATGTTCCTGGCATTGATCTAAATACCGAGACGGCGTTGAGGGGATATAACCACTGAACTGTTAAACGCCTCTAGATCGACCTCACACTCTAAACGCGCACATTAAAAGCGGTCAATATAAATTTACTCGTCGCGTTTGTAAATTCAAACCATTTAAAAAATTTCTAACTCCTAACATAGTTATATTCGCCAACACATTTTTTTTTTTTGAAGTTACAATTGTCTGATATTGACTTACAATTTTCTGGGTGAGACTATCAAATTTCCTTCTGCGTAGAACGCAGTACGAAACATGCACTTTACAGAACCACTGAACCTTACGATAAAAAACTCAATAACTCGTAAATCTCTGAAAATAGTTTGTTTTTCACTAAAAGCCTACATATCTCGTATTACCTCCCTGCCTAATAATAAGTTATTTATTATTTTGAAGGCTTATGTCAGATCAATAAGCTTTAATAATTTGTTTTAAAAAAAAATGATTTTATAATTTTTTGTTGTAAGTCATCTAGTTCGTCTACTTGTTTGTTTCATTGCTAGTTATCGAATGTTTTTAACTCACGTGATCCATTTGAACCGAAGCATTTTTTTCAAGCTTTCGTTGTTTAAAAAATCATTTAAACAACAAATGTTTAGAATATCTAAAGTTATTCAGATTTAGTTTTACTTTTGTGTGTAAGTAAAAAGTAAATTTAAGTTCACTTTTGGAACCTGACAGTCCATGAGGAAGTGAAGTAGAGTTCACTTGTTTCTGTGACCTCGGCGTATGAAGGGATAGTGTGGTCAGCACTATGCTCAGCGGCCTTATATTTCCAAAACGTGAGTTAGGTACCCAGCAGAGCTGAGTGGACTCAAGAACATTCTACTGACTTAAACCCGGATTCGAACTCGACACTTTCGGGCTACCGCTAGTCACATTTTGTGTTTATGTAAAGGTTTGTAATTACAACTTTTTTATGTGTAAGTTTTAGTTAGAAACTTTAATTGCGTATAAAATATTCAGAATGTCACAGAAAAATAAAGGCAGGAAGAGAAAATCTTGTCACGTGTATTTTACCTATACAGTTCCCACGTGTCTTTAACTTACCTGATAAGCCAGGTACACTTCAGGGATTGGTGGAACTAACGACGTCATTTAGAATCGAACCAAGTCAACAGAATCAATACTATCGCCCTAGCATTCAACCACACCACACCCATATGCCATCTGTATAAAACGCTTTTTTTCGCTACCCAAAGCAAGCTAACGTAAACACAAAACACTTTCCCTATTATATGGTACTGATGGCTTATAGTACTCAATCTACAAAATACGGTGTTTTCCAAGCTTATGTAAAGTTGTTGGTGTTTTTTTTTACTTTCTCGTATATACGAAGTATAGAGAAAGTCTTGTAATCGTCCAAAAAAAAAAATCGAGATTTTTACAAATCTCGACGTTTTACACCTCACTGATACGGAAAAACATAATTTTGCAATCTTGTCCATATGTCTGTGTGTCTGTCTGTCTGTCTGTGTGTGTGTCCGTGTGTAAACGCGATTACTTGAGTACCGTTACAGCTAGGTTGATGAAATTTCATATATAAGTATTTTATCAAAATCGTAGATCCGTATCAACTTTTGAGCGATTTCCGATAACCGGAAGTGGTACTTTTCCTACTTTGAATTTTTCAGAAGCCTATAACTTGAGTACAATTTCAGATAGATAAATGAAATTTCACATGTAAGTAAAAGATCTATTTCTCTACCTTCTGTTAAATTTTGAGTAATTTCCGTTGACCGGAAGTAGTATTTTACGCTACTTCCGATTTCTCAAAAAACTGTTGTAAATTTTAAAAGTACTAATAATATTGCGCACTATTATGCGCTTTTTTATTTGGCGTTCACTTGGTGTGCAATTAATTTGTCTAGGAGATTTTATTCTATTTTTAAAAATTTAAGTATTTAAAATGGATTAAAAATCATGTCTAAAGCCCGAGTTCCCATCCCCTGTTATTTTATATATGAATATTCGAGAAAGTTTAGGGGAGATCAATCCCGGTTTATTTTTTATAGTTTATTTTGATTAAAATATTGAATTATAATATTGTCCCAACAAAATTTTTATGCTTCTTGACTTATTTTTTTTCCCCCATCAAATTTAACGAACCACTGCTCTAAGTATAATTACCTTGGAAATAAAAAGTTGAAGAAAAAAAAAATCGGTTTCTCTACAACCGGAGTATCACACGTGAGCTAGGGCGAACTTGAAGCACCCTCTACCTGTAATAGATCAAACCCAATTTCTTCGCCACTGACAATTCTAGAGTTTTCCACATCTGCCCGGGTCCGCCCTTGACCACACTTTTCGCGCCTTTTAAAATCTCAACTGCCCTTGCCTCGCTTAACTTACCCCCCCCCCCCCCCCCACCCCTCTCTTCTCTACCCACGCATCAGTTGCGCGTTGGGGGAAAAAAAAAGTTAAAAATAAAAACAGGGGCGGATAATTGTTAAGGGTTAAGGGGAGGCAACTCTAATTTATCGCGTCTGGGTACATAACGACTGAGGATAGGGTCCACCCCGGGGGGTTATGTTTACATAGGGAGGGGGGGAGGGGCTTAAGTCAGAGCTGGTTGACTTAAGTCAAAATGAGAGAGGCTTTTGTCGAAAGGATTTGTCCTTCTAAAGAAGTCATGATTTTCTCCTCCGCATTTACAACTTTACAAAGCATAACCATGAGAAAGGTATAACATAATTAGTTCATTAGTTATCAAGCCTTTGAGGGGTTAAGAGATTCAATATTTGTTGACAGGCAGTACTATTGGCTCACACCGTTTTGTTTTAATGTAAGATAATCTTGGATCACTTTCTTACAAAGATTTTTTTTTGTCATATATCCATCTGTCGCTACTTCAAGTCATTTTGTTTACACGTTTTGTAGTTGCTGTTGTTGTTGCTGCTGTTGTTGTTTGTAGCTGTTAATGTTAGTTGTTGTTGGTTGTTGTTGCTACTGTTGTTTTTGTTGTTGCTGTTGTTGTTGCTGTTGTTGTTGTTGTAGCTGTTGTTGCTACTGTTGGTTTTGTTGCTGCGGTTGTTGTTACTGTTGTTGCTACTATTGTTTTTGTTGTTGCTGTTGTTGCTACTGTTTTTTAGTTGTTGCTGTTGTTGTTGCCGTTTTTGTTGTTGTTGATGATGATGTTGTTGTTGCAGCCGCTGATGCTGTTGTTGTTGTTGCTGCTGTTGTTTCTGCTATTTTTGTTGCTAAACAAGTTTTATGGAAAGTGCAGGACGTTGTTCAGAAAAACAACAACTTTTCTTACACGGGTACCTGCGTACTTTGTTAAAACATGTCTTGGATTACCTTACCACAAAAGACGCCCCCACGCGCTTTTTGAGAACAAATATTCAGACAATTTAACCAGCCTTTAAACGCTATCTAGTTTCAACAAAAAAAGGTTAACGTCTTTAACTAAATCGCGAGGCTGTTGCCATGGTGATCGTACACAGTCTTAACCCGATTATTGTGAACCGGAAACAGTTAAACTCTAGGTCACCAGTATATCATAGACGCAATCACGAGCCTCTGGGTTCTTTCCCTTGCCTCCGCACAGCATATCCTAAATCCTATTACGTAGCTATTGATTCGGTAGGGATATTTGCTTAGAGTATCGTGTTTTATTCTAGGGTGATTTATCCTAAAATGAAATTAAGTGCTAGCCTAAAGTACTACTGTACGGTTGGGTTACTCAGATAAACTCGCAAAAAAAGGTAATCTAAAAATAAAACATTGCAAGATGGAATCGCGATGAGAGAAAACTCATTTCTCTATTTTAGAATGTCAGAGTGTGTAGGTGCATGCGGTATTTTCAGTTGAGGTAAAAGCACCTCTAGTGAAGTGGTTCTTAACCAGGGTTCGATCGAACCCCAGGGGTTCAGTCAATCACTCTCAGGGGTTTGGCGGAGGTCAAGACACACACCCGACTCATTTGATTCACTATCAGGATTTTGTCAACGCGGACGATATAACTATTATGACGGGTTCGATGAATGCGCATGTGAAACGGGTGGGGTTCGGTAAATATTAAGAACCAATTCTCTGGTGCCAACCACAAACGAATCAACACACCTAGGGGGTGGGGGGGGGGAGAGTTTTGAGATGAAAATGTGACAAATAGAGAGGGGCTCGTAAAGTTCGACCACTGAAGTTAGACTCTGAATTTGAGTCGTCGTTTCGCGTATTTTGAAGACTTGTTTTTGTAAAGTGTTTCGTAAATTTATTAATATACACAATTTTGAACATGCTCACTAAGTATTGGAAAAAAAATCGATGTCTTTAAAAAAATCATTTTTGAGGGGGTTGTAGGCTGAGGGGTAATTATGTTAGGGATTAGGTGGGGGGGGGGGTTGGAAGGGCACTTGTTTGTTACTTCGTGTGACGATGTAAAAATCGGTTTAAAAAAAAAAAGCGTGGCATCTTTTTCATGATCCTTATTGTAAACGTTAACTTTCTTCAATAACAACTATTTTTAACAATTTTGTTTACTAAGGCCCTGCGTAGTTTTTGTGTACAGTTTCAACATTATTACCATGTGACCGTCAAAACGTTGCTAATTTCTAGTACTCTAGACATAACAGAAGACTCAATAAATACCTGACAATACATTGATACAGTGGGCAGATAAAGGTGTCGGGTTTTCCCGTTTAACTACAGATATATTGACAAGACATGATCGTGGGATAGCCATTACACGCGTTTCACGACTTAGCACATAATTATTTTTTTTTTAATATTTAAAAAAAAACTTTTGTATTATTGTACTATTGTATTATTATTTTGTATATTGTATTATCTTTAATAAATGACATAATTACATGCCATTTCTATGCCGCTAGAATATACTGTTGTAACATACACTATGCACTTTGCACTGAGTTTTCAGATGAAGACATGATAAGCCGGCCCACACAAAGCAGCAATGACACTAGCTACGCCACTGTTGTAAGCTATTGAACTCTTGGGGCGAAATAGTTTGAATATTTATGTTTCTAAAATAAATGTATTCGATTGAATTGTCCATTTGATGGTAGTGTTGTGCAACTTAAGGCTAGACTAGTAGACATTTTATTTGAATGCTTTTCTGCAAATTGAATCAACACTTGAATGCGATTAATCGAAAGGTGCATGAAAAATGCTCAATAAATTTTCAATTTTCAATGCGATATGTAGGCTTATACTCTACACCTTTTCAAACATGTATAACAAAGTATAAATTCTATTTGACAAATGTTGGCCAGTCTTTAAAACTTTGTATTTTTTGTAATAACCGATACCTTAAAGAGAGAAATGGGTAAGGACGAAGAATTTCAAAACGTTGCTTGAACTTCGGACCAAATCAATTTTCCAATACACAGAACCTACAGCCTGTTCATGCTATGTACACATTACTTCATGAATGTATTTTTTGTTTGTTCTGATCTTTGTAAACATTGCGCGTATCTACAATCAAATGTTCAATGTGTTAAGGAAATATAACATAAATAAAGCTGCTAAACCTAAAATCATATACAGATTTCTAAAGCAATGAAACGCAACTGTACAGCGTAAGAAGATTATTGTAAGGGTCTATTTCATTTAGCAAAAGTAGAAAATGTAAAGCTATTTAGAGCAGTACATTTAAAGTACTAAATTAAAAAAATAAACGACATTCTAAGCATATTGAGTAGGCCTACTATATCTGTTTACATTGTAAATAAAGCGGGAGTCATCTCCCCTAAACTTTCTCGAATATTCTTAGATAACACTAATGGGTTGGTGACTTCAGTGTAGTCGGTATATAGACATGTTTAAAAACAAATTTTCAGAATACTTAATTTTTTTTTGAAAATAGAAAACTATCTCGAAGAAAAAAGAATTGCGCACCAAATGAACAGCTAATAATCTGTGTATAATAGTGCGGAGCATTAGTACTTTCTAAAGAAAGACAGAGTAATCAAGTTAAAAATAAATTCATATGTTTGTTTTTTTCTGAGAAATCGGGAAAAGGGTAAAGTACTACTTCCGGTCACCAAAAATTACTCACAATTTGACATAAAACAGAAAATTCGATATTTTTCTTATATGTGAAATTGCATCTATCTGAAACAGTACTCAAGGTAAATGCTTTTGAAAAATTGAAAGTAGAATAAGTTCCACTTCCGCTTTCGGAAATCGCTGAAAAGTTGATACAGAACTACAAATTTGATATGATACTTATATATGAAATTTCTTCGACCTAGCTGTAACGGTACTCTAGTTATTGTGTTCACAGACAGACAGACGCACACACACACAGACATGCAGACAAAATTGCAAAGTCCAATTTTTTCCGATTCGATGACGCGTAATACGCCGAGATTTTAATAAAATTTGATGATAGAACTGAGGTGTAAAACTGTGAAAACTGCCAAAATTCCATGTGATTTTTATGCACGATTACAATACATACTCTATACTCTGTATACGAGAAAGTAAAAAAAAAAGGGAGAGAAAAACAAACAAAATGTATTTTAATCTGACTAAAGACAGAACTGTATAGATTACAACTAGCCGTCCCGGCCAGGCCCTGCTCTGGCTTCTGTGAAAAACCTTTCTGTTAAAGACCATTACCTGTGTGTTTAGTAATCATCATAAACCCGGCATTGCACACCCAAACCAAAACCAAAACAACAAAACGCAAACATAACGCTAACACAATTACAAATACAAACGAAAACAAAAACCTAACAACTAACCCAACCACAACCACAAACACCAATACGAACACAAAGAAAAAAAACAAACGAAAAAGCAAACGAAAACAAACCAAATCCAAATGCAAAACCAACCACAAACCCAAAGAAAAAACACAAACGAAAAAACAAACGAAAACAAACCAAATACAAACGCAAAACCAACCACAAACACAAATACAAACACAAACGCAAAGAAAATAAAACACAAACGAAAACGAAAAAAGAAAGAACAAAAACGAACCAAATCAAAACGCAACCACTAACGCAAACCCAACCTAAACACAAAGAAAACACTAACGCGAACATAAACGCACAGTGCTCAGAGTCTAGCCCGGGGCGGAATCGCCTGTTTCAGCTTAATAAACGACTATAGTACCCCAACTTATTCATAGTCTTTTGCACTCACTTTAATGAACGTAGGCGCGAAACCGAACACGGGAGGCCCGGGACCCCAAATAGCACCCTGTCTGGGCGCCAGAGGACGCACCATGACGTCACCGCCTGATTGAACTTAGTAAACGACTATAGTACATAACTTATTCATAGTCTTTTGAACTCACGCGAACGTATATACCATAGCGTACACCGGAAGGCCCGGGGCGCCAAATAGCACCCTGTCGGGGTGCCGGAGGACGCCCGGATTTGATTCACTTAAAGACTATAGTAACCTTTCTTACCCATAGTCTATCGCACTGTTAAAAACAAAATTATGCAGCATAGCGCTCACATGATAGCCCAGGGTGCCAAATCGAACCGTGCAAGGGCGCCGGCGGACGCGCCTGTTTCAATTTAGTGAACAAAAATGATAATACTCCAAGCTTATCCGTAAATGGAAAGAAATAAACATATAGGATTTGTAGGACCTGGCTTATTAAATGTTATTGATTTAAAAAAAAAATATTGAACAGTATGTTCAGTGTATATAATAAATAAAAGGCAGTGTTAAAAATACCTAACGACATTGCACTTAATCAATCCCCGCTAATTATGTAATTATTTTTTTTTTCTTAACACCAAAAACAAAGTAATAAAATGTAAATTCTTTCTTCTTAAGAATTTTTTTATTAAAGGGAAGTAACTGTGCAGTCAATACATTTCCGACACAATTTTAGAAATTTTATAAACGTCGATACACTTTTTAAAAATTTTATGTCGCGTTCATAATGGAAAATTATTCTTCTAAGTAAATAGAGTGAAAATTGTTTTTAAAGACTTTCAATGGTAATTTTTTGACTCGTAAATTTAGACTATGAGCACGATAAAAAATCTAACACTTAAATCCATAGAACTGTCAACGACAAACTTTTTTGCCACACGTTACAGAACTGAGCTTTATATATTAGAATTAAATATATTTTCTAAAACAATAATATAATCAACTTACCCAAGTAGATTTGTTTTAGTGCTGAAGATTAGTCGGGTCTTGTTGATGAAATATTTAAATCGGTTGATTGCTTTCTACGTTGTTTTAATTAAACCTAAACTCTCTTGTCGAAAATACAAATGATTGAATCTTATTTAGTTTCAACTCGACCTTTAGTCTTGAATGTGTTTCGATCCTACACCACCTCGGGACTGACCAGTTACTGTGTACAGAATCAGCCGGTGGGTTGTCTAATATACCTTCCCCCAAGTCCTTGTCTCGCCACCCCACGACGATGCTACGGAAGATTTTTCTTATCAGAACTTTTTTTCCCCCAAGGTTTTGAAGCAGTTGTCTCCCTTTCTGTAGCGTCGCCGCCTGCTGCATACGTCACTAGCCAATGTCGTTTGGCGAGCCGATCCGCTGTGCCGCCATTGCTAATCGCGCATGCGTAACTGCACATGTCAAAATTGAACGAATAATTTTTTTTTTTTAAAGAAACTGTATTTGCTTGCTATTAAATTTAAAATTAAACCTCTATTTTTTCGATTAAAATGAAGATTTAAAAAAAAATTGTAAACTTATATTTACTAAGCTTATCGTAGCTATATGTGTTGTGTATATATTCATACACAACTCCAAATGAAGCTTTTAAAACTAAAATATACATTTTCTACATGTGCAAAATATAAAGTGTTTTTTTTAAATTATAAATCGTTATATTTGTCTGTTTATGTTATAAAACATTAACTATTAGATATTTAATATATCATTGAATATTTCTAGTTGTTTTTTTTTACTTTAAATTATATTTTATATATTATAAAAATAAGACTATGCTTGGAATAGCTATATTTGAATAACATTATAAGCAATAGTATCAGAATAGATTATTATAGATTCATTACAAATTGAAGAAATAGTGGCCAAACACACACACTTATATGCACACTCATACATGCGCGTTAACCAACACACACACTTATGGGCCTACGTACACGTACATAAACATACACATTCATACATACACGTACATTAACGCATTCGCATACGTACACGTATAGCAACACATATTGCATACAAATCTGCCTATACACACAATGTACTTCACATAGCTAACGAGGGTTCGAGCTCGAGACTTTTCGGTTTAGCAACCATGAGCTTTACCGACTCGACCATGCCGACCCCCACCTTTACTTCTATATTTCAAATGTTTGGCAAGCGTGCATATACTACATACCACAGACTTTGGACATTTTTTTACAACCTCTTACCTCACACAACGTAACCTCCACGTTGCAACTTGATATATAACATGTATAACACAGCTTTAGCCTTATGAGAGAAAACTATTTGGATTAACTATCTAACATTTGGGGGCCGGAGTGGTCGAAACGTAGAACTTTTGCCTGCTAACCCAAAAGTCTCGAGTTCAGATCCTGGGCTCGGCCTGCAGTGCGTCCCTGATTCCACCCAGTTTTAATGGGCGTCTAACGTCTTACACACGTTAGGGAAACAAAGACGGACATACGCTCTCTAAATAAATGGACTTTACTTCATCTGCCCCAAAAATATGATCATATCATATGTCTTATAAAATATGCCAATGTCTTTAAAATTAAAAAAATAAATTTAATAAACGTACTCGCATAAAGAGTGTTAAAGATGTTAACAGTAATTATTATTCGATACAATTCGCTTTATACAAAGTAAACCTTTTTTTATTTTATTTTAAAAGATACATTTAAAATGCGGTCAAACGTTCATACCCCCGCTAATTGTTAGGCCAAATAAGTTTCAGGCCACCACACTCATAGGCCACCAGACTCCAAGGTCAACTGACTCCAAGGCCAACTGACCCCGGACCCCGCCTCTCACGAGAAGAAGCACTTAAGGTCGAGTTTATTTTTTTCGACTAGCTTCGACTTACCCATAATTTTCCCGTCCTGTTGCTGACATTCTATCCCAGAAATCATTGGCAAGTTGTTGCGTCAGAATCCACACAAGCATCACCACGTTGTTGCATCACAATCACAATCGTCATTGCCATTTCAGTTTCAACACAACCCCAGCAATCATTAAAGAGCAGTGACGTCATAATTACACTGGTAGATATTGCCATGGAGTCGTCACAAAATCCAAGCCATCATAGTAAAAAAAAAATCATAGTGAAGCAGCTGTAATTCAAAACCACACCAAAGGCTATTTCTCAATGTTCAGAATTGTTTTCATCAAAATGGCTGACATCAGATTTGTAGGCAGGATTTCGTCATCGAAATTACACACACACACACACTATATATATATATATATATATATATATATATATATATATATATATATATATATATATATATATATATATATATATATATATATATATACGCACAGACCGCATAGTGCCACGCCGTCCCTATATATATATATATATATATATATATATATATATATATATATATATATATATATATATATATATATATATATATATATATATATATATATATATATATATATATATATATATATATATATATATGTGTGTGTGTGTGTGTGTTTATACACACACTGTTTTGTTTATATGAATGGGGTTGCTGTAAAAAAAATCACTAAACTTGTCAAGTGTGGATATGGAATTTAAAACTAAATTTCTTAAAGCAGTAATTGTAGTAATTAGAAAAAAGAAAAATAATTAATTAACTAATTCAAACGAACCACGCAAGAGTACTGGACAAACTCACTTAAAAACGAGGAGAGGGGGAATTCAGCTGATGCTAATTGAATATGTTTGTGTCATAATTTTTTGTGTTCACAAATTTAACAGATCACCCCCCACCCACCCCTCCTCACCTCTCCCGGCGTCCTCCTTTTGAGGAATTTGATCGAGTGTGCACGTGACTTATTAACAGGGTCACGTAATCCGGACCCGACGCCATTATTTATTTCTTAACCCCGCTGACATGTCGCGAAAATTAAGCAGAAAATTTTCCCCACTTTACGACCGTTTTACGCAGTGGGGTGACAGTTTCATGGGGCAGATCCCATACGCAGTTTACTGCCCGCAGGAATGTGTCCACCCCCCTTCCCCAACCCCGACCCGGCGATTTGATTTAAGACTTGTGCCCCAACTGTAACTCTATTCTGAAGTCTATTTTTCTTTCAGGTGTGGTTTTACTTTTTTTTTGTTACGAGTAATGACGGGAGCCGTTTCGTCGGGAGCCTTAATGACGGGAGACCATTTGTCGTGAGTCTGTATCACGGGGTCCATTAGTCAGTGGTCCTTTTGCTGGAGTAATTTTGACGGTCCATCTTATAAAGGCCGTTTTGTCAGGGCCGCTTTGTCGGGGCAGTTTTGTCAGGGTCGTTTTGTCGGGGCTGTTTTGTCGGGGTCGTTTTGTCGGAGGCGTTTTGTCGTGGGCGTTTTTCGGGGGCGTTTTGACGGAGGCGTTTTGTTGGGGTCGTTTAGTCAGGGGCGTTTTGTCTGGACCGTTTTTGACGCCACACGGGAAAATTATGTCTGCAATTGGTGTGTTTACTTTTTCTCCTTGTATGGCGATGTAAGGGTTAAAAAGGATTGCTACAGAAAAAAGGGGCGGATGGGGGGGGGGTCTTGACAAAAACATCCCACCAGATGTCATTCAAACCAACACAAGAGAATATTCCTCTAAAAAAAGAATATGGTTACTTTTAATTTGGTCTTCAGACGGACCTTCACGTCGTCAGCGTTCAATTCTTTTCCTATTTAAATCTCGTAGCACTTCTCAGGTAGACCACGCCTTTCATTAGTTAAGTCTTTTCTAAACTGCAAACATCTTATAACTTATTAGACTTTCAATAAGGTTAAATTAAAATTCTAGAAAGAGTTATCTTTTCTTGACACGTTTTTTTAAAATTTAACAATCGTTAAGCGGTGTGTGTTTTTTTTTTCCTTTCTCTTTTTTTTTTAATTAAACTACTGCGGCAAAAAGCAGCAACGTTAATTAGGCCAACATTATTAAACCAGCGATCAATTGGATCTTTGATCGCCGGTGGGGCTGTTTAAAAAGTTATTTGTAATGAAATCGTTAGTCTCCCTACGCTAGCCCTTTCTCTTGGCTTGACTGTTAGGGATCGTAGTGCACAGTTTGTTTTACACAAGGATATTATATTTAGACCAGCAACCAAATCATGAATTTTAGCTTTAGATATAATACGACATTTAGGCGAACAACCAAGACATCGCTTATAGCTTTAAATATAACACAAAGAAACGACATTTAAACAACCAATACATAGGTTATAGCTTTAAATATAACACAAAGAAACGACATTTAAACAACCAATACATAGCTTATAGCTTTAAATATAACACAAAGAAACGACATTTAAACAACCAATACATAGCTTATAGCTTTAAATATAACACAAAGAAACGACATTTAAACAAACAACCAAGACATCGCTTATAGTTTTAAATACAACACAAAGAAACGACATTTAAACAACCAAAACATCGCTTATAACTTTAAATATAACACAAAGAAACGACATTTAGGCAAATAACCAAGACATCGCTTATAGCTTTAACTATAACACAAAGAAACGACATTTAAACAAACAAACAAAACATTGCATATAGCTTTAAATATAACACAAAGAAACGACATTTAGGCAAATAACCAAGACATCGCTTACATCTTTAAATATAACATAAGGAAACGACATTTAAACAAACAAACAAAACCGCTTATAGCTTTAAAAATAACACAAAGAAACGACATTTAAACAAACAACCAAGACATCGCTTATAGCTTTAAATATAACACAAAGAAACGACATTTAGACAAACCAAACAACCAAGACATCGCTTACAGCTTTAAATATAACACAAAGATGTGATATTTTGGAACAACAACCATTCCATACTATATTAGAAAAGCAATTACCATCCATCCAGCCTCATCCCCTACCAACAGAAAGAATTAAAATTAATATGTAAATAAAAAAATCAAATAATTAGATCTTGATTCTAAATCTATGTGAAGTTCCTAAAAGTCTTTGGGAAATTTATCATTAAGCAGGAAACATGTAGGTGAGATTGCTTAATAACCGAATTAATACAAACAAAAATGTTATTTTATTACATAACATTACATTTGGTCGCTATGACATTATAACAAAAGAAAAAAAAAACCGTTTCTGGTTTTAATCTTAATATGTGCACGATCGCTAACACAAAACCTAATCCAAACCAAAACCGTTCAATATTTCAATTAGAAAAAACAAAATATCTCGATTTGACACTGAGCTATAAAGAAATAACAACTGCTATTTTTTTAAGGTTGCATCCATCTATCTAATTTTATTTACTCTCTATCAAATATTAACGCAATTATAAAATATATTTAAAAATATCTAGTCGTTAGCTTCAAAGACTCTCCGTGCAAAAACGTGACTTGTGCAACGGTTATAAAATTATTAAAAAGCGACCACTGAAAAAAACGAAACAAATTTCGCACGATTTTATCTCAAGATAACACTTTATGGATGTGTCCGAGGGCACAAAGGACATTTTCGTCTGTCTTTTCTTATTAGGAGAATGGGTGGAGTGTGGAGTTTCGCAGTTTACCATAGGATCACTAACGGGGGTGTTGTTTCGCAATTTACCGTACAGAGATTAACAATCTCCTTTAGCGTGATAAATGTTGGAGTCTCCTCCTCTTGTTACTTTAAAAGACAGAGACAGTATGATGATCATACGGTTCCAATCAACGTGGGTTAAGGTGGAGGGTGGGGGTGGGGGTGGGGGTGAGGTGGGGGAGGCTTTCATCATTTAGTCAGTTAGTTTTTGAAAACAACCCACCCCCCCCCCCCCCAAACAAAACAAAAATTCTGCATAAAAAGAATTGAAGTTCTCTTTTCAAGTAGAATTCACCTGTTTCTTTGACATAGGCATATGGCGGATTGTGTGGTTGTCACTATGCGGTCTAGGCGTCTAACGCACTACCTCTAGGCCACGCCGTCCTTTTCTGCCTAAGACTGATAAATAACGCGTGGACATAGATTCTTATATATATATATATATATATATATATATATATATATATATATATATATATATATATATATATATATATATATATATATATATATATATGTATATATGTATATATGTATATATGTATATATATATATATATATATATATATATATATATATATATATATATATATATATATATATATATATATATATATATATATATATATGTATATATATATATAGATAGATATGTATATATATATATATATATATATATATATATATATATATATATATATATATATATATATATATATATATATATATAGGCCTAAATATATACGTATGTATATTAGATGAAATGATTCGACTCGACGATATTTATTTCCTAACGATCGCGTATTCCGTTTACTGTCAGCAAGTTTCATGTTTTTTACATGGAGGAAGGAAGTTGTGATGTTGTCAACTGTATCCCCACACTGCTCAGCAAATGGCCTAACTCCTTACGTTATGAAATGTTTAAAACAATTTTTGTTTAAAAATAAACCAACGAAATCTTCCGTGTGTTGTTGGAAATGACACGTTGTTGTAACAGTTTGATGTTTTTTTGTTGGATGTCCGACATTTTTGTTAGGCGTCCAACAACTCTCATCTCGTTTGCCTGACAGGACTGGCCGTTAGATGAGGCTGTAATGATTGTTGTCTGTCATGTATAACGCATAAATTTTTTCTGATTATAAAATAATTTAATACTCAATCTTCTTGTCAAATATTTATTTTCTAGTCTAGTGCAAGCTGCGTCAAAATTAAAAAATTCGCCTTTTAAATTTTTTTGTATAGCCTTGCCACAAGACAAAGGCAATTACGTCACCATGTCTATTTATAGCTATCTAGACTATTACATTACCATGACAAGTTATTTTTTTTTCAAGCGCTGTTCGTAAACAAGGCTACTCAACGTGGACCATATTTTGTAACACGAGCTATGTTACTGTTACTTACGAATACACCGGATGTACCGGTTTTAAATTTATATTGAACTTTTTGTAAACTAGAACAATGAAGAACACAAAATTTAGACTAAGATAACGGTTGTCTGATAATCAATTAAAATATGGGGCTGTTAATTAATTAGAGTGACAAATGAATAAAGTAGTCTCATTGAAAACTATCTTCATTAAAAATGCGTTGATTTCAGTGAGTTTTGGTACCGTTACTGATGTTGTAGCTTCCCTTTCCTCTCCCCAATGTTAGGGTTATCTGAGTACCACAACTGTATAGCATCGATGTTGGTGTTAACAACATATGTGTTGATATGTTCAGTATATCTGCTGAAGTTAATCTTTTCAATATATCAACTTGTGATGGTGTTTTCAAGATATCTGCTGAAGTGGACGTTTTCAGTATACCTGCTGAAGTGGATGTTTTCAGTATACCTGCTGAAGTGGATGTTTTCAGTATACCTGCTGAAGTGGATGTTTTCAGTATATCAACTTGTGATGGTGTTTTCAAGATATCTGCTGAAGTGGACGTTTTCAGTATACCTGCTGAAGTGGATGTTTTCAGTATACCTGCTGAAGTGGATGTTTTCAGTATACCTGCTGAAGTGGATGTTTTCAATATATCAACTTGTGATGGTGTTTTCAAGATATCTGCTGAAGTGGACGTTTTCAGTATACCTGCTGAAGTGGATGTTTTCAGTATATCTGTTGAAGTGGATGTATTAGTATATCTGCTGAAGTGGTTAATTTCAACCAATCAACATGTGATGGTGTTTGCAAGATATCTGATGAAGTGGATGTGTTCAACATATCAACATGACTGAGATGGTATTTTCAACATATGTGCTGAAGTTGCTGTTTTGAGAATACCTGCTCTTACTGATACTTTAACCCAACACATTTGGTTGGCGTTATAAAAAGACAGCTCTACTTTTAGCCAACATAGTAAAAAAAAAATATCTAAATATATAGAGAAATACTTGAGGGGGGGGTGTAAATGTGCAAATCGAAAGTTTGAGGGGGGGGGGGGGGTGCAAATCGAAAGTTTTGAGATCGGGGTGCAAATCGAAAATTTGAAAGTTTGTCCCCGAGAAGGGTCGCTACGCCTCTGTAGGGTGACACCATTAAGTGCCGCACCGGGTGACACCCGACCTCGCTACGCCACTGACAAGAATCGACCTCAACACCAGGTCAAAACTTTGACTATTATTTATTGCAAATCTTGCTCTTTTAATACTTTTAAACAACGTCGTATAATTGAATTTTACAGTACACTTGCAAGAACCGCCAATACTTCCAAATACGAGATTATATCATCTATTTATCATCATTTTATTATTTTATTCGTAGTTATAAACCCTTGCTGTAAGCTATAATAATGAGATGTTGGATTAGTTCCAAGACTGACTTAGGATAAGATGGAAATAGGAGATACTTAAAACATTGAAGGACAACGATCGAGTGAAGAAAATGGACAGCGGATGAACCAGAAGAGAGAAACCAATTTCCAGAGTTCCTGACCTTCAGTTGACAGAGTACTCACTCCCTCATCCGGGTCTTACAAGAAGAGAAAACGTGCAAAGCGGTATCGCCTGTAATTTGCGTTGTAAAAATGCTACGTTTAATTGCATGCTACTTCTTTGCGCACTCGAGTTCGTCCCTCCCCTCCCCTTCCACTCGTCTTGGAGTGATGACGTCATAATGAACATGCACGAGTGGAATCCGCCGCGAAAAATTTTACCGCGGGTTTTCCGGAACTGACACGGTCTCACAAGTGGAGGCTACACGGATTGCCGGCTCATTTCCGGCTGAGTTAAATCAACAAGGCGTGCCGGCACTGAGTGGGTAATTGTTTTATGGGAGTCACGTGATGCGGGGATATCTTCACCTGGCTCTCCTGTAACACAAGGATAATTGTGGTTATAATCCGCAGTGGTAGAAGAATTGATTTCTCTGCTTTACAATCAGGGTCAGTCGTGATTGCTGCGCTCTTGACTGATTACACGGAGTTTATAAATTTTCTGGTTTTAGGTGTTGAAAATATGACGTAATGCGCGGGTTTAATCTGGAATAAGCACGAGCTTATGGAACGGCATGGTGAGCGCTTTAGCGCACTCTCACTCTCCCTGCTTCAACAGTCTAAAGGAGAGGCGGTTGGACATTGATCTGATGATCAGAGGCGTATTAATGCATCTACATATATATATATATATATATATATATATATATATATATATATATATATATATATATATATATATATATACTATATAAAGCTCAGTTTTGTATGTAACGCATATGTTTGTCGTTGGTCTTGGATGGATTTAAGTGTTAGACAATTATCGTGCGCATTTGTCTAAATTTATTAGTTAAAAAATTACTATTGAAAGTGTTGGGAAATAATTTTCATTTTTCAAATTATAGTAATAATTGTCGGCATGTTCATTAAACACAAGTTTTAAAAAAATATCATCTTTTACAAAAATTCTAATTATGTCTTTATTTAGTCCCATAGCACTTACTTCCCTTTGATAAATTAGGAAAACACAATTACTTCCCTTTAAAAAACAATTGCATTTGTGGAGAAGAATTTACTTTTTAATTACTTTGTTTTGGTGTTGGGAAAAAAAATAATTACATAATTAGCGGGGATTGATCAAGTGCAAATGTTGTAGGTATTTTACGGATAAGCTTGGAGTATTATAATTGTTCATTAAATTGAAACAGGCGCGATCGTTTAAGTGAGTGCAAAAGACTATGAATAAGTTGGGGTACTATAGTCGTTTATTAAGCTAAAACAGGCGATTCCGTTGGGTTTGCGTTAGTGGTTGCGGTTTGATTTGGTTCGTTTTTGTTCTTTCTTTTTTCGTTTTTGTTGTGTTTTTTTCTTTGGGTTTGTATTTATGTTTTTGGTTGGTTTTGCGTTTGGATTTGGTTTGTTTTCGTTTGCTTTTTCGTTTTTTTTGTGTGTTGTTATTGGTTGGTATTGGTGTTTGTGGTTGTGGTTGGGTTTGTTGTTAGGTTTTTGTTTTCGTTTGCTTTTTTGTTTGTTTTTTCTTTGTGTTTGTATTGGTGTTTGTGGTTGTGGTTGGGTTTGTTGTTAGGTTTTTGTTTTCGTTTGTATTTGTAATTGTGTTAGCGTTATGTTTGCGTTTTGTTGTTTTGGTTTGTTGTGGTTTGGGTGGGCAATGCCGGGTTTATGATGATTACTAAACACACAGGTAATGGTCTTTAACAGATAGGTTTTTCACAGAAGCCAGAGCAGGGCCTGGCCGGGACGGCTAGTATGCATATGTAAAAGCTTACTGTTCTAATGTTGTGCGTCTTTAGGCTACATGTAATTCAGCGCGTTGTTTTTGTTGTTTCACCACTACCTAGATCGAGCAAAATAAATGTTTCGACCTCTCGAAATTGTATTCTAATCAGAGGCGTAGCTAGGGGAGGGCGGGTGGGGCGGCCGCCACGGGCGCCGACCTTAAGTGGGCGCCAAATTAGGTAGAAAATACAATAGCATGCTTATTCTGAGCTGCTTTACAGTTGAATTTAAGAAAATAGAAAGCTATTTGGTTCTATGGACGGCTTTCTACGTTGTTTGTGTGATACGGGAAAAAGCTATTAATGTTTACTCATGTGTGTGTGTGTGTTGGGGGGTGGGGGGGGGGGTCCTTTTTGGCTATCGAATACAAAATATATAAATATGTGGGAGGGGGTGCAAAATCGATAGTTTGCCCCGGGCGTTGAAATGGTTTGCTACGTCTCTGATTCTAATAGGTATTAGAAGTTTTAATTTTAATTTCCTTTCTAAAATCTAATGTAAAAAAAAATTATTTGAGGTACACTAGAGGCTCAACGGCACTAACGGTGTTGCCTTACCTACTTTAGGCGAACGTAGCAGAGAAATAAGGATTCTGTTGGCCTTGGGTGTTGAAGCTTTGCTATGACTCTTATTCAGATGTTTTTTTTTGTGATTTTACTACCATTAAACAAGAAAAAAGTTAGTAAAAAATGTTTTTTTTTACGATTTTTGAAGACAGTTTGAGGACTTGAAATACTGGGGGCCGTGGGTTTCTGCCCTTTCACCCCCACCTTAATCCGCCCTTGGCTTTGACAACAAATACCACTAATTTATCTGTACTACAAAACGTCTTTATCTTATTTTTGTACTTTAGACATCTCTGTCATTCTTTATTAACTGTTCAAACAAACACATTATTAGCGGTCTAGGGAAAATCAATTCTCACAGAAGGGCCATGCACTCATCTTTAAGTGTAGAACCCAGATATTTCTTACTTATTTCCCTTTACTAAACCTGGTGCTACGTTAAGCTTCAACGGTGGTGTAGTGGTTGATAATTTAAACGTGGGGTGGTGTAGGAGTGAGAAGGGTCTGGAGACGTTGGCACCACGTGATTTGGGTGCAAGGGTTGGAGGTGGGTGAAGGGAGATAACTTCCGGTTTCGAACCCAGCCACCGAACTAAAGTTCCTGGTTCACAAAGCCAATATTCTAACGCTACACACCGTTCTACTGCCAGAGGCGTAGCGACCCTTCCCGGCGCCCGGGGCGAACTTTCAATTTGGCGCCCCCCCCCGCTATATATATATATATATATATATATATATATATATATATATATATATATATATATATATATATATATATATATATATATATATGTGTGTGTGTGTGTGTGTATAATTATGTGTGTGTGATAGTGTGTTTATATATAAGCTTGTGTGTGGGTAAGAGTGTATTTGTGTGTGTAAGCGTGTGTGTAAGCGTGTATGCTACAGTCCGGACAAGGTTTAATAATTACATTGTATGATTTTCATTCCTTAAAACTTTACGACAATTTAATTCCCATTAAGATGCGTTTAACTTTTTTTGCGAAAGATTAGTAATGTCAGTAAAAAAAAATAAGCCTGATCTGTGTTAGAGGGTAGTTTGTAGCTAACGCTAATATGTTTAGACCAGCCTTTTATGTTCTAGTTTTGAACGATCTCTGTTGTGATATGGTACATATTGGATTCGAAGTTTGTTAGAGTAAGGACACACAAGTGACATACAAGAAGAAGTTATCAGAAATATTTATTGTTCACATTGGAATACGACATGGGTATTTCGTTGATTGGTTGATGGTATGACAAAACAAGCTAGAGAAAACAAACTGGAATCCAACGGATGTTAACAGCTCGTAGTCTTGGATTTCGCAGATTTGCCCTGCCTTCTCGCACACAGTTTCTTCCAGGCATCTTTTCGGGGGGGCGAAGCCCCCCGGAAAAATTTTTACGCCCCCCCCGAACGAAATGAAATTTATATAATTTATATATAGAAAATATATACTTTTAACAGTGTCCGGCCCCCCCCCCGAAGAAAGTTTACCGCCTCCCCCCTCCCCCAGAAGATTTCAAGTGCCCCCCCGGAGAAAAAAGTCTGGAAGAAACACTGATCAAAAGTATCTGATCTCTCACGTTGAAGTTGAGAGAATCGTAAGAATCTTACAAAGAACTAGTCGCGTCTTTTTTTTTAACAAAACTGGCTATTGAAATTGTACATTACTCGTTAATACACTTGGTTTCTTTACTAAGTGTTAAGAGAGTTATCTACTCACCAATCCAGTACAAATACTTGCGATTTTTGTTAGCGAAAAAAGCGCCCCCCCCCCCCACCCCCACACACACTCATCACAACCATCTTGGACAAAGTTTGTAGAGCGGTTTTTAACGTAACTAACTTTTTTTTTAAAAATGTTACACAATTATACAATGCACAGTACAATTCGTTTCTTTCTGAGAGCTAAAGGTTGTTTACTCAGAATCCTGTGTAATTTTGCTATTTTATTTAGCCTAAAAGCGCCCCCCTGCACCATCTTGATAAAAGTCACTAACGTATTTTACAGTTCAACAATCGTACAATACGTTTTAATACAATTGGTTTCTTTTAATAGTGGTAACGTTTATCGACTCAACAATCTAGTGTAAATTCTTCCGTTTTAAGTCTCGAAAAAGCGCCCCCCCCCCCCCCATCTAGGAAAAGCTTCAAAGCGGTTTTGCCGGTCACTGTTTCTTAAGAGTATATGTTTTACATTAAGAAATCAAGATAGAAAACAGTTAAATCAGTATGTAAATGCGTGCAGCCATTATATTTCTTAACTTAGACAGTTTATAATTCAAAACTGCAGCATAAAATCAGCTTTAAAAAATTTTTCCCACCCCTTTTGGCGCCCCCATAGGGTCGGCGCCCGGGGCGGCCGTCCCCCCCGCCCCCCCCCCTAGCTACGCCTCTGTCTACTGCTAGACTCTACGTCGTCTGCTTCTGCGGACTGGCCAGTGTCTACCTGACTTGTTTAAAATATTATTCGATATCAAAGACACGACTGTATTGTAACTAGCTATAAGAACCCACGGTTATCACGTGAGCTCTCAATGTTACATTAAATCACCCCCAACAGTATGTTGTCGACACCCCTCCCCTCCCAACCCTCTCCCCCCCCACCTCCATCAAACAAAAAGTCGTGACTGAATTATCTCCCCGATGGAGGCGCGTGATGTTTACATTTCCACACAGCAACATCTGGGCTTCAGGTTACACTTTACATCATCATTAGGTGGTGACCCTCATGATAACATCATTAGGTGGTGACCCTCATGATAACATCATTAGGTGGTGACTCTTCTGATATTATCATTAGGTGGTGACTCTTCTGATATTATCATTAGGTGGTGACTCTTCTGATATTATCATTAGGTGGTGACTCTTCTGATATTATCATTAGGTGGTGACTCTTCTGATAACGTCATTAGGTGGTGACTCTTCTGATAACATCATTAGGTGGTGACTCTTCTGATATTATCATTAGGTGGTGACCCCCATGATAACATCATTAGGTGGTGACTCTTCTGATAACGTCATTAGGTGGTGACTCTTGTGATAACATCATTAGGTGGTGACTCTTCTGATAACATCATTAGGTGGTGACTCTTCTGATATTATCATTAGGTGGTGACCCTCATGATAACATCATTAGGTGGTGACTCTTCTGATAACATCATTAGGTGGTGACTCTTCTGATAACATCATTAGGTGGTGACCCTCATGATAACATCATTAGGTGGTGACTCTTCTGATATTATCATTAGGTGGTGACTCTTCTGATATTATCATTAGGTGGTGACTCTTCTGATAACGTCATTAGGTGGTGACTCTTCTGATAACATCATTAGGTGGTGACTCTTCTGATAACATCATTAGGTGGTGACCCTCATGATAACATCATTAGGTGGTGACCCTTGTGATAACATCATTAGGTGGTGACTCTTGTGATAACATCATTAGGTGGTGACTCTTCTGATATTATCATTAGGTTGTGACTTTTGTGATAACATCATTAGGTGGTGACACTCATGATAACATCATTAGGTGTGAATCTTGTGATAACATCATTAGGAGGTGACTTTCTTAATAACATCCTTAGGTGGTGACTCTCATAATATCATCATTAGGTGGACTCTTTTGATAACATAATTAGGTGGTGACACTTGTGATAACATCATTAGATGGTGACTCCTAACATCATTACGAAGTAACCCTCTTGAAATATTCAACATGTGGTGACTCTTCTGATAATATTATTACGCGGTGACTCTTCTGATAATATTATTAGGTGGTGACTCTTCTGATAATATTATTAGGTGGTGACTCTTCTGATAATATTATTAGGCGGTGACTCTTCTGATAATATTATTAGGTGGTGACCCTCATGATAACATTACTAGGTCTAATAATGTCATAAAGTGGTGATACTACAAACATAACAAGGTGGTGACTCTCCTAATAACATAACTAGGTGGTGACTTCTAATAACATCACTTAATGGTGACACTCCTTAGGCGGTGACACCCTGCAACCATACAGGTAGTATAGTAATTTAAATACATGTAAAAAAAATTCCATGGGTCAGATGAAGTAGAATTTATTGATTTCTTAATTCAAGGTTGGGTGTGGACTCATGGAAGTTCTAAGGATTTAAGTCCATGATTCGAACTCAAGATTATTGGCTGAGTAATCGAGTGCTCTATCACGTCGTCTATTACGCAAATTTAAAAGAAAATTATCTAGTTGAGTTTTATAGCTTCAATAACAAAAAAAAAAAAAATTATAATATATTTCATATAATTTATGTAGGGTACCAAATTGAGGTTAAAGGGGAATAACAATGCAATTGATTTTGAAAATGTTTACAATTTGTGTGTTACCTCCCTTTAGCCCATGATTACATCTAATTATTACTTACGTTATTTCAACTCAAAAGCTTGACCATGTACACCGTTTAGTTGAGATTGTTAAAGAATTTAACAACTAGTCTAGTAATGGCTTGAATAGTTCACTTGTATGGGCATGTTCCGGATATATTTTTGTACACATGTTCAACTGCAACAATGCCCCCTACTCATAGCAACTGGGAAAGGGAAGGTGGTGTCACATTAATCTTAATTAAATATCTGAAGTAACACATTATTATTAGATTTTCTTAATTTCTTAACCAGCAATCTTTTCTTTATTTATGTAATTTTTTTCCATGCAAAGTATGTTTCTAAAATATCAAGAGGAGCATGTCCTAATAAAAATATCAGGGGGTAGGTGTATACATTTATTTAAGGCCAAAGTATTATCAAATCATAGTTCATCTTTTGGGTTTGCCTGTGCAGGGGCAGATGATGAACAATTAATCCATTTCTGTTACTTAAGTATATAATATGGTCAGTTCTCTGCCAAGCAGCCTTTGCTTTCAACATAAATCAGTACCCATCAGACCTGGGATCCGAACTCAATGCATTCAGGGTAGCAGTCGAGCGCTCTACCGTCCGACCATGCCATTACATATCTAAAACATACACATTTTTTAAACCTACATACAAAGAGAGCTGAGTACGCTCACAAGTCTCCATCACAATCTGATACACTAAAACATTTTAAATATTTAAATTATTTTATTGAACTGCATATTGAGAACAAATTAAAAAAAAAAACAACACATATTCCTGATGTCTACAAGAAAAAAAAAAAATTGTAACTAATGTGAAAGTTAACACTCAATGTTGCAAGCTGTAGACGTGTTTAATATGTGCTCGCATTTATTTTAAGTCGACTAGAGGTGAGAGGTTAGTCGAATAAATAAATAAATTAAGTACCATTCAGAACATTATGGTTTATAAGACATATAAATAGAAATCATCCATTTTTAATGACCTTACAAATAAAGCGATAATATAATTTACTTAAAAGTTAAAATAAAATTTAAAAAGAAAGGAGAAGATAACTGTAAAAGATAATGCTCAGCAGCAGAGTGGTGCACCTTTATATCAATAATATAAAAACTTGGATTGTTATCTCTAGTTTTAATTCCCATTTTCCGTTATAATTCATCCACTGTAAATTGTAACTATTTCAAATAACTTGCTATTTTTAATTTTTGCAAAAATGAGAACTGGAGTGTACACAAATTGAGAACTTGAGTGTGAAATTGTCATAGTAACTAATACACTTTTCTTCACTTCTGATAAAATATTCAATTTTAAATTTTTACTTAATACAATAAAATAAAAAACATTTTTAGCTTTTCTGTTCATAATGTTTTTCAAATACACTTAAATATATGTTTTTAAACATTCCTTTCAGAACAAATAGTCAAATATAAATATGAAATATAAAAATAAAATTTTCAGTGGATTAAATCACATTAAATAAGTTTAAATTTTTATTTTAAAGGATAAATCTCAAAAATGAATACTTAACTTTCAACAATTAGATTTTGGGCAACAGCAAATATTTTTATATTTTTAAGCTGAAGCCAATGACAAAAAAAAAAAACTTTCCATCAACAATCTATAACTAAAGGAAGACTATGTAATGATAAATTATAGTACTAATCAAAACATTCCCAAACAAATGATAAAATAAATAATAAATATATTTATAGTAAAGAAATTCATAAATTTAAATAGAAAAAAAAACTTGATCTAAAATAAAATAATTTATTAAGTATTAACTTTTGCTTTAAATCTGAGTTGTAAAAATAGTATATATATATATATATATATATATATATATATATATATATATATATATATATATATATATATATATATATATATATATATATATATATATATAAAAAATATATATATATATATACTGAAATAATTTCTTTAAGCCATAATATTTTGAAAGTAATAAAGTAAGTACATAAATTTAGAAAGAATATCTTTTTTTCTCGAATTCTAAAGATGGCTATACAGTTAGAGCAGGCTAGTGTTTGTACATACCTACTATTTAGTATAACAAATTGTACATACTTACTATTTAGTATAATAAATTGGTTAAAGAACAGTGACTTGATTAACTCAAAAGGGAAAAATAAAAATTGATTAAACTACAAAAAACATTTTTCTGGATTAATACTTTGGAATAATTACTAATCTTTCCTTAATGTACTTTCATTATCACAGATATCTGAGAAAACATCTTTATACTTATCTTGAGCTAATATATAAATACAAAAACATTTTTATATTTACTCTAATATATGCTTGTAATTTGTATATGTAAATAGGCCTTGTATATTTATATTCGTATAAATAGCCACAGTATGTTTCTGGAGTTGTAAGTTGAGAACATTCATATAGAGCTATTCAAACTATCTATTAGAAAACCAAAAATGTTTATTGCTATTCTCTAACGGAACAACATAGAGTTATGGAACACCAGATCAATGAGCAAATGTCAAGGTCATTATTTGAAACCTGTGGATGTGTGAGCAATGGTTCTCATACTGATATCTGCCGTCTACTCACACACAACTTCTCAACTGAGTGAGGTCTACTCACACAACTAATTGTGTAATAGAATGAAGTGAATATAATTTTAAAAATAAAAAACAGAATCGGTAATTTAATGGTGATATACAAGATAAATTTTGTTCTCAAGTTGTTCATAAGGGGGGGGGGGGGGGGGGGGTCGTGTGGAAGTATATTAGAGAACTGTGTACAAGCAAAATATGTGTTGGAAATAAAAATGTAAATAAGCTATTCACACATTTTTTTTATGGAAATGCTTACATAAGTAGTCATTTATGGAGATATCAAAATTAAACGATGAAGTTGATATCTCAATTATCTGAAGTTGTTAAGTTTAAATAATGGCGAAAACAAGATTAACCTATGGAGATATCAAGATTAATATAACAAATATATCAAGATTAACCTAAGGATATACCAGGATTAGAACATATCATATAGCACAGTAGATATGAACAACCACCTCTCCCCACCTCTCCACAGATACAAGAACCAGGTGAAAGCTCCAGCCAAAATGTCCATCAGGTTAAGGACACTGAGCAAGCAGAAACAACTAAACAAATTGACCATGGTCCCTGTATGTACACGTCTACTGGACCTATTATGTACACACAGAATAAAAATAATACATCCATTGGGGGCTCCTGGCCCAGAAACAATATCACATTCAAGTGTAACAATTATTAAACTGTAAGTCATGGAATAGACAGAAGAGGATTGTGCTAGTTTTTTTTTTTTCTCCCCTTGTCAAGGGAAACAATTATTTAAATGTAAGTCATGGAATAGAGAGATGGGAGGTAACTCTTCTACAAGAATGTGAAACAGTTTTCAAAATGTAAGAAATAGAATAGAGGGGCGATTATAGCACAAGATTTCTAATTTAATCTAAATTAAAATGTAATATTTACCAGAGCTATATGTCATGGAATAAACAGATGGGAAATGATCGTGCAAATATTAAGAACATTTTTTTTAACTACTTCGCAAATGTCATTGCCGAAATCTATCATGTTTATTTTTATACATTATCAAGTTTTACTGAACAATTTATGGTGAGGGAATGCACATTATATTTTACTCTTAGAGATCTTAAATAAGTTTGTTTGGCAAATTAATTTGTATGCACCGAATTTATTATGTGAGATTTCTAAAAAGTGGATTGAAGTGACACAGGCAGATATATTACAAAACAAAACAAAATGGCTGTGAAATATTGGTAACTAACATACAGCACATGATAAAGCAAAAAAAATGTTGATTTATATATTTTTTCAATGTAGATAATAAATGTTTTAAGTGTTTTTAAAAAAAAAGAAATTTGAACTTTGTAGTTTCTATATAAAGGATTTCTTTGTTGTGCGATTTAAATTAGCAAATAATTAAATTGCTTATTTCAAAATCTAATGTTTTGTTTAAGTAAACCTAGAATTATCAGATAAATTTAAATACAAGAGTTGATAGATTATTAATTCCAGACACATTGATTAAACTTTAATTATTTACACAAAAAATAAAAAAAATTATTAGTTAAAGTGAACAAGTATTCAAGCCGTTACTTTAAAGTTATAAAATGTACTTGTCATGCTGTAACTAAAAGTATGAAATAGTATATGTCATGCCATACAAATGTATTTAAACTTGTTAGTTTGTAGCTGATGAAGTAACTTGGATGTGTTAACAAAGTATAGGTACAGACAAGCCTAGGTTGGTACAGATAGTAAACATGAATTATTTCAAGAACATCAGTTCAATCATTGGCGGTAAGTTACATAGCTCCAGAATTTTTAAAACAAAAATCTGGCTTTTAGTCAGTCATCTATTTGAGTTAGTTGTTTCAGTCACATCTAAAAGTCACCTATTTCAGTCATCTGTTAGGTACTTCAGTCATCTGTTCTGTTTAAGTCACCTCTATCAGTCAACAGTAAGTTGCAGGAGAAGACTTGAATAGAACTTGTACCATAACAAATTGTACCATAACACAGCAACATCAAGATTTATGGCAACACTAAGATGTACAGAACTTTCCAGTTGCTGGATTTATTATATTGAGAACTTAAAGACTAAAAGTGCTAACACTTTAACAGTGCTGGTGGGTTGATTAGAGAATTTTTATGAAAAGAGAAAGTCAAATAAACTTTTATTTTTATATTAAAACGAATTTGAAAAAAAAAAATGCTAATATATTTTATCTGAAAGTTATTGTTTCTTTTTTTAAAAAAAGACAATTTAAATATTTTAAACAAAATTACCATTTACTGTTAATTCACAAATTTAAAAAAATAACCCCCCCCCCCAGCATTATCTTTAACATAAAATTTAAAAAAAAATTAAAAATTGAAATTTTATTCAGTAAAATGCTTATGACTTTTGTCAGCTGAAATTAAACTAAATAAAAAATATGATAAATACTCCATGATAAATACTAAAAACATCATTTAAAACATATACAAAGATAGCATAATATTTTCTTATTAAGTCTGCAGACTCTTCTTGGTTTAATGAAATATACTAATAGCATAATTAAACATAAAAAACTAATCTATTACTGAAAATGTGATACAGATTTCTTTGCATTTTTAAGTCCCTATGATGATTCAGGTAAACATGATTGGCAGCATGATGATGATGAACCAGGTAGACTGCTCTTAGAATGATTCATGTAAACTTGATTGGCACGATAATTATGATGACTTAAGTGGACTAGAGTGTCCCTAGGATGGTTCAGGTAAACTGGTGTTTGGTCCCTCCAACGTGGGAGTGCTGCACCCCTCCTTGGCAAGCCCAGTGGTTATTGCAGCTTCCTTGATCTGGATAGCAAGAAAAATGTCTTGTGAGCTTATTAAAAAAAAATAGTAAAACTTTTTCGTAAAGGAAAGTGGTTATTTTACATTGCAATGATTATTTTATGTAGAAAAGTAAAAGAACTAAAACCAAATATTTTTAATTTAAATATATATTAAACAAACTTGACTAATATACTTATGAAAAATTTAAATATAGATCTATATAAAACCAGCTAAATATACTCATGAAAAATCTAAATATATATAAAACCAACCTGCCTAATATTCTCATGAAAAATTTAAATATATATAAAACCAACATTATATACTGATGAAAAATTTAAATACATATAAAACCAACCTGTCTAATATACTCATGACAATCTTTTTTAGCCTGGACTAGTAGGTCAGCATGACCCTTCAACACCCTAATGTTCCAAGCAAAATTTTCTGTTGCCTATAGAATATTGAGACAAGCATTCTTTAGACCCTACAATGTTTACTCAAGATTATAATTTTAAATAAACTAATTTAAACCAAAGTTTAACACTACATACAACAAACTGCCAGGTTTTAATTATTTTAGTTAAGTTTCTAAATATTTTATCTGGTAATGTTTTTCTTGTTTCAGTTTCTGTAGCAGTACAATCAGAATTCAATAAAGCTAAGTTACGGTTTTTAAATTCCTGGATCACTATTGTTAAGGTTTGATAACCATTAATATTTCTAAAGTTTACTCAGGAATTCTCAACATCACAGTCGTAATATAACCAAAATTTAACAAGATATCAGTACAAATTTTAAACTGCTGGGTGACTTACTTTTGATAGTTTCTTTCCCTTGAGCCCTGACTGCTGACAGACATTCTCCAGGTTGTCATGCCATTCAAGTCCAGCTTTCTGGCACTGCAGTAACTGGGAAATTTAGAAAATGTTTGATTATACTAAAGTTTATTTGAAACATTAATTTTTTCAAAAGGTTTAATAAGCAAAGTTTACTTCAGAATGTTTAATTATACTAAATTTTATTTGAAACATTATTTTTTAAAAAGGTTTAATAAGCAGTTTATTTCAGAATATACACTCAAATTATTTTAATAAAAAAATTAACATCATGTTTAAATTAAACACATACTACATTTTAATACAAACTAATTATATTTTTTCAGACTAATTTAAAGCTTTCTATTATATTACCTTAAAACACAATTATCATTATTTTTTGCACATTCTTTACTTCATTTCATTAAATACAATTATTATTACATTGTTAGACCAAATTATTTTACTTTCATACAAGTTAATATAACTATATAATTTTGTAAGATTAACTAAAACTACTTTATCAAATTTGAATTATAAAACCATAAATCAGGTGTCATTAATTAAATTACTTTAATGAATAACAAACTTACTTTTTCGTAAATAGCATCTGAATTCTGTATAACATTTTTACATTCGTTGATTAGCTAAAGTAAAAAAAAAAAATAACAAAATTACATTTTAGTCTAGTTATATATATGTTCTTTAAATACAAAGATCTTTCTATACTTTATCACACACAAATGTGATAATCTTAATTATGTACACAAAAAAAGACACTGAACAATAGGTTTTTTATAACGGCAATTTTTTAAGAACAACTTTAGTTTTGCAACCAACCTCTTCAAAAGTTGATAAAGACTTTTTAAAGATTTCTGGAAGGGTGCCTTGAGCTTCTAAGTCTGGAAACTAATGAAGAGAGTAAAACACAAAATTAATTCATGTTCTTAAACTTTAGTAAAGGATTTATAGATTTGCACAGTAAAGTTATTTAATTGAAAAAGTACCATACACAAATGTCTTTTGTCAAGATTTATCAATTTAGTACGTTGTTTTCAGTTGAAATTGATGACATAGATGAACATAGATGGAATAAAAATAAAATTCAACTTGCTTCATGCTAAAAAACAATTTATGCCACTGATTTGATTTTATGCAGTTAATCTAATATAGATATAAATTCAATATGTAATTTGTTGGCAAAAAGATTTTATTAATAATAAAAATGTTCCAGTCATTTGTTTTGAATAAATAAATCCAAAATTGAACTTAAAATGACAAAACAAAAATAGTCTGCAAATAAAATGTTTTCTGTTAATCTTGTGCTTGGACTCTGGGCTTCAATAGAAGGGGCTTATCTCCCAAAATAGATTGTGATTTCAATAATAATAAAATAATCATTACACTTTAAATAATTAAAAATCAAGAAAAAGATAAGTTTCATGAAAATTTTTGCTATATTGATATGTTTTTTAATTAAAATGATGGAAAGTTACACCATAATTTTTGTTCATGATTACTAGATTTCTGTAAACCAAAACAATGCTAGGTTTTTGAATCAGTATAAAAAATGACAGTAAAATCTCAAGTATTAATCATTGTATTTATTTCTCTCATGTACAGGGTTTTAAATAAAAAATTCCCAACAAAACTGTAAAAACATCTAAGACTATCATGGTAAAGAGACAATTTTTGTATTTCTTTACTTCTAATTACCTTCATTTGAATTGTTGATCAACAAATCAATTTTTTAGTAATGTTCACCATTTTGTTCATGTAATAATATTTGTAAATGTTTGAACTATGTTAAAGATTAAAAAAAAAATAAACCTGGAGTGATCTCCCCTAAACTTTCCCGAATATTCTTATACAAAACAACAGGGGATGGCAACTCGGGATATAGACATGATTTTTAATCCATTTTAAATACTTAAACTTTTTAAAATGAAATAAAATCTCGTAGAAAAAAGAATTGCATACCAAGTGAACGCCACACAAAATGTGCATTATAGTGCGGAATATTATTAGTACTTTATAAATTCACATGCCTTTTTTGAGAAATTGGAAATAGCGTAAATTACTACTTTCGGTCAAAGGAAATAACTCAAAATTTGACAGAAGGCAGAGAATTAGATCTTTTACTTACACATGAAATTTCATTTATACACCTGAAATAGTACTCAAGTTATAGGCTTTTAAATACAAAGCAGAATAAGTTCCACTTCCGGTTATAGGAAATCACTCAAAAGTTGATAATTATCTACGATTTTGATAAAAATATATGCAATTTCATCAACATAGCTGAAACGATACTCAAGTTATCATGTTTACAGACACACACACACAGACACACACACACACACACAGACACACACACATACATATGGACTAGATTGCAAAACTATGTTTTGCCAACTTAAGGAGCTGTAAAACGTCATGATTTGCAAAAATCTCAACTTTTGTTTTGCACGATTACAAGACTTTCTCTATGCTTCGTATATATGAGAAAGTAACAAGGTCATTAAAAACTTGAAATAATAAATCAAAGAAAACAATAACAAAAAAAACAAAAAGATGTTGGCTGTAGTGCCAAAATGGTTAAGAACTCAAGAAACAATTAAAGAAAAAAAAAATTCTAAAATACTGACTTGAATAAGAAATTAAAAAAAAGTATTGAACCTACTTCGCCTTTCATAGAATAGGAGAGGGAGACACTTTCTCCGGAGTTGGCTATTCTAGAAGACAGGAGCCTGATGCACTGTTTGAGGTTTGCTATGGGCGCTAAGCAGCAGGAATCCTTGAATGTGGACAAGGCTAAATGGAGGTTGTCTCGCAGGTCTGTTCCATCTCTCAATGGCTGGATGGCTGTCTGTGGAACACATACAGTCTTCGTTTAGTTATCTATATATATAATTCTCTTCTGGGATCAGTTAGAAAACAAGCTTCAAGCGCGCCTTTGCAGTCCCCTCTCTTCCTCTCTATCACTATCACTACCACCCCCACCCCACACCCACATGATCTGGTGAGCGGTGTTCACTCTGTTTACTTTTTACAATCACAGAGACGGGTTTGGTGACCGCTATTAGGGGCAGATAATTTAGTTTGAAACGATTTTAAACTCAGAGGAGGTAACTAAGAGGAGGCTGCTTTCACGTGGGGGGGGGGGGGGTGGTAGTGTTTTTAAGCAAATATTTTCAATGGCAGCATTGGTACTGTCGAATTCGCAAATTATAAATTACTGAAAAGTAGAAAAAAAAAACAACTAAATAGCGGCGTATGATACGCAGCGGGTCGGCTCGTTGTTACTTAATTCAGTTACCATTACACAGGGGAGTTTTAAGACTAGTCATCTTTGTGAAAATCTGAAGATTTTTTTGTGTTAGAAGAAGTAATATCTGTTCATTGCTTTTTTTTTTAATATAGAAAAAAATGCAATGAATTTTTAAATCTCTTGATAATATATTAATTGATTCAATTAAATTTATGATTATTATCTAAAAAAATTATAGTTATATAATGATGATGAGGATTGTACTGAATTCTCTAATGTTTAATCAAATAATATATAAGCCATGTAATAAAACTTACTTTAAATGTTTCATCTATACTCTTGACTCCCACTGTTTTCATGCTAGTGTAGTCCTTTGATCGCCTTGTTTTTTTCCCAGAAAGACCTCTTTTGTTAACCTTCTAAACAACATTTACAATTTTATACAACCATATCCTTTAAAAAATAAAAATATTTCTAGATTCTATAAAATAAATGAAATAAACTAAAAGTTAGTTGGCTCTGTATTTTGAATGCTTTTAACATTATTATTATAGGCCTACTAAACATCAAACTTTTATCATCCTGCACATATTATTAGCATCAGATTATCAGCACATATTATCGTCCCACTTATGCCGAACGCACTGATCAAAATATGACACACTACTGCAGGTTACTGCTTGAGAAAAGTCTTTCAAAGTTTCAACTCACCCCTCCTCCTCTTTTATTGGTTATTGCAACATGTATAAAAAGTGTACAGTTCTCCATTAGGTTCCCTGTGTTAGAAAGCAGCTGTATGTGCCTGTAGCCTGTAGGAAACAAACAAACAAACACAATCAACATGTATAAAAAGTGTACAGTTTTCTCCATTAGGTTCCCTGTGTTAGCAGCTGTATGTGCCTGTAGGGAACAAACAAACAAACAAACAAACAAACAAACAAACAAACACAATCAACATGTTTAAAATTTACAGTTCTCCATTAGGTTCCCTGTGTTAGACAGCTGTATGTGCCTGTAGCCTGTATGGAACAAACAAACAAACAAACACACTGAACCCACCTCCACAGAATGATATTAACTAAACAATAAATCGTGGTATATTTTCATAAAGGTAAGTGGTAGGTTACCTGTCTGCATGCACTCAAAAGGTATTGTGTACTGTCCAATGAACTCATCTCCAATGTAATCATCATCAAGTATGGCAAATCTGACTAGCGCAAGTTCTGGTAAATTTATTTGAAACTCAAAACTTTCATCAAAAATTGGATTGTACCCTGGAGAATGGAACATAGATAATAGTATTAATTAGTTAATTAACATAATTAATCATCTGTGGTTGCTGCGGTCAAGTTTACTGGTAATAATTTATGGTTGTTTAGTCGAGGTCTGAATAAAGTTTCCAAATACATCCATTTTTATTTTTCTGAGATATTTGACTTTTAAATTCAGTTATGCATTAACTTGCACTTCTTGCTACATTTAATTGGGTTACAATATTCCTCTTGTAATTATTGCTTAAGTTCAGCTTTTGTTCAGCCCTGATTATTACAACATATACATTTGTTTCAGCAACTTTTAAATTGTGTCAACTTTTCCAAAACTTTTCATGTAACTAACCCAGGGGTCGGCAACCCGTGGCTTGCGAGCCGCATGCGGCTCTTTTGATATCAAGATACGGCTCTCCAGCTCCTTGCACAAATACTAATAATCTTAATTAAAAAATAAAATATTTGAAATAAAAAAATGTTAGTGGCTCTTTAAAACCAGGGAAATTTTGAAAATTGTAACTTTTGGCTCTTCTGCTTCAAAAGGTTGCCGACCCCTGAACTAACCCATTTCTGGTAATAAAAAATTAATTTAAATAATTTCTTATGATATAAAAATAGATTGTAATAGATTTAAATTTTTTATTTCTATCCTAAGATCTCCTTTTTGTATATTGGTAACCTGAGACATTTTTAGAAATGACTTGCCATTTGACGCCTACATGAAGCTGAATTAAAAAAACATAAAAAGAAACGGTACCGTTGTGGGGGACAGTTTTAGTTCTCTCTTCTGCACAATCTGCTGGGATACCAAAGACCTCAATTGTGACGTAGGGGTCAGTGACATCACCTTTTGCTGCCGAACCTTTGGGCTTGGGGAAGTTCTGACCACTGATGATCTGTCAAACACAGAGGTCATGTTAGGTGTTAGCTGAGTCAGGAACTGTCATGGTTTGGTCAGCAACTGTCATGTTTTAGTCAGTGACTGTCATGTTTTAGTCACCTTCTGTCATGGTTTAGTCACCATCTGTCATGCTTTAGTCAGCAACTGTCAATGTTTTAGTCACCAGCTGTCATGGTTTAGTCACCATCTGTCATGGTTTAGTTAGCAACTGTCATGCTTTAGTTACCATCTGTCATGTTTTAGTCAGCAACTGTCATGTTTTAGTCAGCAACTGTCATGTTTTAGTCAGCAACTGTCAATGTTTTAGTCACCAGCTGTCATGGTTTAGTCAACATCTGTCATGGTTTAGTTAGCAACTGTCATGTTTTAGTCACCATCTGTCATGCTTTAGTCAACATCTGTCATGGTTTAGTCAGCAACTGTCATGTTTTAGTCACCAACTGTCATGTCTTAGTCACCATCTGTCATGGTTCAGTTAGCAACTGTCATGTTTTAGTCACCTTCTGTCATGGTTTAGTCAACATCTGTCATGGTTTACCAACTGTCATGCTTTAGTCAGCAACTGTCATGTTTCAGCCACCATCAGTCACGGTTTAGTCAGCAGCTGGCATGTTTTAGTCAACACCTGTCAAACATTCAATGTCACTGCAAAACTAAATTCAGCCATTTTGATCCAAGAAATTTATTGCACAGAATAACTAGCTCACTTCTGTCTAGTTAGTAATTTTATAAAAGAAATTTTAGAAAAATTAATGACAAAAAGCTGTATTATAATTAGTTTTAACTTGTAAAAAATGTGTCTAACTCCTTTATTCTATATCATCTTTTTTAAAAATATATAAAAATTTAATCAAACGTTTATGTAATTTTACTTCTTTGTCAAAAACCATCTAAATATTAATATATAACGTAGCCCAATTTAAAATATCTTATATACAGTTGTTTGAGGGTTGAAAAAATTCATAAAAAATGTTTTAATAACAAGCTTTTATATACTAATGCACTAAAAAGTAGAAAATAAATGAGTTTCTTTAAATATATAGTAATGCACTACTATTTAAATAACTATAAAGAAAAGTGTGGGCCAATTTATTATCTGTTGGATACCTTTACAAATATTTATGAGATTTTTTAATGCAATAGGGCCTAGAGTTGCATGACTAAAAACCATTGCGCACCTAATGATTGTGATGACGCATGTCTAATAGTGCGAAATAGTTTGATGAGACAGCCTACTAATTTGGACAAAATTTTAATCAATTCATAAAAAATTAATTAGGCATCCAATTAAGTCAAATTTAATGTCATGTTGCATTGTCTTCATGTCTTGAACCACGTACCAACTAGGAACTGAATCTATCAGTTAGAAGTGCCCGAATTTTTGCTCAGGCATTTCGATCTAGACTGACGACAGAGGAAGCAAGTTAAATAAAAGCTTGTAAAAACAGGTGGTTATTTACCTTGATGTGTAGAATTTGAGGTGAGACACCGGGTATGACATCCTTTGTGTTGGCACTAAAGTATGCAATCTCTTCTCTCATGATGGCGGGCTTGAGAATGTAGCCACACCCACCATTTTTCTGGAACCATCCGTGGTAGAGATCCATCATTAAGCCAGCTGTCTGGTAGTTTAATGCAACTATAAAATAAAAAATTAAATCAAGTAGTTAATTAATTGGATATCTTAATTAAGTGAAATAAATATTTTTTAAATTGACCTATTGCACACAAACTTAATGTAAAATGCTCAACCCATAGGCTAACTATCCTGAAGACCTACCAAAATGACAATACTTTCTAAACGCTACTCCCCCAAAGACCTAATCACACGACAGCCACTAACAGCAGTTTAAACCCACAAAAGACCAACCCACATTAAACCCATCCTTAAAGAACCCACCCATAATAAATCCTCCCTCGAAGAACCTACCCACATCAACCCCACCCCTTAAAGAACCTACCCACATCAACCCCACCCCTTAAAGAACCTACCCACATCAACCCCACCCCTTAAAGAACCTACCCACATCAACCCCACCCCTTAAAGAACCTACCCACATCAACCTCACCCTTAAGGACCTACCCATATTAAACCCACCCCTTAAAGAACCTACCACATCAACCCCACCCCTTAAAGAACCTACCCACATCAACCTCACCCTTAACTACCTACCCATATGATAGACTGTCCCTAGGACCTACCCACATCCACCCCGCCCCCTTAAGCCCCTACCCACATCCACCCCACCCCCTTAATCCCCTACCCATATGATAGACTGTCCCTAGGACCTACCCACATCCACCCCGCCCCCTTAAGCCCCTACCCACATCAACCCCAACCCTTAAGCCCCTACCCACATCCACCCCACCCCCTTAAGCCCCTACCCACACCAACCCCACCCCCTTAAGCATCTACCCAAATCAACCCCACCCCCTTAAGCATCTACCCACATCCACCCCACCCCCTTAATCCCCTACCCATATGACAGCCACAGTTCCAGAGATCCTGTGGGTTGTAGTTGCTGGAGTCGACCCTCATGCCATTGGGGTAGATCCTGGCCAGGAACTTTTTGTTGTGGTTGACAAACTCTTCAGGGCAAGACATGGCCAGCTTCAAGGCTTGAGACTCACTGAAGGAGTTCATCTCCCAGTACTTTTCTGTTGGGTGCAAGACACAATGGTAACAGAACAAAACAGAACTTATATGGCCAGCTTCAAGGCTTGAGACTCACTGAAGGAGTTCATCTCCCAGTACTTTTCTGTTGGGTGCAAGACACAATGGTAACAGAACAAAACAGAACTTATATGGCCAGCTTCAAGGCTTGAGACTCACTGAAGGAGTTCATCTCCCAGTACTTTTCTGTTGGGTGCAAGACACAATGGTAACAGAACAAAACAGAACTTATATGGCCAGCTTCAAGGCTTGAGACTCACTGAAGGAGTTCATCTCCCAGTACTTTTCTGTTGGGTGCAAGACAATAATGTTAACAGAACAACACAGAACTTATATGGCCAGCTTCAAGGCTTGAGACTCACTGAAGGAGTTCATCTCCCAGTACTTTTCTGTTGGGTGCAAGACACAATGGTAACAGTACAAAACAGAACTTATATGGCCAGCTTCAAGGCTTGAGACTCACTGAAGGAGTTCATCTCCCAGTACTTTTCTGTTGGGTGCAAGACACAATGGTAACAGAACAAAACAGAACTTATATGGCCAGCTTCAAGGCTTGAGACTCACTGAAGGAGTTCATCTCCCAGTACTTTTCTGTTGGGTGCAAGACACAATGGTAACAGAACAAAACAGAACTTATATGGCCAGCTTCAAGGCTTGAGACTCACTGAAGGAGTTCATCTCCCAGTACTTTTCTGTTGGGTGCAAGACAATAATGTTAACAGAACAACACAGAACTTATATGGCCAGCTTCAAGGCTTGAGACTCACTGAAGGAGTTCATCTCCCAGTACTTTTCTGTTGGGTGCAAGACACAATGGTAACAGAACAAAACAGAACTTATATGGCCAGCTTCAAGGCTTGAGACTCACTGAAGGAGTTCATCTCCCAGTACTTTTCTGTTGGGTGCAAGACAATAATGTTAACAGAACAAAACAGAACTTATATGGCCAGCTTCAAGGCTTGAGACTCACTGAAGGAGTTCATCTCCCAGTACTTTTCTGTTGGGTGCAAGACACAATGGTAACAGAACAAAACAGAACTTATATGGCCAGCTTCAAGGCTTGAGACTCACTGAAGGAGTTCATCTCCCAGTACTTTTCTGTTGGGTGCAAGACACAATGGTAACAGAACAAAACAGAACTTATATGGCCAGCTTCAAGGCTTGAGACTCACTGAAGGAGTTCATCTCCCAGTACTTTTCTGTTGGGTGCAAGACAATAATGTTAACAGAACAACACAGAACTTATATGGCCAGCTTCAAGGCTTGAGACTCACTGAAGGAGTTCATCTCCCAGTACTTTTCTGTTGGGTGCAAGACACAATGGTAACAGAACAAAACAGAACTTATATGGCCAGCTTCAAGGCTTGAGACTCACTGAAGGAGTTCATCTCCCAGTACTTTTCTGTTGGGTGCAAGACAATAATGTTAACAGAACAACACAGAACTTATATGGCCAGCTTCAAGGCTTGAGACTCACTGAAGGAGTTCATCTCCCAGTACTTTTCTGTTGGGTGCAAGACACAATGGTAACAGAACAAAACAGAACTTATATGGCCAGCTTCAAGGCTTGAGACTCACTGAAGGAGTTCATCTCCCAGTACTTTTCTGTTGGGTGCAAGACACAATGGTAACAGAACAAAACAGAACTTATACAGTGCAAGACACAATGGTAACAGAACAAAACAGAACTTATACAGTTAAAAACAAAATGTTAACAGAACAAAACAGAACTTATACAGTGAAAAACAAAATGTTAACAGAACAAAACAGAACTTATACGGTGCAAGACACAATGTTAACAGAATAACACAGAACTTATACAGTGCAAAACAAAATGGTAACAGAACAAAACAGAACTCTAATAGGGCAAAACAAAATGTTAACAGTACAAAACAGAACTCTAATAGTGTAAAACAAAATGTTAACAGTACAAAACAGAACTTATACAGTGAAAAACAAAATGTTAACAGAACAAAACAGAACTTATACAGTGCAAGACAAAATGTTAACAGAACAAAACTCAAATAGTGTAAAACAGAACTCATTCAATGAAAAACAACTCATACAAAGCAAAACAGAACTTTTACAATTAAAAATAAAACTTATTTAATCTGTGTGGTAATGACAAAGTTTTTAAATTTTATTCACATTTAGTATTTAAGGTAAAATAATTTGCTCTCAGAGATGACTTATATCTGGTCTTTGATGATCACTTTACACAGCTTTCCATAGCTTTTTAAAAACTTAATAGTGTGGCCTATTTGCTTTTTTTTTATTGCCACTCATAGCTTTTGTTTAGGCCCCTATTTATATGAGAAACTATTTTTCATTTGCATGGTATCATCATGATTGGTGTATTTGGTTCTGGTTTCTCATTTTATATTGTGTTTACTTTCTACTTTTATTTTTTATCTAGATTTATGCGATTCTTATCATTAGCCTTCATAGCTTTCTATTATTAAATGTATATTTTTTATCGAGTTTTATGCTATTCCTATCATTGGCCTTCATATGTTTCTATTGTTAAATGTATATTTTTTTTTCCTAGCCAATTTAGAGTTGGTGGGGCATAAATGGCCAACCAGGGTTCTTTTGTCACTTTTTTTTGCTTGATGCATCAATAAAATTAGAAAGGAAGCATCAAGAGAATTAATGAACAAACCCAAGTTTTTAAAATCTATTTAAATCTTTTCCCCAAAAAAAAAAAAAAAAAAAAAAAAAAAAAAAAAAAAAAAAAAAAAACACAACAAAAAAAACAGTCTGTAATGCTATAATATAGAGCTGATCTTAAACCTAAAATGTCGATTTTTTTTTTGTCAGTTCCTTAAAAAAAAATAACATTATAAAATATTCTTTTTAGACCAATAAAATGAAAGTCTCAACAGACTTCTAAAACTTACGATTTTGCTGAGAAGTTTGGAAGTCTTCGAATCTACGTGAAACACAGTACGATATAAGATCAGATAACTCTTTTGCAAGTTTATGCTTTTTAATTGAGCCCTCCTGAGGAAGAAACAGAATATCTTAACCTTAATACAAAAAATTTGGAAATTTATAATATTTCGCCATAATGCAGATATTTAATTTCAAAATCACTATTTTTATTGAAACTTTTTTCTCTAAAAAATGATTTGAGTTTTAAAACTTATTTTCTTATGATTTTATTAAAAAAGAAGTGTGACAGACGAGAAAGAAGATTACCCTTTTACTGTTTTTCTTTTTCTCTGGTTCAGCGCCTTCATCTTCATCGGTAACATAACCTTCATTCGATTCAGAATTTAAATTCAGTTTCTTGCCCTAAAGGAATACACTTTTTGTTAACGAAATCTCAAAAAATTGGCCGGATAACGTTTTTATATTTTTTAAAAGCATTTCAAAGCACTAGCAAAAAATTGAAAAGCAGAACAATATTAACTATAGATCTATACTTCTGCAATCTAGCTTTTTTTTAAAAAAAAAAAAGACAGAAGGGAAATAACTCTAAAATTAGTTTTTTTTTAAACTCTAGCAGAAATGTATCAATTTTTTTTTTTAAATTATAAAAGGCAAGATTGAAATTTCTAAAATTAAAGCATATCTAATGAAGAAAATTCATTAAATTAACTAAAATACTATGCAATTAAAAAAAAAAGAACATGCACACAACTAAAACAAATATAAGCATTTAGAGATTTTTTAAAAACCTGTCAATTTTAAAGTATTTCTAGCTGTCAGTTTCATAAAAGTGCGCTGTCATATGCATGCATTTATAAGTTGTATGTGCAAATAAAAAAGGTGTATCTAACTAAGCACACATGTAGTATTCTTGTGGGTGGCGTATGTGTGGTAAACCTTCAAGTCCATTCCAGTCTACATAAGAGACCTTGCACCCTAAGCACATTGCCATGTAAATAACGTTTTAGTAGTGCTTTCAATTTTCAAACTTCGGTTCTCATAGCAGAATAATAACATGGCTGACTTTTTAAAAATTCTTAATTGATTTCACTAATATGTACATATTAATGTACTTTTAAAGTAAGTTTAGATTAAAAAAAATATGTTTAAAAATAATAGAGGTTGCTTTATATATATATATATATATATATATATGTTTTAAAGACAATTTCATGGTACTATCAGTTAATTTAATTTTTCAATAGACAGTAAAAAGTGCTTCATAACAAAATTTATTAGATCAGGGGTGGCATTTAATTTTTTTTTTTTAAATTAAGAAAATTTGTCTATAAATTGTTCTGTAGCTGGACATTGTATTAGCAATGCTTAGTACAGAAAATGTTATAGATTACTGCTTATTGCTTAGTTTTAAGTCCCAATTTTAGTTACATTCCACAAAATAATGGAGTTTTTATCAACTTTAAAACCAGAGAACCTCAGTTATCTACCCTAAATTTGCTACTGTTAAAATGAAACTAGGTGGTTTTTTTTTATATAGATAGAAGAAGTCCTAACAGTTTCCTGAAGTACTTTTATCAGAATTTTCCCCTTGAAAAACTCAGGGGAGGGAAGTGTGGTCCTGTTGAGGTCGACGTTGTCTGTGTAGAGTTTGTCGCCAAATATGGACTTCATGTAGTGGGCTATTGCTTGTTGCTGCTTGATATTGCAGTGGTTTTCGAGGGAAAGTATCACAGGGTATCTGTAAAAGGAAAGTGTATCTAATAATATATATCAGTAGATAAACATGTCACACACAATATCTGCAGAAGGAGAGTGTATCAAATTATATACACCTGTAGATAAATATATCACACACAATATCTGCAGAAGGAGAGTGTATCGAATTATATACATCAGTAGATAAATATATCACACACGATATATGTAGATAGACATGTATCCAGTTATATACATCAGTAGATAAATATATCACACACGATATATGTAGATGGAGATGTATCCAATTAATTACATCAGTAGATAAACTTAGCATTACATTGGGTATCTGTAGGAGAAGCATATATCAAATAATATACAAAATCAGTGGACAAATATATCATTACATGATTACTCTAAATGAGGGAAGTATTAAAAATTATAAATATCACAAAACAAAACACAAATTATATAGACTATCAGAAGACTTTAAGGAAGGAAAATATTTAAAACAATAAACATAATTTTACAATTAAAAAAACAAGTCCATCAAATGAAGAAGAAATGTGATTTAATATTATTAACATCAAGACCCACCCAAAATATTGCACATCCTAACATATGGAGTTTGAAGAAGAAAAGCTTTAAACAATAAATAGAACAAAATAAGAAAGATTCAAAGATCCCTTCAAACAGGTAACAACATAAAACTTATACAAAAGTTGCTGATATATTTTCTTTTTAAGTCTCTTGACAACAGGATGTAATTACCACTTCATTGTTTGAAAACTTGATAAAAAGTTCAGAAGATCAGAAGCTGATTTTCTTTGATGTTAAGTTAGTTTCCTGCTGGGGAGATCTTATTTAACAAAAAATAATATACTTTCTTATAATTCAAACATATGGCTCAAACTACATAGCTCCATTACTTCACTGCTTTAAAAAAAATTCTGTGTAAATAATACATAACACGAAATACAAAGCAAATACCCAACACTGGAATACACTGGGATCAGAAAAGGTAAATAAGAAATCAGATTGCTCTTAACTATTCTGTTTACAATTATGAACTACAGCTACCAAAGAAATAATTTTAAATTAGAACACAATAAGAACATTTTTCATGTCAAACAGAATCCACTGAGTTTTAATCGTGGACATTCTGTCAAGGGCAATAATTGGATAAAACCAACTCAAGGGCAGTAATTGGATAAAACCTAGAAAATAATTCTTCACATCAGGTAAATACAGGGGTCAGAATAAACGTTTTATCTACAGGAGCATACATAAAAAGTTTCAAACATTAAGACATCTGGATACTATTATTTAAACATAGATCTACAGGAGCATACATAAAAAGTTTCAAACATTAAGACATCTGGACACTATTATTTAAACATAGATCTATATTCTACAGGCAAACACATAAAAAGTTTTAAACATTCAGACATGGACACTATTATTTAAACATAGATCTACAGACACACTCATACAAAGTTTCAAACATTCACAATTGGACACTATTATTTATTTTAAACATAGATCTATAGGCACACACACAAAAAGTTTCAAACATTCACAATTGGATACTACTATTTATTTTAAACATAGATCTAGATCTACATACAAAGTTTCAAACATTCAGACATGTTTACTAATCTAAAGCACAGATTTAAAAGTTAATCCATGAAATAGTGGTCACACCAAACAAATGGTCTAGCTATTGAGATGGACATTACAAGTGGGTCGGAGGTGCTTGTGTCAATAAGATGGATGGCAACTGACTAGTTGGGTTATATTTTTTATTGTGTCAACTTTCTGTAATCTTAATAGATTATAAAACTGTAATACTTTAGTTTTATAACACAAATTAGATTAAAACTGTTATAGTTTCTTCTTTAGGTTGTTAACATAATTAATGTTATTGAGGAAAGATTGTTTTCGTAATTAATGTAATTGAGGAAAGTACCTTTGTCGTCTTTTAGTTAAATATACAACAAACAATAACTTTCCAAGGATAGTTTAAAAAAAAAAACCAACAGTGAAAAGAAAATGCACACTCAATTACCACGTCTTTATTCTTGCACAATATACCCACCCACCCACCCTTCCTCTCACCCAACCTTCCTTCTCTCTCCCCAAAGATCTAAGAGAAAAATTGCTTTCTTTTTTTTCCTGTCAGTCAAGCCCAGCTAATTGTCTACGGCACTGATAGGCCGTGAAGCAGTCTATTTCCATTGGTCCATTTTCCTGGGGTGGGATTACTTTGGCTTCCTGTCCCTATGTGATAAAGTAGAGATCAAATAATCAGACTATTCTAATTCTGGCCATCACCCCTCCTCCCAGTGAGATCCTCATTCTCTTTCACTGCTTTTTTATTTACTATTTTTCCATATTCATATTTGTGATTAATAAAGAAATTCTCTTCGGAGGCTTGCGCAAATCAAATGAAAAGCTACAGACCTCTTTCTATTAAAATATCCGAAGTCCAATATATAGATACACATTAGAATATGCTTAAATTATTTTCATGATGTACAGTTTAACACACTTGAGCTTCAAAAATCCTATCCAGCTATCCAACCCTTACACCTAATTTCTTATTTAGTTTAAAAAGTGTGTTAAAAACAAAGTTAAAAATTTAATAAAAAGGCGAGGAACAAAAGAAAAACTGGAACGTTTGGAGCGAGTTATTTTCTGGTGTGTTCTATAGCTCCTTCAGTCTTTATTCCTGTACGTATAAAAAGTGAAATCCAACATATCTATGAGGCAGGTGGACTGTCAATCTTATCTCCAAGACTCAGTTTACCCCCCCCCCCCCCCACACCATTTACTGTTGGCACACAACTATCAACTTAAATTCATTTTAAAATTGTTCATTTTCTTTGTAATGTATTCATGAAGAATTCAGATTATAAGGAGTAGCAAACAATTCAGTCAAAATTAGTTTCAGGGTTTATTTTTGACATATTTCAATGGGGGTGGAAGGGGGGAGGGGGGAGAATAGAGAGAAGGGCCACCCCTCCTTATAGAGATGTCTGATAGAAACGCTGCCACCAATTCACCCCATCTTCCAATCCCCATTTTTGAACCACTTAGCTCTTTGTTTGTGGGACGATGTGGCTGGGTGGAAGAGCACGCGACTGCTAACTTTAAGGTCTCGAGTTCAGATCTCAATTCTATAGGACCTCCCTGAATCAATCCAGCTCTGATGGGCACTGACTCATGATAGGGAAACAACTAAAAGCGGCTGCGCAAAGTGCTGACTACACTAACTCTTCATATAGACCATGGTAAATAAACAAATGACCTCTACTTCTTCAGCCCTATATATGGTGAGGCCCAACTATCCTTATAGCTTTATCAGTTTAACAAAATTACCTTTACATTAGAGAAACAACAGAAATAACACAAAGAAATCTCTATTTCACTTATCTTTTAAAAAAAACTTAAATCTTATACTCTATATAGATATAGTAGAGATACATAAAACAGAATTAAGAATATTTTTTTTCCCAAAAAAGGAGAAAAATAAGCTTCTTTAATCAAATGATAATACGATAGAATAGGCAGGGAAGGGAGATAAGGAATGTCATCATTTCAAGGGAGATAAGGAATGCCATCATTTCAGTTTCATCAATCTCTGATTAAAAATGATTTGGCATCTTATCATTTCCTGCAGTTAGATTGAATATGTCTAGTGCAGAAAAACTAGATAGAATTTGTGCAGTGTAGAAAAACTAAAGAGAATTTGTGCAGCGTAGAAAAACTAGATAGAATTTGTGTAGAGTAGAAAAACTAGATAGAATTTGTGTAGAGTAGAAAAACTAGATAGAATTTGTGTAGTGTGGGGGAAACTAGATGTAATTAGTTTGGTGTGTGAAAACTAATTAGAATTTTTAATCAAGACATCAAGTGTCTCAGGTGCTTAATCCAACCAAAGGTTAATTAGTAAACATGTTGATTTTAATTTTGATAATGACAAAGTAAATAGAAACCTTATGAAAAGTTAAATAAAATTTAATAATTTTCCTTTTAATAAATATATAAAACAATTTTCATCAAGTTTATTTTATTAAGAAAACAGCTTAAATAAAACTGAATTTCTGAAACAACCAAAATGGAAACTGAACATAATGCTACAGCGTTTGTGTATATTACTTTTGAATTGTTTATTTTGCTACATGTTTTTTATAATATAAAATACTAATTTCAAAATAAAAATATAAACCCTATGTATATGGAAACAAATAACTATGAATTTTAAATTGACTAAAAACTATCATGAAATTACAGAAAAATGATTGTACTGAAATAACAAGCAATGAAATGACAAATGACAAGATCTTCAATGAAATGACAGACAAATGACAAGCATGAAATGACAAGTAACTATAATGAAATTAAAAGCAAATAACTAAAATGAAATGACAAATAACTGCAATGAAATGACAAAAAACAACAATAAAATGACAAATAACAACAATGAAATGGCAAATAAGTTAAAATATATGAGAAATATCTACAATGAAACAAAAGGCTTACTCTGAAGCTGAGAAGGCATGCTCATTGATGGCTTCTATCACTGATTTAAACGAGATCTTGGAAGTGAGGGTGTGGCCATGATAAATTATTGGTTCATCGTTAGGACCGTCCCAACAGTCCACTGTAAAATTAAAACAAGAGTTATGCTCATTTTAGTAACAGGTCATTAGCAAACCATTACAACAGGCAGAACTTAAGCTTCGTTTGAATTAATTATAGTAAGAAATCGTCGTATTCAAGTATTTTGATTTGACACAATTTGACAGCTGTCAATCTAGCCATCTTGATCGACAAATATATGAACTAGAATAATTTGATACAATTTGACAGCTGTCAATCTAGCAATCTTGACAGACTAATGTATGAACTAGAATAATTTGACACTATTTGACAGCTGTCAATCTAGCCATCTAGACAGACTAATGTATGAACTAGAATAATTTGACACAATTTGACAGCTGTCAATCTAGCAATCTTGACAGACTAATGTATGAACTAGAATAATTTGACACAATTTGACAGCTGTCAATCTAGCAATCTTGACAGACTAATGTATGAACTAGAATAATTTGACACTATTTGACAGCTGTCAATCTAGCAATCTTGACAGACTAATGTATGAACTAGAATAATTTGACACAATTTGACAGCTGTCAATCTAGCAATCTTGACAGACTAATGTATGAACTAGAATAATTTGACACAATTTGACAGCTGTCAATCGAGCCATCTTGACAGACTAATGTATGAACAAGAGCTTTACTTACAGTCTATACAACGACAACCTTTTTTGAGGGCTCTAATGTAGCCCTCCACACTCGATGGCCCTTTGAGCTGATCTTCTAATAAATACCTGAAACATACATCAGTATTTATTTGTTGTTTTTTATCTAGGTGCTGTGTTATACTAAATACCTGAAACAGACATCAGTATTTATTTGTTGTTTTTTATCTAGGTGCTGTGTTATACTAAATACCTGAAACATACATCAGTATTTAGATCTATGTGTTGTTTTTTTTATCTAGGTTCTGTGTTATACATACATCAGTATTTATGTGTTGTTTTTTATCTAGGTGCTGTGTTATACATACATCAGTATATTATATTTGTTGTTTTTTATCTAGGTTCTGTGTTATACTAAATACCTGAAACATACATCAGTATTTATGTGTTGTTTTTTATCTAGGTGCTGTGTTATACTAAATACCTGAAACATACATCAGTATTTATGTGTTGTTTTTTAATCTAGGTGCTGTGTTATACATACATCAGTATTTATGTGTTGTTTTTTATCTAGGTGCTGTGTTATACTAAATACCTTAAACACTAAATACCTTTTGTGTTGTTTTTTATCTAGGTGCTGTGACGTCATTTTAGGGGGGGGGGGGGTCTGGCTTATTGTGACGACGTGTGACGGAGGGGAGGGGGGAGGTAAAAATCATTTAAAAAAGCGTGACGTCATTTATGGATGGATGACCCCAAAACAGACATCAAATTTCTTAACTTATTTTCTATGTAGATCCTAAAGTTATACTAAATTACTGAAACAAACATCAAATCAATAAATGTATTTTTATCTAGGCTTTATGATAAAATAAATATAGAAACAGTTATCAAAATTTCAAAATTAATTTTTTAGTAAGTCTTAAGGTACAATGAATAGGCTCTTATCTGATTAAAGACATCAATACATCCACAAATTTTTGAAACTCTCACACATTTTGATGTAAATCATCATCATCAAAATATTATTCCATATAATTAATAAACACACAAGCTAACTTGTAAGTACATTAATATATAACTAATTATTAGATTTATCCCTATCCCTCTCCATAACATAAACCTTAACCACACCTCTAAACTTAATTAGTCACAAACCCAGTCAGTAAATCTTTCTCTGACCTTAATGCTAACTCTCTCTGTGCCAAGAGGTATAGAGCCAATTAGAAATATCAGGTATTTTTAGGTGGGAGGGGTTTTGACAGGGGATAATATGGAGGAGGGGGGTGTAGGGGCGGGTGAAGAAAAAACTATGAACTTTAGAATGAAGTAATATGTTGCTCGTCACATTATGCATTACATTAGCCAATTAATTAACAAGTTACCACAGTATTATTTTAATATATCACAGATATCTGCTACGATTATTCCTGCTTTGTACAACAAACTATTATTGTAACTTAACTCAAAGCCCTCATTTTATTCTAAAAAAAACATATTTTCTTCTTTCATTGATTTTCCATAAACAACCGAATATACATCAATGCTAAAAACCTGAGAATCTAAATCCATCCATCTACACACTTGAGGATTGGTTCAACCTTTTTTTCCCCTGTTATTTGAATACAAATTAAACCTAGCGTGTCATTCAATACTCGACTAAATTAAAACTTTAAAAAAAATTATCTAATGCCAATGCCCCTCTGACACGATCAAATGTAAGATGAGGATTTTCTTATTCGTTTTGTATAACTCAGTTTTATATAGATTGATTTAAACAGATTTTCATTTTTTTGGTTTTTTATTCTATTCTATTATTATATATTTTTTTTCACTTCTGAATATTAAATTCATCTTAGTTTTATTTAAACATAAGGTTTTTGTTTTATTTTAAATTTAAATTAAATTTTTAAATTATCCAGGTAATTGAAGATGACTGTGTATTTTAAATGATCTCACTGTATGGTACAATCAGCTGTGGCACCATTCCAATGTTAGATTTAGACAGTGTTTCCCTGTACGTACCAGGTGTATCAACCTCAGATTTTGTGTACTGACATCAGTAGCGTACGCAGGGGGGGAGCAGGGGGAGCGGCCGCTCCCCCTCTGGCCATTTGCAGCAAAGTGGCGCCTTTTTGAAAACTTTTTAAACTCAAAGTTTTAAACAATGATTTTTGTTAAATAATTATTTTTGGTCGGCACATCTATGTAAATCACAAGATTTCTTTTCATGCAGCAATTAAGCAGAATTGTACTATTCTAGTAGCGTCTACGTTTACAACACGTATTAACAGCTGTATCAAGTTTGTCATTCTAAAAATAACCATTACGATGCATTGCAATTTTTAAAAACCTTTACGTGTAGTACCATTTGGCAAGAGGGGTGTTAAGTTTAAGGCAACTGCATAATGTATTTGCTTAAGAATAATTGATCTAGAAAATATTATACATAAATCTTCACACATAATTACTTTATATATACAGTTTTGATCGTGTAATTAATTTAAAAAAAAATTACAATACAGACACAAATACAACTGATGTGGCATCTCTATTTAAATTTACTTATGGGCAAACTGCGTAGTGGTGGGGACATTTTGACAAGGTCAACAACGTCGTCACGATGAAGTAGTAGTATTATGACAGTTTGGGCGATAGTGATTACGATTACAAATTATATGAAACAGCTGTAAAAAAAATAGTGTCATAATACCACTGCTACTTATTTAAATCTATTTCTGAATCAGTATATATGAGTAATTGAATATGTATGTTTAGAACAGTCATCTAAAAACTGACGCTATGTTCACTCTGTTCACCACACACACTCACACACACTTCACCACCACAATTGTGTAGAGCGACATTAATGTCACACCTAGGTATACACTGGGTTGGATAATTGACCTAAAGTGACCGGACAGTGGTGAATGAAGTTGAACCCCCTCCCCCCCCCCCCCCCCCAACCCACCGTGAACTGATCTGTTAAGTACATTTGGGAAAACGTGTAACGATGTACCAAAGTACCATGCCGCAAGAATCATAGATTTTGAATCAGGTAAAACTCTGTGAATATTGTTTTTGCAATTACCAGTAAAAAGGTGTGTGATCAATACAGTGATCTAACCCATACCTGATCACTATGTTAAAAAAATGATCTTTAAAAAACACATAAAAGCAGTAGTTAATTAGAAGATCTTTGATCTGAACTAAAAGACCGAAAATTTAGTTAAATGTAAGCTATTATTCTGGTTGTTATTCTATAATTTTCAAAGCGTGTTTTTATACCAACTCTGATTTAAAAAACTTTCATTATGCTGTAATACTTTAGCATTTATGATGACGATATATTTAATTCTGATTACAGATAAAACAGAAATTGAAAACACGAATACAGTTAAACAATTATATTACATTTTAAAGTAATTATTGATTTGTTTTGACATTTATAATTAAATATATAAATATATAAATATTTATATTAAGAGCGTGATTATGTCCCCTATTTCGCTTGTCTTAATTAATGTCCCAGGAATTATTATGTAAAATTTTTTTTTACAAGAATTACAAAACAGATTGTGTTGCGTTTATTGATTTTGGTTGTATATATATATATATATATATATATATATATATATATATATATATATATATATATATATATATATATATATATATATATATATTGTTTACATTGATACATTTTTTGTTTTGTCGGCCTACATTGTGTGTTTTTTCTTATTTCTTCAAGTGCTACATACAATTTATTTTACATCATAGCGAAGTAATGACATACAGCTAGTAATTATATATATATATATATATATATATATATATATATATATATATATATATATATATATATATATATATATATATATATATATATATATATATATATATATATATATATATATATATATATATATATATATATATATATATATAAATGTATATAATACACGTGTTAGAACGTGTTAAATATTCGGCGCCTTTTTTTGCTCATTTCGCTCCCCCTACAACGAAAACCTGGATACGCCTCTGACTGACATACACAAACAAACCGACAAGCTTAGGGGAGTTTATTACTGATAGACAGGAGAGTCTAGCCTGACACAATTCCAGAAAAAACAAAACAAAAAATAGGGGAGGTAAATGCTCCCTTCAGGGGAGGCTATCCTCATTAAAATCTATATATGTCTGGCCCAACACTAAATCTTAACCCTGCATGGGTGTTATGTGGTTGATGGGACAATACTTGTGTACTATGTCACCTGGCATTAAAGTAGGGATGGAGGGGGTGTGTCACATAGGGATTGATTTGACAACACAACAATTTGACAATACGACAACATCAAAATCTGACAAACGACAACATCAAAACCTGACAAACGACAACATTATAATCTGACAATACGACAACATTATAATCTGACAATACAACAACATCAAAATCTGACAAACGACAACATTATAATCTGACAATACAACAACATTATAATCTGACAATACAACAATTTGACAATACGACAACATCAAAATCTGACAAACGACAACATTATAATCTGACAATACAACAACATTATAATCTGACAATACAACAACATTATAATCTGATAATACAACAACATTACAACATGACAATACGACAACATTATAATCTAACAATACGCCAACTTTACAATCTGACAATATGACAACATTATAATCTGACAATATGACATTAACTTACGTGTTATGTGAGCTGGCAATAAAATAGTGACTGAGGGGGTGTGTCATGTCCTGGCAAACTGAGATGTGTTCTGGGTCAAACAGGTCACACTCATCAGACAAAAGGTAGGCTGTGAAACCTGGCAATATAAAATGACATTAGAGAGATGATAAAACCTGGCAATATAAAATCACATTCATCAGACAAAATGTGAAACCTGGCAATATAAAATCACATTCATCAGACAAAAGGTAAAACCTGGCAATATAAAATCACATTAGATAGGTCATAAAACCTGGCAATATAAAATCACATTAGAGAGGTCATAAAACCTGGCAATATAAAATCACATTCATTAGACAAAAGGTAGGCTGTGAAACCTGGCAATATAAAATCACATTCATTAGACAAAAGGTAGGCTGTGAAACCTGGCAATATAAAATCACATTCATTAGACAAAAGGTAGGCTGTGAAACCTGGCAATATAAAATCACATTCATTAGACAAAAGGTAGGCTGTGAAACCAGACAATATAAACAATATTAACAATCTCATAGATTTAGTAGAAAATTCAGAAAAATACAAAAGTTTCCGTTGAATTTAATTGGAGGTCAAATTTTAAAAAGATAGAAATACATCAGATGGGATTTAATGGTAAAGTCTGGAAGTAAAAAAATTATCTGTTCCATTTAATTGGATATCAAATTTAAAAAAGGAAAAAAAAAATTTATCAGATGGATTTAGTTTTAAATCTAACAATTAAAACAAGATATAAGATATAATTAGATGCAAATCCTGTAAATCTCAATAAAAATAAGATAAATTCAATCTGGAACATTGGAAATAAATACAGAATAAAAAATAGTAGCTGGGATAGTTTGAGGTTGTAAACTTTACAATCAAACCAACAAAATAGCTGGGATTGTTTAAGGATTGTTCTTGGGCTGTCACAGTCTATGGGATCTAATTCTGCCGATATGGCTAACAACAGGTTGATGTGTTGTGTTGGAGGAAATCCCGTCAAATACTACAAATTAAGAACGGAGAAGAAGAAAACAGAAAGAGAAGAACTCTACTCCTTTGCACTAGGTGCTGGCAATGGAACATAAAAAAATATCAGACGAATCCAGATGCAAAGCGTGACATTAAAAACAAGATCAGATAGAGGCATGTAATTTTAGCAATTTAAAAAAAAAACAGGCAAATGTAGGCGTAAAATTATGGCCATGAAAACTTTTTTTTAATGATGGAGAAATTATTTTCTTTAATTAAAAATGTTTAACTCCATTAAAATAATTCTGTATGTGTCACCAGGAGGGTAGGGAAACAGAACAGGATGTGTCACCATGTAGGAGGGGAAACAGAGAGGGTGTGTCACCATATAGGAGGGGAAACAGAGAGGATGTGTCACCATGTAGGAGGATGTGTCACCATGTAGGAGGATGTGTCACCATGTAGGAGGGGAAACAGAGATGATGTGTCACCATGTAGGTGGATGTGTCACCATGTAGGAGGGGAAACAGAGAGGATGTGTCACCATGTAGGTGGATGTGTCACCATGTAGGAGGATGTGTCACCATGTAGGAGGGGAAACAGAGAGGATGTGTCACCATGTAGGAGGGGAAACAGAGATGATGTGTCACCATGTAGGTGGATGTGTCACCATGTAGGAGGGGAAACAGAGATGATGTGTCACCATGTAGGTGGATGTGTCACCATGTAGGAGGGGAAACAGAGATGATGTGTCACCATGTAGGTGGATGTGTCACCATGTAGGAGGATGTGTCACCATGTAGGAGGGGAAACAGAGAGGATGTGTCACCATGTAGGAGGGGAAACAGAGAGAAAGTGTCACCATGTAGGAGGTGAAACAAAGAGGATGTGTCACCATGTAGGAGGATGTGTCACCATGTAGGAGGATGTGTCACCATGTAGGAGGATGTGTCACCATGTAGAAAGGGAAACAGAGAGGATGTGTCACCATGTAGGAGGGGAAACAGAGAGGGTGTGTCACCATGTAGGAGGGGAAACAGAGAGAAAGTGTCACCATGTAGGAGGTGAAACAGGAGGATGTGTCACCATATAGGAGGTGAAACAGGAGGATGTGTCACCATATAGGAGGATGTGTCAACATGTAGGAGAGGAAACAGAGAGGATGTGTCACCATGTAGGAGGATGTGTCACCATGTAGGAGGGGAAACAGAGATGATGTGTCACCATGTAGGAGGATGTGTCACCATGTAGGAGGGGAAACAGAGAGGATGTGTCACCATGTAGGAGGGGGAAACAGAGAGGATGTGTCACCATGTAGGAGGATGTGTCACCATGTAGAAGGGGAAACAGAGAGGATGTGTCACCATGTAGGAGGGGAAACAGAGAGGATGTGTCACCATGTAGGAGGATGTGTCACCATGTAGGAGGGGGAAACAGAGAGGATGTGTCACCATGTAGGAGGGGAAACAGAGAGGATGTGTCACCATAAAGGAGGGGAAAACAGAGAGGATGTGTCACCATGTAGGAGGTGAAACAGTAGGATGTGTCACCATGTAGGAGGATGTGTCACCATGTAGGAGGGTGTGTCACCATGTAGGAGGGGAAACAGAGAGGATGTGTCACAATGTAGGAGGACGTGTCACCATGTAGCAGGATGTGTCACCATGTAGGAGGGGTAATTAGACCAACTAATCTCCGCAGCATCATCTATCACTGCATCATGTGACAACGTGCGGATACAATTTCATCTCATCATGGCAATGTTATCCGAGTTTTAATCCATCTTGACATTTTTATTCCATCCCTACAATCTTCATTTCATCAATAACATTTTCACTTCATCTCTACAATCTTTATTAAATCTATACATTCTTTATCCCATTTGTTCAATCTCTAACATCTTTATTCTATTTATAACATTTGTATTTAATCTGTAGACCTACCATCTTTATTCCATTTATAACATTTGTATTTAAACTACAGACCTACCATCTTTATTTCACCTTTACCATCTTTATTCCATCTTTAAAAAAATGTATTCCATGTATACTATCTTTACCACATCAATACCATCTTTATTCATCTATGCAATCTAACTAAATTCTCAAATAGCCAATATTGTAGCTGGCTAAATGCTCCTCAAATAGCCAATATTGTAGCTGGCTAAATGCTCCTTAAATAGCCAATATTGTAGCTGGCTAAATGTTCCTCAAGTAACCAATTTTGAAGCTGGCTAAATGCTCTTCAAATAGTCAATCTTGTAGCTGGCTAAATGCTCCTTAAATAGCCAATAGTGTAGCTGGCTAAATGCTCCTTAAATAGCCAATAGTGTAGCTGGCTAAATGCTCCTTAAATAGCCAATAGTGTAGCTGGCTAAATGCTCCTTAAATAGCCAATAGTGTAGCTGGCTAAATGCTCCTTAAATAGCCAATAGTGTAGCTGGCTAAATGCTCCTTAAATAGCCAATAGTGTAGCTGGCTAAATGCTCCTTAAATAGCCAATATTGTGGCTGGCTAAATGCTCCTTAAATAGCCAATAGTGTAGCTGGCTAAATGCTCCTTAAATAGCCAATAGTGTAGCTGGCTAAATGCTCCTTAAATAGCCAATATTGTAGCTGGCTAAATGCTCCTTAAATAGCCAATATTGTGGCTGGCTAAATGCTCCTTAAATAGCCAATAGTGTAGCTGGCTAAATTCTCCTCAAATAGCCAATAGTGTAGCTGGCTAAATGCTCCTTAAATAGCCAATAGTGTAGCTGGCTAAATGCTCCTTAAATAGCCAATAGTGTAGCTGGCTAAATGCTCCTTAAATAGCCAATAGTGTAGCTGGCTAAATGCTCCTTAAATAGCCAATAGTGTAGCTGGCTAAATGCTCCTTAAATAGCCAATAGTGTAGCTGGCTAAATGCTCCTTAAATAGCCAATAGTGTAGCTGGCTAAATTCTTCTCAAATAGCCAATAGTGTAGCTGGCTAAATGCTCCTTAAATAGCCAATAGTGTAGCTGGCTAAATGCTCCTTAAATAGCCAATAGTGTAGCTGGCTAAATGCTCCTTAAATAGCCAATAGTGTAGCTGGCTAAATTCTTCTCAAATAGCCAATAGTGTAGCTGGCTAAATGCTTCTACTCCTAAAATGACACGCTCTGGCTAAAGGCTACAGTTTAACCGTCCCCTACTGTAAAACCCTAGATCTCTAAATACATTCAGGTCAAACGTGCTTTCGAATGGCGATTTAATAATCCGGGCATCTCTTATCTCTGATTTGAAAATGAGATCGATCCTTTCTATATTTAAAAATCAATCAATTAATCCAAAGCTAGAGGCCTACATGGCAATATAAAAATGCAAAACGAGATTGGCAATTTCAATATGAAAGAGCAATTCAAGTTAAACAGCGTAAAGCCAGTCTGGTATAATTTTCTAGCAAATCATTGCATCCGGTGGGTGATTGCACGCTTTTTGATGACGTCATTCCGTTTTTTTTTTTTTTCTTCTCTGTCGAAGTAACGTCAACGACTGTTCTGTTCCTTTCATTCAGTGGTTTTATTTTACCGCTTGATTCTGGGTATTCAAATTCTGCTTGGCTTTTAAAATTTTTAGCACGGAAATGGAAACAGAAGTACTAAAAGCGGACTAACAATGAGGAAAAAAATTAAAAAAAAAACAACAAAAAAAAACGTAGTTAAAATTATTTTTTTTCCCAACAAAGAAAAAACACGGTTACAGTAAACATGCATGAAAGAAGCTCCGTTTTCAAACTACTAAAACAACCATGAAGCGGACATACAGCACATAGAGTATCAGTGTATGGTCTATATTAAGTTGATATGTTTTAGAACACGTATTTCCTCGTGCAACTGTTTATGCTGACCAATTTTCTAATTCAGCCGACTCAGCTTATTTCAGCGGACGATTCACCATTTTCAAAACTACTGAGTTGTTAAGTCAAGGAACTCTCTAAAAGAGGTGTCAATACTGTATATGTGGTGAGGGTGTGTGTGTGTGTGTGGAAGGGGGGGGTGTCAAACTGTCAGTTCTGGCTGGGTGTGTAGGGGTAGGGGGTGTCAAACTGGCTGTCACGACCTTGAGACGGAATAATAAATTGTGACCGAGAGCTCAAGAAATCACGTGACTTCACTGGCTAGACGTTTGTTTCTTTTTTTTTCTCGGCCACCATTGTGAATAAGCCAACGGTAAAGAATATCCATTGCTCCGCTCTCTTCTTTAGCCGGCTTATTGCTTAGCTCTGTTCACTTTGAATAAACCAAATCCTCTCACGCGAGTCTATCCTACGGTCACAATATTTGTCTTGAGGGGCCCACCTTACAGTCTCATCTACAGAGTGTTATTTTACATTCTTATCCATTGCAGCTAATTACGTTTCTAAATGAGCTCATTACTATGTATTGTCTAATAGCAAGTTGACTACTTGATAATTTTAGAAAGGAATTGAGTAGAGGGGGGGGGTGGACTGTTGAAGCATCCAATACAAATTATCCTAAATCGACATTGGTTTAAAGAAAGTTTTCACACAAGTTACGTCTAGGGCTACAGGCCTACAAAACGATACTGCATCAAAGTAATACTCATTAATTAAATGTATATACATTTGCTATACGTGTGTTATTTTCTCTTAAAAAGATGTTTGGAGAAAAAATGTATCACAATGCCTCCTCCCCCCCCCCCCCCCCCTTTAAACTAACAATAATCGTTGAATGGTCGTACAAATAAAAAAAAAATAACAGTAATTCAAATAAAACTACATTGTACTTCAGGATAAAGCAATATTGAGTCAGCGTGGCCGAAAATCGATTAGTAATTTAAATGCTGTCAGAGGCGTCAAATGTTTAAAGGCTGACAGAGGCGTCAACTGTAGTTTAGCGTGAAATGAAATGAATAAAAAAAACGACCTGCCAGTTCATGTGACCATGTTATGATTGGTTAACTGTCAAAACGGGAGAGGTGACAAGCATGGGGTGGTAAGGGGGGGGGGGGGTGAGACGGGGAGAGTTCATTAAATATGAATTGAACCTCCAGACACTATTATACGCGCTTGATCTAAGCTGTACTTATTTAACATAGGGTAAGAGTTACCAAGATGGTGGTTGGGTTTGAATTTCCTATAGGTTTTAGGCAGTAGCTGAAGGGTTTGTTCTACAGTTAGCTACTGGCGTAAGCCATGATATATGGGCGTTAGTAATACGTCACTTGGTTGACCAGTAAATTCACTTAAAATTGGTTTCTTATTTCAGACTATAGGGCAGATGAAGTAGTTCGTGTTTCTAGCCTCGGCATATGAAGGTCAGCGCTATGCTTAGAAGCAGTTGCTTTCCCTAACGTGAGTCAGGTACCCATTAGAACTGGGTCGACTCAAGGACATCGGTTACCGAGATCCAAATTCGAGACTTTCGGGCTAACATACAAGCTCTCTATCACCCTTCATACATTTAACTCCGTCGTATAGTTACCATACAATTTAAACCATTATTTTTAAAGCTCAAAAGATAAGATATTTTTTTTAACAAAGTAAAAAATCTAAGACGCTGATGTGCAGCGAATAAAACCAGCTCACCATCAATGCCCAGTTGACCTTTCCTCCTGCCCTCCTGGGTCGGTTCAAATTTGTTGATAATCTCCAAACATTTGTCTTTGGTCACACGCTGCATCTAAAAGTAAACAGAGATGGCTGATATTTAGGGCATGTGACAGTATGGTTAATTACTGTAACGGTAGGGTAAGGTTAGGGTATAATGTGGTTAAGTATTACTATTGGAACGGTAAAGGTAGGACATGGTTAGGGTTAGATCAGAGGCGAGATGGGGAAATCTTTTATTTTTTGTTTCACAGACAGACAGACAGACAGACAGACAGACAAACAGACAGACAGACAGACAGACAGACAGACAGACAGACAGACAGACAGACAGATACACACGCACACACACACACACAAACATAATCATACACATAAACATAAATATATATATACATATATATATATATATATATATATATATATATATATATATATATATATATATATATATATATATATATATATATATATATATATATATATATATAATTTAGAGCCTTGTGCCTCTGTATGTATATTTGTGAAAGACATGGTTAGAGTAAAAAAAAAACTCGATTTTATCGCCGTTGTGTAATATTAAAAGTGTTTATTTCTTTACTAAAATCTCAAGTGATAATTAAAAAACTCAATACTAATCATTTTAAAACTAAATTTTCATTTTACAACTAATCTTTCTGATTGACGTAATATGCAAAGAACAAAATTATAATATATGTATATATATATATATATATATATATATATATATATATATATATATATATATATATATATATATATATAAAGAGTGATGTAGATATAGATATATATAAAGAGAAATATATGCTCGCCCTGGACCCTAGCTACGCCACCGCATTACAAAGAGAAACCAAAATGGCCAGCTGAAATGTGGGAATTCCCTAAGCCCAGCTGGCTGTAATGTTGTTGTTCATGACACCAAGACGAATGGCCACAGTGCAGACGGCCACAAGAACGCCGACCATAATACAGTGACCACAGGAACAGGCGACCTTTACGACATCCCATGTTGACCATCAATCCTCACCCACCCTCCCTTGATATACCGCCTTCTTGAGAAATAACAGACTCCTCTTCTCTACCCCCCCCCTCCCCCCTGTTAACCGCCGTCTCCAAATTGAACTTCACACTCTAATGTTAGGAAAAAAGGAAGCGACGAACTTTTCACACCAACGGCTTCAAACACTGAGTTAAAAAAAAAATCATCACTTTCAACCCATTAGCATAATCTCCCCTTGTTAAATAGGCCTACTTTACAAGAAAATGAAAGTAATTTATTTCATTCATAAATATTTCACCCCAGGTAAATGCCATTATCGTGCGATGGAGGGGGTGGGAAGGGGAGTTTAATGAGACAGCAGGACGACGTTTATCGAGTGGTGGGTGGAGTAATTGGGGACGAGGGAAGCGTAGAGGCTAAAAATAGACATTTTCATTCACGACAGCCGGGGAAAAAAACAACCGACTATAACAATAGGTTTGAGAGAGGTTTGTTTTGTTGATTGACCAGTTGCGGGAAGTGTTTGACGACAATGGAGTGGGAAGATGAGTTGTCGTCCGTGATTATATCACGGAAGGTCGATTATCACACGGCTGTTTATATCACGGGCTGTTTAATTACATCGCGGCTGTTTGAGTATATCACAGCTGTTTGATTATATCACGGCTGTTTAATTATACCACGCTGTTCGAGTAAGCTAAATCATGGCTGTTTGAGGATATCAGAGCTATGTAATTATATTACGGCTGTTTAATTATACCACGGCTGTTTGATTACATAACGGCTGTTGAGTATATCTCAGCTGTTTGATTATATCACAGACGTTTGTTTATATCACGGCTGTTAACGACAGATGCTGGGATTTTATTCAACTGGGAAGTAAATAAGGATGTGATGATTGACGCTAGCAAGCTAGTCTTGTAGGCTTTCAGACTAAACAGTTCTAAGAAATCTTTATATATATATATATATATATATATATATATATATATATATATATATATATATATATATATATATATATATATGTATGTGTGTATATAAACACAGTCATCAACCAAGTAGAGAAAAAAATTCATGTATTAGAACAAGCGAGCTATTCCACTGATCATGTCCAGATGACCAAACTAGCCAGAGGTCAGTCTAACCCACCGCAGCACTTGGTCAACTCAAAAGGCAGCTGGCGATGGCCGTCCATAAATGGGATCAGACGAGAAAACAGCAGCCGGCCTTGAGACGCCCCAGATCCTTTCTACGCCACTAATTCTGTATGATCCCATGCGCCAAGGCAGGCCCGCCTGTTGAGGTGTGAATCCTTTTACCCCATTTTTTAAAAACGTGTTCTGTTGTTTGATTCTATCAATAATACAATTGAACTCTGGAAAAAAAATGGTATGGGTTTAAACCTTTTAATTCGTCAAATGTATTTTTCTGATCTTTTGAAAGCTGCACCTCAAAATTTAAAATAAAGCAAAAATATTTTTACACAGGGATCCTTCGGTAAGCATTTGGCAGTAAGATATTTTGTCTGAGGTATTTTTTTTCACGATATCTTATGTCTATGCTATCCTTTGTCTAATATATCCTTTGTCCTTATATATTTTGTAATGAGATATTTAGTCCGTGAGATCATTTTTCCTGAGATCATTTGTTCTTGTGATATTTTAGTCTGGGATATGAGATGAGATGATTTGTCTTGAGATCTTTTGTCCATGATGTCATTTGTCTTGAGATAATTTGCCATCGGCATATTTTGTCTGGGAGATTTTGTCCTGGGATCATTTGTCCTGAGATCATTTGTCCTGAGATCATTTGTCCTGAGATCATTTGTCCTGAGATAATTTGTCCTGGGATCATTTGTCCTAAGATTATATGTCCTGAGATCATTTGTCCTGAGATCATTTGTCCTGATATCATTTGTCCTGAGATCATTTGTCCTGATATCATTTGTCCTGAGATCATTTGTCCTGAGATCGCGTGTCCTGAGATCACGTGTCTATCACACAGTAATGTGTACAACCCAAACCCCTACAGAAAATAACTAAAAGACAGACACGGACTCAGACAGACAGCTGATGTGAAGACAGACACTGAAGTCTAGACATAGAAAAAAAGGATGGCAGACAGAGTGGAAGAAGATGGTCAAGCCACCAAAGCCATTTGGATGCTTCCATGGTTTTAACATTAAATGTTTTAACTTCAACAAGCACATTCTTAAATTCTTTCAAGTCAAATTAGGAATTTAACTACCGTATCGAATATGTAACGCATACATTAGTTTAAAGCATGTGTTGGTATAGAATGACTTCGGGTGTTAGAAGGCCCTGTGTACAATTGTTGAGAGCATTTGGTTTATGTGAAAATATATCAAAGAGGAGTAACTCCAGGAAACAAAACAAAAAATTCCCCTTTAAAGCACACGCTAGACAAAAAGTCAAGGTATGGTACAAGGACAAAATAAAAAATGACTTTGGAATGTCAATATAAAAGCCGAAGTCAAAAAATAATTCTTCCGAAAAAATGTATCTTTGGGAGGGAGGGGAGGTAATTTTTTCCCGTTAAACTAGGTTAAATGGAGTTGTCATAATTCACTATCCAGCTTTAACCGCTGTCTAGACGCATACCGCTGGATGAAGTGGGAGTAGCGTCCCTTTGGTGTTGTCGAACGGATGCTCCGTGGAGAGCCGGGTCAAACATTGGGGGGGGGGGGGGGGTCCTCAGACCAAACAGGATGTCCCCCGGCCTGCGCTGGTTGGGACAACACGACAGCCCCCTGTCCACACAGCCGGGACATTTTTCCCCCTGTTCGCGACTGGGTTCAAACATGCGACCTCCATAAAAATAGACACTCGTCTTTAATTACGCAGTCTAAATTTAGCTCGTTTATTCGGATATTTTAAAATCAATAATAACAAAATCATTCACGTATCTAATGTTTTTTTTCTTTCAGTTGAGGAATAGATAAAAATAATCTTGTTCCTAGACCTGATAATCCATTCCTAGATGAAGAGGAGTTCAGCTATTTTGAGATGACTGTGAACTGTGATTAGTAAGTAAACAACGATAAGACGCCTTCATTTTTTATCAATCAAACCCTCAGCATATTCATAGAACCCTTAATATGGCAACCCAATTCGAAACACCAGGCTAACTTGCGTGCACTCTACCTCTCGAGCACACCACCACGCTGCTCGTTATATTTTTTAAACTATAGATTAAGAATAAAGTTCCCCTATCACACATAACGATCAATAGTGCAGATGAAGTAGAGTTCACGTTAAAAAAACAAGTTAATAAAAAGTCTAGTGACAATTTAAGCGCAATTTCCTTATGTTATCCATAACGCCTTTACTTTCTATAACGTGATCGCAAGGGTTCCCACTCCGGGACTTTATGCGGTCTCGAATTCCGAAAAGAGCGAGACTGACAGTACCTAGTACCACATGAGGACAGTACCCAGTGCCACATGAAGACAGTACCCAGTGCCACATGAGGACAGTACCCAGTACCACATGAAGACAGTACCCAGTGCCACATGAAGACAGTACCCAGTGCCACATGAAGACAGTACCCAGTGCCACATGAGGGCAGTACCCAGTGCCACATGAAGACAGTACCCAGTGCCACATGAAGACAGTACCCAGTGCCACATAAAGACAGTACCCAGTGCCACATAAAGACAGTACCCAGTGCCACATGAAGACAGTACCCAGTGCCACATAAAGACAGTACCCAGTGCCACATAAAGACAGTACCCAGTGCCACATGAAGACAGTACCCAGTGCCACATGAAGACAGTACCCAGTGCCACATGAAGACAGTACCCAGTACCACGCGAGGACAGTACCCAGTGCCACATGAAGACAGTACCCAGTACCACATGAAGACAGTACCCAGTGCCACATGAAGACAGTACCCAGTGCCACATGAAGACAGTACCCAGTGCCACATGAGGGCAGTACCCAGTGCCACATGAAGACAGTACCCAGTGCCACATGAAGACAGTACCCAGTGCCACATAAAGACAGTACCCAGTGCCACATAAAGACAGTACCCAGTGCCACATGAAGACAGTACCCAGTGCCACATAAAGACAGTACCCAGTGCCACACGAAGACAGTACCCAGTGCCACATGAAGACAGTACCCAGTGCCACATGAAGACAGTACCCAGTGCCACATGAAGACAGTACGCAGTGCTAGATGAAGACAGTACCCAGTGCCACATGAAGACAGTACCCAGTGCCACATAAAGACAGTACCCAGTGCCACATGAAGACAGTACCCAGTGCCACATGAGGACAGTACCCAGTGCCACATGAAGACAGTACCCAGTGCCATATGAGGACAGTACCCAGTGCCACATGAAGACAGTACCCAGTGCCACATGAAGACAGTACGCAGTGCTAGATGAAGACAGTACCCAGTGCCACATGAAGACAGTACCCAGTGCCACATGAAGACAGTACCCAGTGCCACATGAGGACAGTACCCAGTGCCACATGAAGACAGTACCCAGTGCCATATGAGGACAGTACCCAGTGCCACATGAAGACAGTACCCAGTGCCACATGAAGACAGTACGCAGTGCTAGATGAAGACAGTACCCAGTGCCACATGAGGACAGTACCCAGTGCCACATGAAGACAGTACCCAGTACCACGCGAGGACAGTACCCAGTACCACATGAAGACAGTACCCAGTGCCACATGAAGACAGTACCCAGTGCCACATGAAGACAGTACCCAGTGCCACATGAAGACAGTACCCAGTACCACATGAAGACAGTACCCAGTGCCACATAAAGACAGTACCCAGTGCCACATAAAGACAGTACCCAGTGCCACATGAAGACAGTACCCAGTGCCACATGAAGACAGTACCCAGTGCCACATGAAGACAGTACCCAGTGCTAGATTAGGACATTACCCAGTGCCACATGAAGACAGTACCCAGTGCCACATGAAGACAGTACCCAGTGCCACATGAAGACAGTACCCAGTACCACGCGAGGACAGTACCCAGTGCTAGATTAGGACATTACCCAGTGCCACATGAAGACAGTACCCAGTGCCACATGAAGACAGTACCCAGTGCCACATGAAGACAGTACCCAGTGCTAGATTAGGACATTACCCAGTGCCACATGAAGACAGTACCCAGTGCCACATGAAGACAGTACCCAGTGCCACATGAAGACAGTACCCAGTGCCACATGAAGACAGTACCCAGTGCCACATGAAGACAGTACCCAGTACCACGCGAGGACAGTACCCAGTGCCACATGAAGACAGTACCCAGTGCCACATGAAGACAGTACCCAGTGCCACATAAAGACAGTACCCAGTGCCACATGAAGACAGTACCCAGTGCTAGATGAGGACAGTACCCAGTGCTAGATGAGGAAGCACTCACATGAAGACAGTACCCAGTACCACATGATGAAGCACTCACCCGTCTACGGGAGAAGACAACTCAAGTGACGAGGCCCTACTTTAGTCAATTGAGCACCCACCGACCGTCTGCTGAGTCAAGTTGAGGACAGGCAATTTAGTGTATTTATTCTTCACACAACTCGCTAAAATCACACTCTGTGTGTGTGGGAAGAAGGGGGGGGGGGGGGCGGAATGGTCGACACACCAACCTCTCACCCCCCCCCCACCCACCCCCCACCTTTACGTTCAAACGTCAGCTTTATCTTTAAAATTGTATTGAAGTTCAAAGGGCACGGTGATGACAATCGTGTGAATCGCAGCCCGGAGTTGACGTCATGAAATGTCTACAGACAAGGGTATTGCAGGTGATGTGTGGATGTATGTGGGTGTGGAATGTTTGTGTGTGTGGGCGGTGTGTGTGTGTGGGCGGTGTGTGTGTGTGGGCGGTGTGTGTGGGCGGTGTGTGTTTGGCCGTTGTGTGTGTGGGGGGGGGGGGCGGTGTGTTTGGCCGTTGTGTGTGTGTGGGGGGGGGGGGCGGTGTGTGTTTGGCCGTTGTGTGTGTGGTGGAGGGCGATGTGTGTTGGCCGTTGTGTGTGTGTGGTCGTTAAGTGTGTGGGCGGTGTGTGTAAATATGGGGGATGAGTGTTTGGCCGTTGTGTGGGCTTGTGTGTGTGAATGTGGGCGGAGTGTGTTTGGCCGTTGTGTGTGTGTGAGGCCGTTATGTGTGTGGGCGGTCCGTGTGAATGTAGGCGGTGTGTATGTGTGGGGGGATATTTGAGAGGGAGGGAGAAGTCAGCAATTCATAGCTGTGTCTGCTAACCTCGGTTAGCGTACTTGGGCTTTTAGGTATTTAAATTTTAAATTATTATTATTATTTTTTTTTTAATTTAAATTTTAAAAGTGTTTCCGTCTGGTCTATGATCAACAATAGGGACTAATTTGATTTAACGCGAAATGGGAAAAACGGGTATATACCTTTAACAGTATATCATTTGTCATTGTATTGCTTACTTGTTTTAATATAAATCAAAACTCTATAAAAGTAATTTAGATACAAAAGTAGACCTACAAAGAAGAGTATTTTTTTCCTCAATTTTCACAATTTCAACTATTAGATTCACACATTTTTTAAAACACTACTGATGTACAAGATATTTGTTTACTTCAGACTGTTGCCTCCCCTTGAACTAACTAAACAAAAAGATGCCGGTAACAATTTTTATCTCCCCTCCTCCCTCCCACACCCAACCATCTCACTGACTCTAAAAATAAAATTCTAATCTGATTAGCATGTTGTAAAGAGTTAATTAACGAAGACAGGCTAATGAAAGGACAACTTTTACATTCCATTGATCCAAATGCACTTTTTTTTTTTTTTTTTTTTTTTTAATTAGTACTTTAAAATCTTCACTACAAATCTCTACACAGTTTTCACATAACGAAAACAAGACTGCATATTTTTATAGGTTCTTGAAGAGAAAAAAACACGCCATTTTCTCTAGGTCATTGTTATTCCCCACAGCGGGATTTACCATAGGCAGACACTTCTGAAGAAAGCAATAACAAGACTTAATGGGACCGTCCCACCGGTCAACTTGAAACCCGGTCACGATGACCTGGAAATATGGGCCAGAGTAGACGCTACGTAATGAGCAGTTGTGTTGTTTTTTAAATGCAGATTTAATTTTTCTTCCCGGAAAAAGATGAGTGAACGGCTTTAAAAAAAAGATCAGCTTTGTGGATATTGCTACAGTAGATTAAGATCAAAATGGAATATTTTTTTTTTCAATTAAGCGTTAAGAGGTCGTATTTCCGAAGATTTTTTAATATCTAAAACTGATGCTAAGAAAATCAATAACAGGTTTCGTAACAGAAACCGTTTTACTTGAATGATTCGTTAAAGTCGGTTAAACAAGATTGTATTTCTAGAACATTTTAAACGAAAATTAATGGGCAAGAACATTTTGATTAGAGGCGTTTACATTTGCAAGGATTTTTGGTTTAGAAGCTATTAGATTTGCAAGTACATTTGGTTTAGATGTATTACATTTGCAAGCACGTTTGGTTTGAAGGTAATACCTTTGCAATTACATTTTGATTAGAGGCTATTACATTTGCAAGCACATTTGGGATGGAGGCTATTACATTTGCAAGCACATTTGAGATGGAGCCTATTACATTTGCAATTACATTTGGTTTAGAGGCTATTACATTTGCAAGCACATTTGGGATGGAGGCTATTACATTTGCAAGCACATTTGGTTTAGAGGCTATTACATTTGCAAGCACATTTGGTTTAGAGGCTATTACATTTGCAAGCACATTTGAGATGGAGGCTATTACATTTGCAAGCACATTTGAGATGGAGCCTATTACATTTGCAAGCACATTTGGGATGGAGGCTATTACATTTGCAAGCACATTTGAGATGGAGGCTATTACATGTGCAAGCACATTTGGTTTAGAGGCTATTACATTTGCAAGCACATTTGGGATGGAGGCTATTACATTTGCAAGCACATTTGAGATGGAGGCTATTACATTTGCAAGCACATTTGAGATGGAGCCTATTACATTTGCAAGCACATTTGGGATGGAGGCTATTACATTTGCAAGCACATTTGAGATGGAGGCTATTACATTTGCAAGCACATTTGAGATGGAGCCTATTACATTTGCAAGCACATTTGGGATGGAGGCTATTACATTTGCAAGCACATTTGAGATGGAGGCTATTACATGTGCAAGCACATTTGGTTTAGAGGCTATTACATTTGCAAGCACATTTGGGATGGAGGCTATTACATTTGCAAGCACATTTGAGATGGAGGCTATTACATTTGCAAGCACATTTGAGATGGAGGCTATTACATGTGCAAGCACATTTGGTTTAGAGGCTATTACATTTGCAAGCACATTTGGGATGGAGGCTATTACATTTGCAAGCACATTTGAGATGGAGGCTATTACATTTGCAAGCACATTTGGGATGGAGGCTATTACATTTGCACGCACATTTGGGATGGAGGCTATTACATTTGCAAGCACATTTGAGATGGAGGCTATTACATTTGCAAGCACATTTGAGATGGAGGCTATTACATTGGTTTAGAGGCTATTACATTGGTTTAGAGGCTATTACATTTGGTTAAGCCTTGTGTTTACAATCTGTTCTAAATGCTAGATCATTTTGTTTACATATGTGTTCTAAGACATTCTGAACAAGAACATTTTCATGTTGGTATATTCTTAGTGAGGTTAATTTAACTTTCAAGAATGAATTTTGGAATGGGAGGGGGGGGGGGGGTGGCGTCGCGGCTGCATTGTAGAGCTTACGAGTGCTAACCCGAAAGTCTTGAGTTCGAATCCGAGGCTCGAATCTGTGGGACGCCCCTGAGTCCGCCCAGCTTAGATGGGTACCTAACGTAAAATGCTGATCATACTATCCCCTCGTATGTTGAAACATTGAAATAATTGAACTCTACTTCAGCTGCCCAGCTTGTCTTGTGTCAGATAAACGGGGGGGGGGGTGGAAGATGATGCTAAAATCACAGGAATATTGCTGATGAACTGGTCTATTGCGGCTCCAGCTAAAGCTACCAGACCCAGACGTCCGGGGTTCTAATCCAAGCAGTGAAACGATCAACCCCACCAAATCGGAAATGAACAACGCCAGCTGAACCAATGGAATATCATTACTGGTTGACATTAGCATCGACAGTTTCAGAGAAAAACTCATTTTTTCTTTCTTTCTTTAGAAGAATGTTTCCATTCGGCTCGAAGTTCCATCGTTCCCGAGCGATCATTTCTAGAAGCGGCTGATCTCTGTGGCGGATCAATCTACAGTGCCAGCGGTCTATCAACCCTCGCCAAATCTCGCTCATCCCCGCGGATTTTTTAGAGATGTGAAATGGGAATGTGCCGCTTTAGCTGGGGAGATTTGCTTGGAGGAGAGGGTACGGTCGTATAGTGAACATAGGAGACACGTCAGGACATTTGTTCCTGGTGCCATCTTGCGTACATAGGGGAAAGGCCAAAACATTGGTTTCTATTGCCATTTGGCGAACATAGGGGATAGGTCAAAATATTAGTTTTTGGTGCCATTTAGCGAACATAGGGGAAATGTCAAAACATTGGTTTCTATTGACATTAAAAGGACATAAAACATTAATTAGAAAATTGTACAACAAACACTAAAATCAAGTTTTCGGGAGATCTACTGTCCCTCCCTCTCTCTTTCTCCCATACATACTTATTGGTGATCACCTGTTGAAGATTACTTACAATCGTGACATGGTCTATGAAAGATAGGCTTGCGACACAAAAACTTATTTCTGTAAACATTTTATTATCTAAGATGTCACAGACAAAAATAGTACCCGAATCCCGGAAGCAAAGCGGCTGCATCAAAGTATTCTCGTATAAGCTGCCTGTTGCCTGTAATACGCTTACACAGACACAGGCATCACAGAGGGGAGAGGGTGGGGTGGAGGTCTATTTCTGTACTGGTTAATACTCCCGGGGGATGCAGGAACATAATCGGTTTACCCCGGGACTAAATACACCTGAGCACACAATGGCCGGTCACTCACCTCGTTATCTCACTGGCCAGACCCATACGGTACTTCAAGTACAGCAGTAATGTGGCAGTAGGAGAGATCTGATAGTGTCATGGGCAAGACCTGACAGTAGGCAAGCTGACATTAGGCAAGACCTGACAGTAGGCAGCTGACATTAGGCAAGGCCTGACAGTAGGCAAGACCTGACAGTAGGCAAGACCTGACAGTAGGCAGCTGACATTAGGCAAGACCTGACAGTAGGCAGCTGACATTAGGCAAGGCCTGACAGTAGGCAAGACCTGACAGTAGGCAGCTGACATTAGGCAAGACCTGACAGTAGGCAGCTGACATTAGGCAAGGCCTGACAGTAGGCAGCTGACATTAGGCAAGACCTGACAGTAGGAAATACCTGACAGTAGGAAATACCTGACAGTAGGAAATACCTGACAGTAGGCAAGACCTGACAGTAGGCAAGACCTGACAGTAGGCAAGACCTGACAGTAGGCAAGACCTGACAGTAGGCAGCTGACATTAGGCAAGACCAGACAGTAGGCAAGACCTGACAGTAGGCAATACCTGACAGTAGGCAATACCTGACAGTAGGAAATACCTGACAGTAGGCAAGACCTGACAGTAGGAAATACCTGACAGTAGGCAAGACCTGACAGTAGGCAGCTGACATTAGGCAAGACCTGATAGTAGGCAATACCTGACAGTAGGAAATACCTGACAGTAGGCAAGACCTGACAGTAGGCAGCTGACATTAGGCAAGACCTGACATTAGGCAATACCTGACAGTAGGAAATACCTGACAGTAGGCAAGACCTGACAGTAGGCAGCTGACATTAGGCAAGACCTGACAGTAGGCAAGACCTGACAGTAGGAAATACCTGACAGTAGGCAAGACCTGACAGTAGGAAATACCTGACAGTAGGAAATACCTGACAGTAGGAAATACCTGACAGTAGGCAATACCTGACAGTAGGCAATACCTGACAGTAGGAAATACCTGACAGTAGGAAATACCTGACAGTAGGCAATACCTGACAGTAGGAAATACCTGACAGTAGGCAATACCTGACAGTAGGAAATACCTGACAGCAGGAAATACCTGACAGTAGGCAATACATGAGAGTAGGAAATACCTGACAGTAGGAAATACCTGACAGTAGGCAATACATGACAGTAGGAAATACCTGACAGTAGGCAATACCTGACAGTAGGAAATACCTGACAGTAGGAAATACCTGACAGTAGGCAATACCTGACAGTAGGAAATATCTGACAGTAGGAAATACCTGACAGTAGGAAATACCTGACAGTAGGCAATACATGAGAGTAGGAAATACCTGACAGTAGGAAATACCTGACAGTAGGAAATACCTGACAGTAGGCAAGACCTGACAGTAGGCAGCTGACATTAGGCAAGACCTGAAAGTAGGAAATACCTGACAGTAGGAAATACCTGACAGTAGGAAATACCTGACAGTAGGCAATACATGAGAGTAGGAAATACCTGACAGTAGGAAATACCTGACAGTAGGCAATACATGAGAGTAGGAAATACCTGACAGTAGGAAATACCTGACAGTAGGAAATACCTGACAGTAGGAAATACCTGACAGTAGGCAATACATGACAGTAAGAAATACCTGACAGTAGGAAATACCTGACAGTAGGAAATACCTGACAGTAGGAAATACCTGACAGTAGGCAATACCTGACAGTAGGAAATATCTGACAGTAGGAAATACCTGACAGTAGGAAATACCTGACAGTAGGCAATACATGAGAGTAGGAAATACCTGACAGTAGGCAATACATGAGAGTAGGAAATACCTGACAGTAGGAAATACCTGACAGTAGGCAATACCTGACAGTAGGAAATACCTGACAGTAGGCAATACCTGACAGCAGGAAATACCTGACAGTAGGAAATACCTGACAGTAGGCAATACATGAGAGTAGGAAATACCTGACAGTAGGCAATACCTGACAGTAGGAAATACCTGACAGTAGGCAATACCTGACAGTAGGAAATACCTGACAGTAGGCAATACGTGACAGTAGGAAATACCTGACAGTAGGCAATACCTGACAGTAGGCAATACCTGACAGTAGGAAATACCTGACAGTAGGAAATACCTGACAGTAGGCAATACATGAGAGTAGGAAATACCTGACAGTAGGCAATACATGAGAGTAGGAAATACCTGACAGTAGGAAATACCTGACAGTAGGCAATACCTGACAGTAGGAAATACCTGACAGTAGGAAATACCTGACAGTAGGCAATACCTGACAGTAGGAAATACCTGACAGTAGGAAATACCTGACAGTAGGCAATACATGAGAGTAGGAAATATCTGACAGTAGGCAATACCTGACAGTAGGAAATACCTGACAGTAGGCAATACCTGACAGTAGGAAATACCTGACAGTAGGCAATACGTGACAGTAGGAAATACCTGACAGTAGGCAATACCTGACAGTAGGAAATACCTGACAGTAGGAAATACCTGACAGTAGGCAATACCTGACAGTAGGAAATACCTGACAGTAGGCAATACATGCCAGTGCTATAGGAAATACCTGACAGGGCTGTAGGCAATAGCTGACAGTAGGCAAGACCTGACAGTGCTATAGGCAAGACCTGAGAGTGCTATAGGCAAGACCTGACAGTGCTATAGGCAAGACCTGAGAGTGCTATAGGCAAGACCTGACAGTGCTATAGGCAAGACCTGAGAGTGCTATAGGCAAGACCTGAGAGTGCTATAGGCAAGACCTGACAGTGCTATAGGCAAGACCTGAGAGTGCTATAGGCAAGACCTGAGAGTGCTATAGGCAAGACCTGACAGTGCTATAGGAAAGACCTGAGAGTGCTATAGGCAAGACCTGACAGTGCTAGAGGAAAGACCTCAAAGTGCTGTAGGCAAGAACTGACAGTGCTGTAGGAAAAAGCTGACAGTAGGCAAGACCAGACAGTGCTGACGGCACTGTAGACTTTACACTTGAAGTTTTGACTTGAGACTTTCCTCAAATATGTTAGTATCACCAGAACAGCCTGCCGTAAATACACTATACGACACAACAAACAATGTATAACACTCTCAGTAACAAGCTACACCGTCTGTGACTTAACTGGCATACAGTTTCTCTTTATACACCCGGCTATAATCGACGTAGAGAGATTCTCTTTAGAGGAAACCGACTCTCGGAGATTAGAGGATACAGAGAGTTAATTCTAATCAGCTTTTGCGTTTTACGACGATACATTCAGAAAATCCTACACATCAAACATTCCTAACATCAATCATGCATTTTAAATATCACACAAACGTTAATAAACAAAGCGGGTTTTGATCAAGCTAAAAACATAATGGCGGAGTAAATTTGCATCGCAAACACACCAGGGGTTCTTAAGTTATTCTAATGTAGCACAAAGACAACAAAGAACATTAGATGAATGGAACATGTTACAATACGACGGGGATTAGAACGTGGCCAATACACGTCATTTAGGACATCAGGACAGCTATATGATACAATATAAAGGTTGTAGGACAATAGCAGAAACAATGTAGTAGGACTCAGGACATCCGTATGCTAATAATAATATGCGAACATAATTATACAAAATATCGCGAACAGAATGATACAACTTATCGCGATTAGAATGATACAACTTATCGCGATTAGAATGATACAAGTTATCGCGATTAGAATGATACAAGTTATCGCAAACAATGGTACAATTTATCGCGATCAGAATGATACAACTTTCGCGAACACAGTGATACAACTTATCACACACAGAATGATACAAATTATCGCGATTAGAATGATACAGCTTTCGCGAACACAGTGATATAATTGATCGCAAACAATGATACAATTTATCGCGATCAACATTGGGGCTTTTATACTTCAATATGTTTCGTGAAATCCACAAGATATACAGTAAAGATAAAAGATATGTCAAATAAAATATTTAAACCATTCGTTTGGTAGTAAATTAATTTAAACCATCTCCAAATATATCCCATTTAAAAAAATACAATTTTATTATGTACAAACTAAAAACCAGAAAAGGAAAATTTATCCAAATATTTAAATCGTCCTTTTTTTCCTGATTTAGGTGGCGGTCTGACAATTTAGCACGTGATTTGTTATGCATGTTTATTTTTTTTTTCCTAACCGCGTATGCACTCTTCCTAACACGACAAACATCTTTACATACATATATAAAAGAAAAATAAACTCAGATGTCTTGCCGTTGGGAAAGTTTTCCCCGATCATCAGATGCTAATCATGCAGCTTGACAGATTGGCCTTCTGAGCCCCCCCCCTCCCTCCAACCCCCATGTCTTGTTTTAAACATATACATGAGGGGGGCGGGGGTCCAGGGTGTGGGGTGGAGGAGGGAGGGGGTCCAAGGTGTGGGGTAGTAGGGGAGAGTTAAAAATAATTTTCAAGACTGAATTTTCGCGTGTCTATTTTGTAACATTTTCGTACGAGGTTATCGGTCCTGAGGCGACATTGAAATGACAGGAAAGAGAAGGGGGGTTGGGGGGGGGATTATAGAATAGATAAAGCCGGATGGAAGAAGTGTAGAAGGGGGGTAGTTTGGAGATCTTTAAGTGGGACCGATATGAAACAAGGATGTCGTGTGTAACAACTGGAAGGGCAAGGGGTCCACGCAGATACGGCATGAGTATACAACAAGAGAGTATGGGAGAGGTTGCTGAATGTATCGCAGGAGTTAGTTGTACAACTAGTTGTATCACCATCTATGTAGTTGTAAGGTTTATGTTGATACTGGAAGAGCTCGGGCTAGCGTTAATGTAAGGGTTAGCGGTAGGTACATGTTAGGTTCTGGGTTGAAAGCTCGTTAAAGGTACGTCTAACCAACAGGAACACAGCTACTCACCCCTTGCTCCGCTTCTAAAAATAGTAACAAATCATCCGTTGACATAAAGTCAGCATTGCTTGCATATCTGAAATGTAGAAGTGTGTGTTTCTATATCTCTATCTGTATCTCTATCTATGTCTCTTTCTGTCTGTCTGTGTCAGTCCGTCCGTCTGTCTGTCTGTCTGTCTGTCTGTCTGTCTGTCTGTCTATCTGTCTGTCTATCTATCTATCTATCTATCTATCTATCTATCTATCTATCTATCTATCTATCTATCTATCTATCTATCTATCTATCTATCTATCTATCTATCTATCTATCTATCTATCTATCTATCTATCTATCTATCTATCTATCTATCTATCTATCTATCTATCTATCTATCTATCTATCTATCTATCTATCTATCTATCTATCTATCTATCTATCTATCTATCTATCTATCTATCTATCTATCTATCTAACTGTCTGTCTGTCTGTCTGTCTGTCTGTCTGTCTGTCTTTCTCCCTGTCTCTCTCCCTGTCTCTCTCTTTATATATATATATATATATATATATATATATATATATATATATATATATATATATATATATATATATATATATACACGAAACACTTTATAAAGGGCAGACAGCTAATGTCTAAAACAGACAGTGACATGAACGCTACAATGTATCACACACTGACAACATAACAGAAGGCTTTTATTTGGCTTTTAGGCTGTTTGATTTCTGCATTAAGGGGGAGTCTGTGCAGGATTTCGTTTTGTCATCTGAGACGTTTTACATCGTCGATTCATTTGACAGCGGTAAAAAAAAATTGTCTTGTTCCGACATCAACAGAGGGGTTGGGGGTGGGGGTATGTAATGAAGAGATGAAGCAAAAAGAAACGGTTTGAATACTGGCATGTAAACATCATACAAAATACACTGCAGTGATATACGTCGTCAGAATCTAGAGATTTTTTACTTTAAAAATCTAAGTTGTTTCACGTTATCTAGCTAGAAAATAGATCGAAATATACGTCTAGTGTTATGTATTGAAGCCAGACCTTTTCTTCTTTAAAAATGTGTAGTGGTCTTATTGCTATGTAGTTCGAAAAATTGTCGATTTTTGTGCAATACTTCATTAAAATATCAATACTTCTACTTTAAAATATACGCAAAGAGTCTTTAACTAGCAGCAAAACTAGATCGTATACAGTAGAACACTTCATCAAAGTCTAGACCTTTACTTCTTTAAAATATGCGTAGTGGTTCTTTGATATACAGCTATAAATAGATCTTATAATAAAACCTTACGGCAAAGGAAAAAAAAAAGCCGTTTCCGGAAACGCACCATCCGATTGCCTCTCCCGCTATTTATAATAATCTCCTAATTGGGCGCGGACGTGGTACCGGACGGCAAAGAGATCCGGAAGTCGGAGATGACCACTGAAGCTCGCTGGTCAGTTGTAATTGCAAATAAATACCGGAGCTCAAAGGGAATGTCAGGGCACATTATTTGTGTCTGGGATTCTGGGGAGGGACTTCATCGGGGGCGGGCTGCAAGTAGGCCGGGGTTTGGTGGGGGGGGGGAGGGACTTCATCAGGGGCGGAGTTTTGGGGTGGGACTTCATCAGGGGCGGGCTGCAAGTAGGCCGGGGTTTGGTGGGGGGGGGAGGGACTTCATCAGGGGCGGAGTTTTGGGGTGGGACTTCATCAGGGGCGGGCTGCAAGTAGGCCGGGGTTTGGTGGGGGGGGGGGGGGGAGGGACTTCATCAGGGGCGGAGTTTTGGGGTGGGACTTCATCAGGGGCGGGCTGCAAGTAGGCCGGGGTTTGAGGGGGGGGGGGAGGGACTTCATTAGGGGCGGAGTTTTGGGGAGGGACTTCATCAGGGGCGGGCTGCAGGTAGGTCGGGGTTTGGGGGGGGGAGGGACTTCATCAGGGGCGGGCTGCAGGTAGGTCGGGGTTTGGTGGGGGGGAGGGACTTCATTAGGGGCGGAGTTTTGGGGAGGGACTTCATCGGGGGCGGGCTGCAGGTAGGTCGGGGTTCGGGGGGGGGGGACTTCATCAGGGGCGGGCTGCAGGTAGGTCGGGGTTTGGTGGGGGGGGGGGAGGGACTTCATTAGGGGCGGAGTTTTAGGGAGGGACTTCATCGCGGGCGGGCTTCAAGTAGGCCGTGGTTTCGGGGGGGGGGGACTTCATCGGGGGCGGGCTGCAAGTAGGTCGGGGTTTGGGGGGGGGACTTCATCACGGGCGGGCTGCAAGTAGGTCGGGGTTTGAGGGGGGGGGGGGGACTTCATCAGGGGAGGGACTTCATCAAGGCGGGCTGCAAGTAGGCCGGGGTTTTGGGGGGGGGGCGACTTCATCAGGGCCGGGGTTTTGGGGGGGGGGACTTCATCAGGGGCGGGCTGCAAGTAGGTCGGGGTTTGAGGGGGGGGGGACTTCATCAGGGGAGGGACTTCATCAGGGCGGGCTGCAAGTAGGCCGGGGTTTTGGGGGGGGGGGGCGACTTCATCAGGGCCGGGGTTTTGGGGGGGGGGACTTCATCAGGGGCGGGCTGCAAGTAGGTCGGGGTTTGAGGGGGGGGGACTTCATCAGGGGAGGGACTTCATCAGGGCGGGCTGCAAGTAGGCCGGGGTTTTGGGGGGGGGGGGGGCGACTTCATCAGGGCCGGGGTTTGGTGGGGGGGGGGGCTTCATCAGGGGCGGACTGCAAGTAGGCCGGGATTTTTTTTTTGGGGGGGGGGGGAGCGACTTCATCAGGGCCGGGGTTTTGGGGAGAGACTTCATCACGGGCGGGCTGCAAGTAGGTCGGGGTTTTGATCACAGTGGGTCAAACCAACCCTACCATAGTTTGAGTTCATTTGTTTCATAGCGTTATGTAAGGCGTATCGTTTGGATGAACTGAAGGGATGCGCTAACACTTGTACATAACGAAAAGAAATTTAAAAAAAAAATCTTTTGAAAAATTCGCTGCCGTTGGATCTAACAAATCTGAAACATGACATCCCATAGATTTTTGGCAAACGTTATCTTAGCTGTCGACAGAAATGCTGAGCGTGGGGTCTACACATTTCATCGCAGGGAAAGAATATCGTGTTATTCTTTAAAATAATGTATAAATATTATTCGACTCTTATTCTTTTTCCCTTCTTAATTTGTAGTATTGGACGGGATTTCCTCCAACACAATTAAGTATTACGTGTTGTGCACCATATAAGCCGATAACTCCGATTTCATTTTGCTTTTCTGTTTAATTTTGCTACCATAACCTTTGTCCATTCAAGACAAAACTACAACACAACAGACTTTGGCGATTTCTCTTCTTGATGAGTATGGTGATGTATGCCAGTCTAGCAAGTATGGTGTTGTATGTTAGTCTAGCGAGTGTGGTGCTGTATGTCAGCCTAGCAAGAATGGTGTTGTATGTCGGTCTAGCGAGTGTGGTGGTGTATGTCAGTCTAGCGAGTGTGTATGTCAGTCTATCAAGTGTGATGTTGTATGCCAGTCTAGCGAATGTGGTGTTGTATGCTTGTCTAGCAAGTGTGGTGTTGTATGTCAGTCTAGCGAGTGTAATGCTGAATGCCAGTCTAGCTAACACCTCACGTTGAGGCAGATTTCAGGCCGCTAAAGGCGATCAGTTCAGAAATTGGCAGAGTAAATCATAGGCAGATCGATGACTTACCTGACAAGGAGGAAATAAATCTCTGGCCGGGTAGAGATTTCTTTAAACAGGGAGATAAACTCCTCGCTGCTTAGCCTCCCCTTTCTCCCGTCTCCTCTCTTCAGCTCCAGCTCCTGGGGAGGGGAAGACAAATATGGCGTTATGGCAGGGACATTTGGAATTAAGAGGTAGGGCAGGGAGATTTGGAATTAAGAAGTAGGGCAGGGACATTTGTAATTAAGAGGTAGGGCATGGACATTTGGAATTAAGAGGTAGGGCATGGACATTTGGAATTAAGAGGTAGGGTATGGACATTTGGTTACAATATGGACATTTGGTTACAACATGGGCATTTGGGATTAAGAGGTAGGGCATGGACATTTGGAATTAAGAGGTAGGGCATGGACATTTGGAATTAAGAGGTAGGGTATGGACATTTGGTTACAATATGGACATTTGGTTACAACATGGACATTTGGAATTAAGAGGTAGGGCATGGACATTTGGAATTAAGAGGTAGGGTATGGGCATTTGGAATTAAGAGGTAGGGCATGGACATTTGGAATTACGAGGTAGGGTATGGACATTTGGTTACAATATGGACATTTGGTTACAGCATGGACATTTGGAATTACGGGGTAGGCTATGGGCATTTGGTTACAACATGGACATTTGGAATTACGGGGTAGGCTATGGGCATTTGGTTACAACATTGACATTTGGAATTACGAGGTAGGGTATGGACATTTGGTTACAATATGGACGATTGGTTACACCATGGACATATTATTATGTATATGTAACGTTAGGAAAGGGACATTTTGATGCAACATGGTCATTTGGTTACAATATAGACAATTGGTTTAAACATGGACATTTTGACCACAGACGTTACAACATGGACATTTCTATTTAAGATGTTACAAATTGGACATGCAAATCTAAGACACTACAACATGAATATTTGGATCTTACACCTAACAACATGAATACTTCGACCTTAGACATTACAAAACAAGCAGTTGAAAAAAAAGGACATTACAACATACGTACAATAACTCAAACCAAAATTGATAGAAACTGGAATTTAATTAAGTCTTTAAAAAAGGACATTTGAACCTAATTGTGAAATTGACTATGGACATTTGAATCCGGCTTAGATATTATAATACTAGCTGCATCCCGTGCTCCGCCACGGTAAATCTTTTTTAAATGTACGAACTTGGGAACAGAACAAAACTAAACACAACACAAACGAACGCAAAAAAAAAAAAAAAAAAAAAAAAACTAAAAAACAAACACAACACTCATAACATAAACACAATTTAAATGCAATCATACAGGCATATTGCTCACAGTCTAGCCCGTAGCGCCAAATCGCGCCCTTTCCGGTGTTTTGCACCCCCCTCAAACTTTTGATTTGCACCCCTTCCCCCCCCCCCCTGCCCTAAAACTTTCGATTTCCACCCACCCCCCCCTCGCAAATTTTTTCCAACCCACTTTGGCGCCCCCTAAGGTCGGCACCCGGGGACATATGCCCTCCCCTCGCTACGCCTCTCCTATAAAACCCCTAGCTTGTCCTCAAACCGAAAGATAGAATAATAATTAGTAAACAGTATAAATAATAGGCAGTATTTAAAATATCCGTGTTTTACCTACAATATTTCACTTTATCCATTCACGCATTTTTTTTCCAGTACTTTAAATTTTAAAAATTTACAATAGAGTTTCATAACTAAAACGTGATGACGCGTCTATAATAGTGCTGAATAGTTGATTAAAAATTATAAGTAATAAACAGAAGGGCCTACATTCAGTGAATAAAATAAATAAAAGATTGCCTTTTATCAATCCATGCTAATTATAATTTTCTAACAATAATTTCCTCTTACACATCCCCATAATTTGCATTCACATTTTGCTAATTATATTATTGCAACACTAATTCCTTCTATGACGAACGTATATTTGCATTCACATTTTTTATTAGCGTGAGTTTAATGTATTTTTTAAATTACCTCCATTGTCAAAGTTAGAAAAGAGTTAAATTAATTTGATTTTTTCTACCGTACTGTTATTATGTTATTAAAATGTATCCACTTTTTCTAGGAATATAAACGAAAATGATATTGGACATTGATCCTTTTAATATGTTTTAGCAATGTGCGTGTATTTAATATTTTCTTTAAGTTATGCAAAAGAGTAAACACAGTGGCAATTATAAAATAGCTCTATGTCGCTATATAAACAAACCCTACTCTATTACTTATAATAAGACACTGCGGTGCACTGAAAAGCACAGTATGGTGCGAATGTTTACTTTTATAGTCCCAAAATCTATAGCGATGACGGACGGAAGGAAGGAAGGAAGGACAGACACAGCCCGCTTATATTATAGATAGATAATTAATTCTCAGGCACTGAAAGATAGTCATGCTAATTAATCTACTTAATTAAGAAATATGAGAGAGTGGAAAATAATCTGTTCTTTTCCTATATGCTTATATGGCTGTGTAATAAGCCTTCGCAATACGTCTTTAAAAAAAAAAGTTTTTTGGAATTATTCGATTTTTCCCCCCTCCAGTTTTCTATGTTACCCAAAACTAAGGTGATAAATTAAACCCTATCGTCTGCCTCCCCCCCCCAACCCTTATCAAACATCAGTACATAGCCTAGGGGTATGTGAAATCGTTAAAAAAAAACAACTAACCCATACACCTTTTTTTCTACCGAACTTCTCACATTAATATTGAGTTAGACGTACAGTTGATTGGTAAAATGGGCAATGAGAAAAAAAAACAATTAAAATAAAAGCCACTGATCTAAAACTCTGTCAGCAAATAAAAGTTAACTTTCTCTCAATAACTTGGTCAACAAATAAAAGTCAACTTTCTCTCAATAATTTGGTAAACAAAAAAAAGTCATTTTTTTCTCAATTACTTAGTCAACAAATAAAAGTTAACTTTCTCTCAATAACTTGGTCAACAAATAAAAGTCAACTTTCTCTCAATAATTTGGTAAACAAAAAAAAAGTCATTTTTTTCTCAATTACTTAGTCAACAAATAAAAGTTAACTTTCTCTCAATAACTTGGTCAACAAATAAAAGTCAACTTTCTCTCAATAATTTGGTAAACAAAAAAAAAGTCATTTTTTTCTCAATTACTTAGTCAACAAATAAAAGTTAACTTTCTCTCAATAACTTAGTCAACATATCTTCGCTAATTCGACATTTTGCAGCGTGAAATATTTCCGACTGTTTTGTATTGTTGTGTATGTGAAAGGAGTGTTACAACTCAAAACAAAAACAAAAAACAAAACAAGTTACGTAATAACATTGAGCTATACACTATCATTTCTAAACGTGCATGACCTTTACTAGGCTGAAAAAAAAAAACAGAACACAATAATGACACGGAGATACGAAACTGTATTCTAAACTTGACCAACAAAAAGAAAGCAATCCTCCACTCAATAACGATAATTTAAAAAAAAAATCGAACTGATTTTCTTTTTTTTTTTTGTCGCCCGTCTTAAAGACTTCCGCCCGACCTTTGATTCTGACCTTAACAAATGTCCCCTTCAACAAGACCGACTAAAAAGTACTATTCCCCGCCACAATCACCCCCCCCACCCCTCCCTAAACCAATCCTCTTAATGTGAAGCCAGACATTGGCCTGTCACCAGAGTTTTTCTCGGTCACGTCACATGGGACGTTAGACGAGGGTAACCCCTTGGTGATTCTTTTTATCATGGGACGTCAGACGAGGGTAACCCCTTAGTGATTCTTTTTATCATGGGACGTCAGACGAGGGTAACCCCTTGGTGATTCTTTGGACGTCAGTCGAGGGTAACCCCTTGGTGATTCTTTGGACGTCAGACGAGGGTAACCCCTTAGTGATTCTTTTTATCATGGGACGTCAGACGAGGGTAACACCTTAGTGATTCTTTGGACGTCAGACGAGGGTAACACCTTAGTGATTCTTTTTATCATGGGACGTCAGACGAGGGTAACCCCTTAGTGATTCTTTTTATCATGGGACGTCAGACGAGGGTAACCCCTTAGTGATTCTTTTTATCATGGGACGTCAGACGAGGGTAACCCCTTAGTGATTCTTTTTATCATGGGACGTCAGACGAGGGTAACCCCTTAGTGATTCTTTTTATCATGGGACGTTAGACGAGGGTAACCCCTTAGTGATTCTTTTTATCATGGGACGTTAGACGAGGGTAACCCCTTAGTGATTCTTTGGACGTCAGTCGAGGGTAACCCCTTGGTGATTCTTTGGACGTCAGACGAGGGTAACCCCTTAGTGATTCTTTGGACGTCAGTCGAGGGTAACCCCTTGGTGATTCTTTGGACGTCAGACGAGGGTAACCCCTTAGTGATTCTTTGGACGTCAGTCGAGGGTAACCCCTTGGTGATTCTTTGAACGTCAGACCAGGGTAACCCCTTTGTGATTCTTTTTTTCATGGGGCGTCAGACGAGGGTAACCCCTTAGTGATTCTTTGGACGTCAGACCAGGGTAACCCCTTGGTGATTCTTTTTATCATGGGACGTCGGTAAAACTTACCATTCCACTACTTTTCACTATGGGACGTCAAATGAGGGTAACCCTTTAGTGATTCTTCTAAGCAGGGGACGTCAACAAAGGATACAATCCCAGTTATTTTTATCATGGGACGTCAATAGAAGTAAGGATACACTCCATATTATAGTCATAGGATTTTCAGTAAAGGTCACGCTCCATGAAATTATGGGACGCACCCCCTCCCATAGCCCCAGTTATTTTGATCTCGGGACGTCATGGAAGGATTCCTTCCCCCCCCCCCCCCCCCCCACAACAGCTACCATCTTACAGACTGACCCGACCGCCTGCCCTTATATGGTCATCGTGTCACGTGACCGAGTAAACCAAATGTCAGGTCGACCAATCAATAGAAACCTGGAGATTCGAAAACTCCTGCCTATTTCCGGTGGTGTATTGGTCAGTTATCTACCCCATACATATGCCAGCTATCTACCCCATACATTGGTCAGCTACTAGACGTTCTGGATCCGCATGGGGGCTTTACATTTGGATAAATGCGGCATACACACACACACACACACACACACACACATATATATATATATATATATATATATATATATATATATATATATATATATATATATCTTGAGTTTGTACGGGGATATCCTTATAAAAAGGATATCAATTTAAAAATGAATTATCTAATTAATTAAAAAATTCCCTAGCTTTTAACGACGTGTGGAAGAAACAACATAATTCGGTTGCTATGTAATTAAAAAACAAACAATCAGAGCAAACACAGGGTGACTCGGTCCACTCCGTATACATTTTTAATTCCTAATTTCTGCCTCCGTGCTTGGCATAAAGGGACTGCATCCATTTTGTCTCCCCCGATAGAGTTGTGCCGTTCTTTAAATCGATCCAATTAAAAAAAAAAAAAGAATGCAGCGCTATCTTTAACTTAGCACACCCAGCTTAGAGACGTGGAGACAGGGACATACATTACATCTGGACGTGAAATTTATTGGTGGGCACACAAGTAAGATGAAGTGAAAATGTCAAGCTATTTTGAGAAAATTAAAGCATTGAGGGTAGGGTGAGGAGGGGATGGGGGGTTGAATTACAAAGTTAAGATGTTTGAAGTCAGTCACCTCAACAACATTAAGTACAAGAAAACTAATTTCTTTTTGAAAAATTTCATCTTAGTTGTATCAAATGTCCAAAAGCAAAACGTTCGTATTAAAAGAAAGAATTTAAGAAAATAATTTATAGCAATCTACTTAAATTAGAGTTTATATATATATAGAGTTTTTATGTATATATATATATATATATATATATATATATATATATATATATATATATATATATATATATATATACATATGTATATACGTTACTCACAACTCACGCAATAGTTACTTCATCCAAAACTGCCATTTTATACTTTGGTATTCTAAACCATGATACAGAGTTATAACTTCTGATTGTTAGAAATGTGCGGGTGTTAGAAATGTGCGGACATACCTTGAGTTTCTGGCAGATGACGGAGGTTGTGATGGTGGTGTTAGAAATGTGCGGGTGTTAGAAATGTGCGGGTGTTAGAAATGTGCGGACATACCTTGAGTTTCTGGCAGATGACGGAGGTTGTGATGGTGGTGTTAGAAATGTGCGGACATACCTTGAGTTTCTGGCAGATGACGGAGGTGTTGATGGTGGTGTTAGAAATGTGCGGACATACCTTGAGTTTCTGGCAGATGACGGAGGTTGTGATGGTGGTGTTAGAAATGTGCGGGTGTTAGAAATGTGCGGGTGTTAGAAATGTGCGGACATACCTTGAGTTTCTGGCAGATGACGGAGGTTGTGATGGTGGTGTTAGAAATGTGCGGACATACCTTGAGTTTCTGGCAGATGACGGAAGTTGTGATGGTGGTGTTAGAAATGTGCGGACATACCTTGAGTTTCTGGCAGATGACGGAGGTGTTGATGGTGGTGTTAGAAATGTGCGGACATACCTTGAGTTTCTGGCAGATGACGGAGGTTGTGATGCTGGTGTTAGAAATGTGCGGACATACCTTGAGTTTCTGGCAGATGACGGAGGTGTTGATGGTGGTGTTAGAAATGTGCGGACATACCTTGAGTTTCTGGCAAATGACGGAGGTTGTGATGGTGGTGTTAGAAATGTGCGTGTGTTAGAAATGTGCGGGTGTTAGAAATGTGCGGACATACCTTGAGTTTCTGGCAGATGACGGAGGTGTTGATGGTGGTGTTAGAAATGTGCGGACATACCTTGAGTTTCTGGCAGATGACGGAGGTGTTGATGGTGGTGTTAGAAATGTGCGGACATACCTTGAGTTTCTGGCAGATGACGGAGGTGTTGATGGTGGTGTTAGAAATGTGCGGACATACCTTGAGTTTCTGGCAGATGACGGAGGTTGTGATGGTGGTGTTAGAAATGTGCGGACATACCTTGAGTTTCTGGCAGATGACGGAGGTGTTGATGGTGGTGTTAGAAATGTGCGGACGTACCTTGAGTTTCTGGCAGATGACGGAGGTTGTGATGGTGGTGTTAGAAATGTGCGGACATACCTTGAGTTTCTGGCAGATGACGGAGGTTGTGATGGTGGTGTTAGAAATGTGCGGGTGTTAGAAATGTGCGGACATACCTTGAGTTTCTGGCAGATGACGGAGGTTGTGATGGTGGTGTTAGAAATGTGCGGGTGTTAGAAATGTGCGGACATACCTTGAGTTTCTGGCAGATGACGGAGGTTGTGGTGGTGGTGTTAGAAATGTGCGGGTGTTAGAAATGTGCGGACATACCTTGAGTTTCTGGCAGATGACGGAGGTTGTGATGGTGGTGTTAGAAATGTGCGGACATACCTTGAGTTTCTGGCAGATGACGGAGGTTGTGATGGTGGTGTTAGAAATGTGCGGGTGTTAGAAATGTGCGGACATACCTTGAGTTTCTGGCAGATGACGGAGGTTGTGATGGTGGTGTTAGAAATGTGCGGACATACCTTGAGTTTCTGGCAGATGACGGAGGTTGTGATGGTGGTGTTAGAAATGTGCGGGTGTTAGAAATGTGCGGACATACCTTGAGTTTCTGGCAGATGACGGAGGTTGTGATGGTGGTGTTAGAAATGTGCGGGTGTTAGAAATGTGCGGACATACCTTGAGTTTCTGGCAGATGACGGAGGTTGTGATGGTGGTGTTAGAAATGTGCGGGTGTTAGAAATGTGCGGACATACCTTGAGTTTCTGGCAGGTGACGGAGGTTGTGATGGTGGTGTTAGAAATGTGCGGGTGTTAGAAATGTGCGGACATACCTTGAGTTTCTGGCAGGTGACGGAGGTTGTGATGGTGGTGTTAGAAATGTGCGGGTGTTAGAAATGTGCGGACATACCTTGAGTTTCTGGCAGATGACGGAGGTTGTGATGGTGGTGTTAGAAATGTGCGGGTGTTAGAAATGTGCGGACATACCTTGAGTTTCTGGCAGATGACGGAGGTTGTGATGGTGGTGTTAGAAATGTGCGGGTGTTAGAAATGTGCGGACATACCTTAAGTTTCTGGCAGATGACGGAGGTTGTGATGGTGGTGTTAGAAATGTGCGGACATACCTTAAGTTTCTGGCAGATGACGGAGGTTGTAATGCTGGTGTTAGAAATGTGCGGACATACCTTAAGTTTCTGGCAGATGACGGAGGTTGTGATGGTGGTGTTGATCCGCTGCATGAGACTGACCACACGATTCTCCTCCAGGGTACCGTCGTCAGGGGACGCCGACTGGAAGAGTTCCAGCAACCAAGTGCTCGGGGTTAAGGAACTCTAACTTAGACCTGGTTATAAGCTTTGGGTCAAATTATACGATCATTTTAGATTTAGTTTCCTTGGCTAAGTGATTGGGGTTAAGGAACTCTAATTTAGACCTGGTGAGAGGCATTTTGTCAAATTATAAGATCATTTCAATTTAGTTTCCTTGACCAAGTGGCCGGGGTTAAGGAAATTAGACCTGGTTGTGGTTATAGACATTGAGTCAAATTATAAATCATTTTAAATCTACAGTTTCCCAGAACAAAATTGGTAGTTTTCAGGATGCAAGTACAAAGTTGGTGAAAATTATGAGGAATATAATTATTTTTTTAAGTTATGAAAACCTGAATAGTTACTGGAAAATATTGATGAATCTAGAATTCTATTATGAAAAACTTCTGTCTAAAGTGAATATTGAATATCTAGCACCTACATCTGCAGATGAAAAGTTTACTGTTTTACAGGTAAAACCAGGATTGTTATTGTTATCGTAACGGATAACATTTAGAAACTAACATATAATCAACGTCTAATTCTATTGTCAAATGTAATAGAAAGCGATGCTTTGTGTTATATTTCCAATAATCTGATTGTAAAATGTACAGCATATGATTTTAAAAAAAAATGCCAACACACATTAATTCGATGCGTTAAAAATGTAAACGAAAATGATTTTAAAAGGATATGCGTCTCTCATTCGCTGCATATCACCAATGGCACTTGAAGCTGAAAATAAATACATTTTATTAAAAAAAACATGTTTAGTTAATTAAAAATGAATTCATATTACAATGACATTTATTAAGATTAACAAAGGGCGATAAAGACCGGGCGAGTGTTTAATACAAATCGAGTTTCATTGAATAAGATGAAAGCAGCTCAATACCATACGGAACCTCCCGGTCTATGCGAGAAACTATAGTGAAATAACCCATTGTATGCAAGAAACCACGAAGAAACCACCCAATCTGTGTAAAAAAAACCACAAAGAAACCACCGACTGTATGCAAGAAACCACAAAGAAACCACTCACTGTATGCAAGAAACCACAAAGAAACCACCGACTGCATGCAAGAAACCACAAAGAAACCACCGACTGTATGCAAGAAACCACAAAGAAACCACCCACTATATGCAAGAAACCACCCAATCTGTGCAAGAAATAATAAGGAAACCATCCAAACTAAGGAAGAAATAATAAGGAAACCATCTACACTATGCAAGAGACCACACGTACTAATAAATCCGCTCAGCTCTGGGTACCAACAAGAGACAGTAACCCTATACAAAAAGCCACCATATTAAAACCCCATTCTACGCAATCACCCATATAAAACAACACCCACTATATAATAATAAAACAATTCTATGATAAAAACAAAAAATTATCGTGGAATAACATTGTGTCCAAGACAAATCATTCAGCATTTCCATCCAAACTACAGCCATACTATACAACTTAACATGCCAGACTTCTTTCAGCCTAGCTCTAGTATAAAAACCATGGATCAACTAGCCCGACTTGGCAGGGAGTAAAGTAAATGTTCCCGACCATTTGAAATTATTACGCCATTCTAGTCACCGCCGGCCTCAACACATGAATATTTTCTATGCTTCACATTTGCATTTTGGCAAGATACTATTGAACTTAACTACAAGGGAGTCTTCTATAGAGGAGATGGCGGGTCATGAACAGGCAAAAGGGCAGAGGTCACTTTAATCAAGTTATTGGTACATACATCCGAGAACAGACTTATTTACATTTGGTGAAGGGATTCGTCAATACGGAATGTTGTGTATAACTTGTGCATGATTTTAATTTGTAGGGAATGTAGCGGCATAACACTTTAATGTTGCGATATTGTTTAAGGTACTGTTTAAAAAATAAAAAATAAAATAAAAAATTAAAACTGATTGTCTCTATATAATGTGTTTATTAAGAAAAAGAACAGGCATAGATAAATGGCGAATATCACGATTTCACTAATAGAAAAGAAAGGCACAAAAGGGTATATATGATCTTCGATATATACTTGTGATTATGTATGAGTAAAAGAAAAGTACCAAATGTTGATTAACTGTACTAGCTATAGTTTATGCTGAGTGATAGACATTTAATCAGACAAAAAGGTTAAACAAAATACAGACAATCTGCGATTAGAAGTTTTCAGAAAATATATAAACACGAATACATAGCAAATGATGAGATGTTTCTACAGCGAATATAACTTTTATTTCTTGATAGCATTTAGCATTTTAAAATTACTTGATTGCATTTTGTATTACATCTAAGCTTTTTCAAAGAATTTAAAAAATGTAATAGATATATAATGTTAATGAAACATTGTACTGGCCAAGCAAATATGTTTACCAACAATTTTCATCCTCTGACACACACATCACTACAATTATTTCTATTATGCAAGACCGACGACACGAATGAGAAATAAATAAGCAATACGATCGATCAGGACGGCTGTGATTGACAGGTTTTTAAACGACGACAAGTTGAGAAAGGTCATGTCTGTCAAGAGAAATGCTACAAACTTTGCCAGACTATTTTTTTTTCTTTCCCGAGACTGTCTGATTCAGGGGAGAGAATTCCAATGGAGACAATTTAACCACGAAAAGATTGAATGTGGTGTGATTTAAGCGAGAGAAAATATTTATACAAGTGAAGACAATGGAATTCAATGTTGTCACGGTCCATGGTGATAAATTCACACATTTGAAAATAGTTTTTATGTTTAAAATTTAAAATGAGAATGTCGCCCAACCTCTTCAAAACCAAGTAATATTTAAGAGATACCTACATTTATCAATGCAAAAATACAATTATTAACTAATCTCACAGCAACCCGTCGGCAACCCTTTGATATGCAAGAGCGAAAAGTTACAATTTACAAACTTTCAAAGTTTTTAAAGAGCCACAATATTTCTAGCTCAATATTCGGTATTTGATAAATAAAGTTAATTTGTTATTTAAAATAAATAGCTGTAAATATGAAATAATATTTATTCATATAAAAACAGACATGTTTCGCCAGAATAGTAAAATTAATAATCACAAGACTAGGACTATCTCTATCCACTTTAGAAGCTGCTAATTTTTATTTTTTTCTTTACGTTTATCACCGACTCAGGAGGTGTCTCCCATTAGCCAGTCAGGCCTCAACACGGCAAACGCCGACTAACTGGCTTGGATATCGGTTTGAATAACTTGCATCTTCCGCTTCTATCCCTTAGTTCTCACCAGGCTTATCTTCCATCCCACTGAACGCAGGGTAAACTCGTACCCCACCGTCCAGTAAAAATGAAATTATATAACTATTAATATTTGTGCAAGGAGCTGGAGAGCCGCATCTGGACGTCAAAAGAGCCGCATGCGGCTCGCGAGTTGCCGACCTCTGGTTTAATGCATTGTACAAATAAAAGTAAAATAAGAAACAGACGAAACAGAAAACTCGGTAACAAAAAGCTACGGTAAGCCGATCACACCCCTCCCTGGGACTACAATACAATCAGGATTGTGTTTAGTTCGTATGTATTGATTACAAACTTGCCCTTAGGGAAGAAAACAAAAAAAAAATGCCTTGACATTTCCTACTGTACCTAGTGGTGCTCTGCCGGCGAAGAGGATCGGGCTCATAGGTAATCGATGAGTGATATCAGCGTGCAGGTACTTAGTGTGAGCTAGATATTGATGGGGTGTGTTCTTGTAGCACTAAGAGCAGGTTGGGTGAGGTTGTCGACGGTCATGTGATGCATAACTTAACGTAAATGTAGCCAGCCCATCTGCACACCTCATCCAAACACACCACAACGCCCCCCCCCTTCGCTACAACTAGTTACCTTCATCGCCCACTACAAACAATCACACAATCAAATAAAAACATAATATATATATACCCGAGAATGTATGTGTATATATATATATATATATATATATATATATATATATATATATATATATATATATATACACGACTATATACTGAAATGTAGCACTAAAGTACATTTTAAAAATACCTCCTCAAATAGACTATTTCCTTCAATATAATATTAAAAATAAAAAAATCTTCAATTCAAAATATTGATTTTATTATTGATTTTCATTTTATTAAAGGACGTTGCGCTATTCAAGCATTAAAAAACATAATCCAATTTTCCTGAAAATATTTACAACACAGCTCCATTCAGACAACCACAGCAAAATGTAAATATATATATATATATATATATATATATATATATATATATATATATATATATATATATATATATATATATATATATATATATATATATATATCACGCAGTTAGTGGTATAACTAACTCGTGGAGAAGTAGTTGCACGATTCACAAGGCACATAAACACATAATACCACCATTATCTCTAACAACACATGCATGCACGTCGTGGGGAAAAAATGACTTCATAAGCCACGAATGTTGTCTAACATCCGGGGTTTATGATGTATTAAAAATAATCTACCCTGAGCTGCGAGAGAAATCTGGCCAATTTGTCTCAAGCGAGATAACTTGGTGATTAGCACGCGCTGAGGATAATTAAAAGCGTGTAAACAGACCATAAAATAAAACTATCGGAGACATTAGATTCATGTATATTTATTAATGCCACAAAATTAGAAAGAGCTGGGTAGATCTATTAAAAGCTTCATTCATGTTCATATGTAAATATTGACTATCAGGAGTTGCAAAAAAAATTAGAAGAAAAAAATAACACTTCCACTTTCAAGTATTTTTCTTTACTAGAAGCTTTCTTTACTAAATTTTGGCCAAATTTTTAAATAAAATAATTATAAATTGCGTACATAATTCGCATGTTAATTACATAGCGATGTTTTTTTTTTTTGACAAGTATTTTTTTAAATTGACAGTTTATTATAGTACTCAGCCGTCTGTGTAATTTTTTAAAAATAATTTGTTGGCGCAAAAAGTGTATTTGGACGTGAAGTTTTAAATCTAAAAATAGCACACTGTTTATATCAGCTTTTTTTAAAGGGGTCAGTAGCGAAGAAAACAGAATAATAAACTGTTGAATATATAAGCGGAATGAATCATATGGCACAATAAACAACATCGGGAAAAAAAAGGGGGAAATAGCTTTAACAAAATACATGAGACGTTGTGGAATAGTAAAACAGAAACAGCCAGACAAAAATGACCAGGCACTCATAAATAGACAGACAAAACGATGGTCCTCATAGATAGCCAGACAAAATAAATAGACACTCATAAATAGCCAAAGTGATGAGGCACTCAATAAATAGCCAGACAAAGTGATAAGGCCATTATAAATAGACAGACAGAAATCAGACAGACGAACACAATCTATAGACTCTAGCTCCAAGGCAGAAATATCCAGACTCAATTACACGACACTTAGCACACCTTTACAACAATGGAGAATACAGAATACACCGCAACTATCAGTGACAAATGTTCATGTATTTCAACATGAACTGCTTCAACCATACCACACCCTTACCCCAGTCATCACAAATGTTCATGTATTTCAACATGAACTGCTTCAAACCTACCACACCCTTACCCCACTCATACGTATATCACAAGTTCATATATAACTAACAAATGTTCATCTCAATGGAAAAATCAATACATTCAATCTATTTTTCTGATAGAAAAAAAAACAATATCGGCATGTAGTGATATGAATTGAAGAAACATTGACAAGACAGGATTATTCAAAAAAATCAAATTATTTAAGAGTTTATTATCAAAAACGTTGCATATAGGGTAGCGAGGTAGAAATCTCCAGTCAGATAACCTTAAAAGACCCGTCACAACATTTCCGATACAAAACAAATAATTTCCGATAGTGCATGTGAAATATATAATTTCCGGTAGTGCATGTGAAATATATAATTTCCGAGAGTGGATGTACAACAAATATTTTCCGATAGTGGATGTGAAATATGTAATTTCCGAGAGTGGATATACAACAAATAATTTCCGATACTGCATTTAAAACAAACAATTTCCGATAATTGATGTGAAATATGTAATTTCCAAGAGAAGAAGTAAAATATATAATGTCCGATAGTGAATGTGAAATAAATAATTACTATAAGTCGGTCATCGCCTCGTCAATTGAATCGACACCGCCCTTTTTGGATGGAATCTCCAAAAGGAATGGTACAAAATATCCGCTTATTAGCAGTAATTGTTTGACAAGGGAATATTTTATTGGGAATTTCGATCTGAAATGACTGTTTAAGAAGGGAATATTTAATAGGGAATCTCGATTTGATATGTCTTATTTGTTATTACTCTTTTAGAAGTGAATATTTAATAGGAAATTTTTATCTGACATGGTATGACTGTTTCTGAAAGGATTTAGCCATTGAAGAGCCCTTAAGCCAATCGAAACTTGATGCAGAAAGCAGTAAGACCAACATTGTGATGACAGATTCAAGTTGATTTAGCCGGACGATGAAACGCTTTAAACAAAATCACAACTAACTCCTTAGGATGGGAGTAGTCATTTTTATTGGTAAAGAAAAAATGACGCGTAATTAAAGATGTGGAAATTCAAATTTATAAAAAAAATCTAATAAGTATTATTGAAGAAGCCAAGATTTAAAAAAAAATAAAGGAAAATGACGTTTCGATTTTTCATCGGTAAGATTTAGACATAAAAAAAATATCAAAATCTAAAGAACAGGAAAAATATTTTTTTAAAACTTTTATCCTATTTGTTACGCTGATCTCTTAAAGATTTTTACAATTGTTTTAACAACGTAATTTTACTTGAATATTCTCTACAAGACAAACTGTAAGCGGACGTCCATGAAAGCAGCTAGATGAAGAAGAGCAGATATCAGTGTATATACGTCCGGTTCAGAGGCGTAGCGATGGGGGGGGGGGGCAGGGGGGGGGACATATGTCCCCGGGCGCCGACCTTAGGGGGCGCAAAAAATGGGTTGTAAAACCAATTAAAATGTTATTTTAGCTGCATTTTTGCAGTTTGAGGGGGGGGGGGGGGCACGTCGAAAGTTTGAGGGGGTGCAAATCGAAAGTTTGAGGGGGGGGATGCAAATTGAAAATTTGCTCCCGAGGGGGCGCCAAATTGAAAGTTTGTCCCCGGGCGCCGGGAAGGGTCGCTACGCCTCTGGTCCGGTTCTCGTACTAAACACACTGAGCGCTGGACACTGGATGACAACCACAACAAACAACCCATGAACTATGTGTATGTGTGAAACGGGTAACGTTTTAAATAACATTTCGTCAAATGTTTATATTTTTCATTATTACAGAGAGCATATATATAACACATTGCTTATATTAAAAATACTCACGTAGATATAAATATATAACCTATACTAGATAAGCACATTCACAACGTATTGAAATTTAGAACAAAACACTATAGACTAGAACACTTGGCAAAGTTTGACTCAATGTAGGAAGGACACAATTCAAAAAGTGTTGGTAAATAACATATTTTGTAAATATAGATCTATTTGATCATGGGACATTTTGTAATTATAGATTTATCTGATCATGGGACATTAATTGTCAGGAAAGTTGTACCTTACACGAAACGTTCGAAACTCGAAACATTCGTAACTCGAAACGTTCGTAACTTGAAACGTTCGTAACTTGAAACGTTCGTAACTTGAAAAGCTCTAAGCATCTGATCCACGCTTTGCTTTCTTAGACATCAGTGAATAGATTTTTTTTTAAAAACAACCAGATGCAGAATAATTATTTCCTTAAAAAATTAAATAAAAAACAAAACGGAACAGTTATGCAAATAATTCGAGCCTCCTCCCCTAGCCAGATAAATTTGGAAACATAACACCAAAAAGTGGAGCAAACTGACATTTCAATTTTTTAAGAAGCTAAACAAAAAATTAATAAACCCTTTTATATTCATTTTCCGGAAAATTTATTCAGAAACTATTTTTTTAGTACGCAGAAACAACTCCTCTGTAAAATAAAAAAAATAAAAATAACAAGAGATGCATATTTCAGAATGACAAGATTTGGTTTGACGTATATATCATTCTGACACTGTTACACTTTAAAGCCGCTCCACATTATAGCAGTAAAGATCTTTACACGTATCTATGGGTGGCTTTGTCCTGAATTAGGTCGAATTTGTACACATGACATTCGACCGATTTATATCCTAGTAAAACACGAATTTTTATATCGTGTTACACTATGTGTATTCTGTCACATCTTTTCCACAACTTAATTAAGCAAAAAGGACGAAGTGGTCTAGCGGTAGAGAGCTGGACTGCTAACCCATAAGTCTTGAGTTCAAATCCGGGTTCAAGTCAGGAGACCGTCCCTGAGTCCACCCAACTCTGATGGGTACCTAAGTCACGTTAGGGAAAGTAAAGGCGGTTGGGCATAGTGCTGACCACACTATCTCTTCATATGCCGAGGTCAAAGAAACAAGTGAACTCTACTTCACTTGCCCCATTGACCGTCAGGTTTGAAAGGGGAACTTAAGCACAGTCTCTTTTTTTTATTGCTTTACATATTTAACATTCAAATTTTAGTAACCGTGGACCTTATTTTAGTGAAAATATTTGATAATTTAAAACAAATATTTAATTTTTTTCTAGATGGCTTCTGAATTGTGTATTCTTGAAATAAAATGCTTCTTTCTAATACTAAGTAAATAGGAATCCAGAGTTGCATCTTTTATTACGTTTTTATTTACATTTTACCCTATAGTGAGTAACACGTAGTACAATTTTTTACACATGTCATAATTTGCATATTACTTGACCGATAAAAATGAAACTTGTTACACCATTTCAGAACACCTACACCATCATTCTCCATACATGGGATCATATTTAAGACATCCTGAGGTCGTGTCGGAAGGGATTAAACATGCTGTCAAAAAGTAACAGGTACTTAAAACAAAGGTATGATGTAAAGAGTGTTTGAAGTGTAGGTCAAGGCACGAGCTAGATTAAAGTGGCCAGGGAACTGAGGTAGCTGGATGAAAGGAGGTTAATCTCCATCTTAACGCCGTACTTAACGCCGGCTGTATCCCGTTTATCGACGCCGTCGTGTAATAAGCGGTAACTAGCCTGATTACAGCGCGGCGGCTTGAAGACTGGATTACGCCTTGGAAGCTTTCTGCTGCCTGAAGGTTGGGTGTCTGTTGAGGGGGGGGGGGGGGGATACCATATTACATAGTAAAAGGTCAGAGGCGTAGCAATGAAGGTGGGGGGGGGACTCAGGGGTGTGGCAATGAAGGGGGTACTCAGGGGCGTAGCAATGAAGGGGATACTCAAGGGCGTAGCAATGAAGGGGATACTCAGGGGCGTAGCAATGAAGGGGATACTCAGGGGCGTAGCAATGAAGGGGATACTCAGGAGCGTAGCAATGAAGGGGGGTACCCAGGGGCGTAGCAATGAAGGGGGGTACTCAGGGGCGTAGCAATGAAGGGGGACGGGTGGTCCATCGACCTCAAGAGTTAGATTTACAGGCGGCTGAATTGACGATAGGAACCAGACGTTGGGTCGGCATTTTATTGGAGTCCAGTACGAAGTTATCGATTTCCTTGACCTCGTCCAGTAAGGTGATTGAACGGTCAGTACCGAGACTGGTTCGGTATAAAAGTGAAGCATTAAGTATAATGATGTCATGCAGTGTTTCTTTCCGACTTTTTTCGGGGGGGGGGGGGGGGGGAGCGGACTAAATTTTGAAGGAGAGGGAAGGGTAAGGATGTCTAAAAAGAACTTTAGCATGTGGTCTGATCACTTACACAACATACAAGGCAAGGCGTATCAATATCAAATTATAATTGGAAGACACGAATAATGACCCAACAAAAACTGCCAAGGTAAGTAGCCCTAATCATCAACTTAAAACAATCGCGCATTCCTTTCGATCGATCATCATGCTATTTCTATGCAGACTGTATTTCGTTGTTAACAATATATATATATATATATATATATATATATATATATATATATATATATATATATATATATATATATATATATATGTGTGTGTGTGTGTGTTTGTGTGTGTGTGTGTGTGTGTGTGTATAAAACACCAACATTTTATTAACAAAACCCGAGAAAAAAAATATAGCATCGAATGAAGAATAGCTAAACATCAACTTATAATATTTAAATATGTTACTCTTAATGTAGCAATACCATACATTTACCCTATATATTAAAGTCAATGAATAAACGGTCGTGATAGTTAATGCAGGTAACATGACACACACATAGCTATTTATCGACCAGACAACTCCCATCAAATCCATGACCTAATAATCGCCGACCGAGTCAACACGCATGCCCGGGAACTACGATCAGCCAATCAGGTAATAACTCATTTTTAGTCGTGACGAGCTACAAATGTCACGGTCGTCTAATTTGCTGGAGAAAAAAAATCGTTCCGTCCCACTTGTCAGCTTGTTTTTTTTTTTTTCGATCACCCACCAGCCATGACCCGGCCATGTTCGTGATTTACAAGAAACTATCTCCTAGATCAGGGGTCTCCAAACTTTTCAGCCCGAGGGCCGCATTAACTATCAAATATAAGTTCGGGGGCCAGAGTTTCTTCCAGACATCTCTTCGGATATATATATATATATATATATATATATATATATATATATATATATATATATATATATATATATATATATATATATATATATATTCAAATTTCAAGTACCCCTACCCGAGAAAAAAAGCCTGAAAGAAACATTGTCGAGGACCGACAACAGACTCTAGGTCCAAGTTTGTTCTCAAATTTTTCTCAAAAAGCTCTCCGAGGGCCGGATGAGAGGACCTCGCGGGCCGCATCCGGCCCGCGGGCCGTAGTTTGGAGATCCCTGTCCTAGATCATGAGCGTCTCGACAAATGTTATCATTCAACACGAAGCAAATCGCCTTACTTTCCGAAACGAGGCTTGTGAATTGATTCCCTATTCGATATATTCGCGTCTTTAACTGATCATAAAACGTATTTTAAAAATACTCAAAGCCTGCCGTCTATCGTGGCCTTGAAAATAATCACTTGCTAGAAATGACCAAAATTAGATTTATACAAAGAAAATCGGTGGTTATTGGAGAGTATTGGGTTAAAATTCCCACGGCTAGCATAGATATGCAAGAATATCGATATATACAGACACTTGTGTTAGGGATAGGTTAGGTGGGGGAGGGGATTACTGTGCTAGCAACCAGCACATGTTCAGTACTCGGCGATAGAGAAGTACTAAACAACATTTTACAAGGAATAAACACACAAGTGTTTTAAATCGAAACCATGCATTCACAATAATATTTTAATATGACTCACTCAATAAAATAATGTAAAGTTAAATCGGTTATTTTTTATTTAAAAACACCGCTTCATTAGTGAGCATTCTATAATTAGTACTTGCTAAAAGCTTTATAATTATAATTTTAAAAATTACGCCTTTTCCCCCAATTTACTTTTTTTGACTGTGTTAAATTATATTCACATAATTTTAAAGAAGAAAAAAGTGTCATGTATTGCGAAATCAGACAAGCTCGCAATAATAAACCAGCTCAAAGAACGTGATTTCAAGCTACATTTGATAGAAGGAATGGAAAGGGCGAGAGTTCGCCAAAGCGCCTTAATTTGTAATTACTGTATCAATGCGGGCTGCAGTGCATAAAATTGTAGGCCATTCCTAGATACCCAGTAATTGAATCGGCTCTGGACTGAATCACTTTTTTTTTACTACACCAAAAAAAAAAAACCCAACTTTTAGCTGCTGAAAAAGACCATTCCCCTACTCTGACTAAAGTGATTTATGTGAATTAGAAGACTAACCTAGAAAAAAAAAAAAACGTTAGTGTGAAACATTTCACAATCATGAGCGAGGATTTGAAATCCCCGTCCATTTTTGCTAGAGTGCTTGATTTGTGTAACTGTCTGAAGCGGAATAGCTAGTCTGGGTGAGTGGTGGGCCTTGAATACCCCTTGGTGCAACCCGATGCTTCTTGACATGGATGTTTTGTATATCACACAGGAGAACATACCAGCTCTAGCATATAGGTACAAGCCCTAACACCGCGGTACAAGGTACAAGCCCTAGCATAGCTGTACAAGCCCTAGCACAGTGGTACAAGGTACAAGCCCTAGTACAGCTGTACAAGCCCTAGCACAGTGGTACAAGATACAAGCCCTAGTACAGCGGTACAAGCCCTAACACCGCGGTTCAAGGTACAAGCCCTAGCATATAGGTACAAGCCCTAACACCGCGGTACAAGGTACAAGCCCTAGCATAGCTGTACAAGCCCTAGCACAGTGGTACAAGGTACAAGCCCTAGCATAGCTGTACAAGCCCTAGCACAGTGGTACAAGGTACAAGCCCTAGTACAGCGGTACAAGCCCTTGCACAGTGGTACAAGATGCAAGCCCTAGCATAGCTGTACAAGGTACAAGCCCTAACACAGGACTACAAGCCCTAGTATAGCTGTACAAGGTACAAGCCCTAACACAGGAGTACAAGCCCTAGTACAGCGGTACAAGCCATAGCACAGCTATATAAGAATACATGTACCCATTCAAAGGCAGCTTTCAGTAAAGTCGCACTCACATATGTTTTAGCTTTATATGGCTCTTGTAGAGTATCATTTAACACGTACTTTTCCATGAGATGAACTGTTTACTTTATAGTTATTACAATCCTCTCCCGTTCGTGTCCAAGACACATCGGGCAGATGAAATGGAGTTCATCTGTTTCAATCATCTCGACATACAAGGGGGTAGAATGGTCAACACTATGCCCAGCCGCTTTTATTTCCCTAACGTGAGTTAGGTACCCAATTATAGGCGGGTCTACTGAGGGACGTCCTACAGACTCGAGCCAGGGATCCGAACTCGAGACTTACGGGTTAACATTAAAACACTCTACCATTCTACCACATCTTCCCTATTTGATTATCAAAGTGTGTGTTTTTTTTTTCAAATTATTATTTAGGAATGGTGAGTAAAGCTAAATTTTGAAAGAAAAAAAGACAACCTATGTCTGGCCTTATCATTAATTACAATTTATTTTTTGTTAGAGTTATTAAAAAACACGGATCATCAAAAAGGTCATCAGGTTCACATGAGGACAAAAAAAAAAGGAACAATTTTTGTTTTCCATCGCCGTTGAGAAAAGATTGTATGAATGTACTCTGCCGATGAAATATCAACAAAGGTGTCAGGGGAATTCTCCAGCATTACTAAACTAAAAGTTCATGTATTGCTGGGTTGGGGAATTCAAGGTCAAATGGAATTCATGAGAATACGCACTATAGTTTAGACTGTGGTAAAAGGGGATAGGGTGGATAGATAGGGTGGATAGATTGGGTGGATAGATTAGGTGGATGGGGTGGATAGATTGGGTGGATGGGGTGGATAGATTGGGTGGATGGGGTGGATCGATTGGGTAAGTGGGGACTGAGAGCGTGTCCCCCAACATCCGGTTACGTAACTGATTAGTAGTGAAAATTGAGTTACAAAATCTGACCAATAACAGACAGACAGACAGATGGACAGACAGACATACAGACAGATGAACAGACAGACAGACAGTTGAACAGACAGACAGATAAAAAGACAGACATACAGTCCGACAGACAGACAGATGTACAGACAGACAGACCGGATGACCCAAGTAAAAGCTTATAAAATAAACTAGGTCTGACATTCCTCCTGCAACCGCTCATTAATTAAAACCCTGAATAAGATAGACGGCCCCCTTAAGACGCGCACAGCTCCATAAATCCCGTCTAAAGCGCTACACGCAATTCCTTTCACCTGAGATCAAATTCACCGGCACTCCGTACCCCGAAGGATGTCCTTGAGTTGTGGATAATCGATACCTTCCTATTAAACTGACATACGAGAAAAATCGATTACACACCACGAATGTCTAAAAAAAACTACGGATATGTGAGTATCGATTACTGGATGGGGGAAAAAAAACCGAAACGAAATCAGAAGTTTTCTCTAGATCTCCAGGGTTTTAAACCGCGCGACAGTGTCAACAAATCAGTTTTACGATACGTTCGTGAAGACGCTTTTCACGCAGGGGGGAAGATCGAGTCATACAATGGCACTCAATGCATCAGGACTTCAAGAGGTGAAAGTTCGCGGATCGATTTGCGACGTAGTGATTCACGGTGAAACGGAATAACTGTTAATGCATGAACTCGTAACTACTAAATTGTAGGTTGGGGGGGGGGGGGGGCTTCATTTTTCGTATCTCTCTGTCGAACTTTTAGTCCCAACATCGAACGTTTTTTTTTTTTTTTTTTTTTTTTTTTTTTCTAAATTAAAATTTAAAAAAAAATTAAATTGTTTTTTTTTTTTCCTTTTTACATTAAACTAAAAATGTGAAAAAATGATTAGGCCTAGCGAAACAAAACCTTGTAATTGTAACTCCCTATCACTCTAATATAAATTATAAATAAATTAATAGGGTACAAAAATAACGTTTGAATTAATAAGTAAAAAAAAAAGACAACTATATTAACCTATATCAACGGAAATAGTTTTATTTTCACGAGTAGGCCTACAAGATGCTCAGTTTAAAATATCATCCTAGGCCTACACGATGCTCAGTTTAAATAATTTTTTTTTTAAATTTGTGACCGAACGAAAGGATATTTTTGAAAACTTTCTTTGGCAATATTGTTCTAAATTATGGCAGGAATCAATTGGCAAATGTTTCAAGTCGCGAAGTGGTCTGGTTGCCGAGATATGGAGCAAAAACTGCATTTGTTCGAGGTTTTTTGGCTTTTCCGGGAAATCCAGGAAGGAATTCCGGAATTTTTTGGGCCCACAATCATCCTTGGAACTTGCTTAACATATTTGCTTTTGGAACTAGTCCTCGATATTGCTTCGTTGAGGAGGAAATACCACTTAAAGCTGCGGACACACATCCATCCATCCATTCATACATCCAGAAATGACGAGTTAATAATCGCAATTGTCCGTATGGAAATTGCGATAAAAAAGGTATAATTTTATTTTAATTTTTTATTGGAATAGTATTGATTTCAAATTATTAGAAAGTGGGGTTTTCAGAGGATCGATCACATAACTTTTGTACATCCAATCAATTCTTGTCTTACGGAAGTGAAACTAGAGATTATAATTTAGGCTAGATGAAAATAAATAGGAATGTAGCCTTAAAAGTTATTGTATTTTATTTCAAGTTGTCTACATTTACAATTTAATATCACCGATTCTTAAAATATTAATTTAAAAAAAAATCTTCAAGCTTAATTTAATTTGTTAATTTAATTATTGTTCACGGACACCTTTAAGGGCGAAAGTTACGAAAACACAATTTTTATCCATGTCAACAATGACGAGGGAAGGATTCTCGTCAACTCGGTGATGTCCATTCTAAAAAGTGAAGTCATAAAATAACAAACAAACAATGCGTTAAAGTACTGTAGACGCAGTCTGTTAAGTAATCACGTAGTTAAGCTATTAAGATGCGCCTGGCTAATATCCAGTGAAACACCTCAACGGCAGGAAGACACACAAAAAAAGGTAACCGGATTCCGCAGAGTGTGACACTACATGCACGGGGTCATGAACTCATCCGTCTTCGGTATACAGGTGAGCTCCGTGATTTTATAATCTGTACGGTTATCTCCCATTTTTTAACGGTTTTCTCGCATGTACGGTTATCGCCCATGTACTATACAGTTATCTCCCTTGCACTATAGGGTTATTTCTGACACGGTTATCTCCCTTGTACTATACAGTTATCCCCCCTATTTTGTCTATACAGTGATTCTCCAAACACTCAGGCAAAGAGCTCAAGTAAGCAATGCAAGTAATGCAGTCATTAGCTATTAGCATGTTCGATAAGTACGAGGTAAGCAAGACGATACAACAACTTAAACAAGAATACCTTAGACTACGTCAGGGGAAAAAAAACCAACAAAAAACTCACGATAAAATGCAGAAAACAATGGTTGAAATGATGAAATCTTTAAACTACTCAACGCAAGACCACAATACACTCATTACAGCAGGGCAAGAATGTGTTATCACAAAATACCGATGTAATTGAAATGCTCTGTAATGCTGAAGTGCCATGGACTATTTTAGATCAAAACATCAGATTAAAAAAATTCTAGCTCAGTAATGCTGAAGTACCATGGACTATGGTAGACCAAAACATCAGATCAGAAAATTCTAGATCAGTAATGCTAAGTACCGTGGACTATGGTAGACCAAAACATCAGATAAAAAATCTAGCTCAGTAATTCTATGTACCGTGAACTATGGTATACCAAAACATCAAATTAAAAAATAAATCAAGGTCAGTAATGCTAAGTGCCATGGACAACGATAGGCCAAAACAGATTAAAATAACTCAATCTCAGTAATTCTGAAGAACCATGAACTATGGCAGATCATTAAAGCATGAAGATAAAAATGCAGCAAACACCAAGCTTGGAGATCCTACTGTACACCAAAGTATGGCACGCAGAAATCCCATCACAATTAATCCGGGAAACAACCTGCAGTAATTACGTTAACAACCAACAACCAGAAAATCCTGTAAGAAAATTCCTGGACTCGATGAGTTTCAAGGACTGGAACTCAAACAGCACAAGGGCTTTTAAAGTTAAATCTGAAACTCGTCAGGATTTTAAGAGTTTTGAGAGTTTTATGCTAACAGGATTAAAGTTGGTATTATAATGTTCGAGGTAAGTATAGGATAATGTGTGCTTGATATGTATGGGTATGTGCAAGCGTGTGTGTGTGTGCACGTGCATGAGTATGTGTATTTTCATGTGTTATGCATGTATGTGTATAAGTATAGCATTACAAAACATACTAAAGCAACAAAACAGTGGGGGAGGGGGGGGGGAATAATTTGACGCTTCAAAAAGAAATTCAAAAATGTATTCGTAAATATGAATTAAAGTACGTTTTTTTTTTAAATGCTTCTGTTAAGCAGTAGGCTATATCCCGTGATTTCGCCCGTGAATATATTTTTGACGCGGATTTTTTTTATTGACAAAAAAAAAAAGAATGATCATAGCTACAGGTTAAGGAAATATTCTAGAAATTTCTCAGCAGAATTTTTTTTTTAAAACCAGCTAAGGAACAAAATCCCTAAGCTTTTGCACAAAGCCCCGGAGGTAAATGATATAGCACATCTAAAGAGAAAGGCGGGATTTAGGCGTAAAACAAAATAAAATGTAAATATAAAACAGAGTAAAGGCAGCTATAACGAGTATCCTGCATTGATTAGATAAGTCACACATGAGTAACATCCAACTCTAACAGATATTTTGTATTTAAGGATGGGGTCAGATCTGAGTACAACCAGTTATAAACCGGCATATTTAGAGATGTTCTGAATCATTTCCCTCACCCCCCCCCCCCCATCCCCACACACACACACAACCCAAATTATAAAATGTCAGCATACATTAATCTATCTGATAAATTAAAAACAAAACAATAACTTTCCGATTGGAAATTATTTTTTTTAATCGCTCAATCCCCGCCCCATTTAATTAAATTAAAACCTAATAGTCTTGTGATTAAAAAAATTACTAAACAATAAAAAAGGTCTTAAGTTTTCAAACGTGATGTTTATCGGCTCCAACATCGAGCGTTGAGCTAATGTTGCATTTACCTTATCAATCATTACATTAAAACTGATCAGGAAATGTTATATTTACTTAATCGTATCAATCATTATGTTAAAACGTACCAGAAAATAGAATTAAGAAGAGAGCAGTGATAGCACTACAAAATCCCTAGCTCAGGGAGGTTTAACTGAGAACTGGAAGCCCAATATACTAAGGCAGCCATCATGAATCCAGTTTTAAAGCCCACATTAAGCCCCACATCCTAGGGCAACCATCGCCAGTCCAAAGTTTTACAGCCCACACAAAGCCCACCAACCTAAACCAAAATTGCACGCCCAAAATAATAATCTCAAATACTTTAACTCAAAAATATGAGCCAGATCAAATGCCAAGTCCCTTCGCTAAGCAGCATGAACTAACTTCCTAGAAACAGAATGCCAATGACAAAACAGGGGACTAACAACCTAAGCCAATGACACTAAGCAGACAAAAGCCCACGCCCATCAAAATCAACCAAATACAGGGACAGACAAAAGCCCAATTCCCTCAGCCAAACGACTAAAAACCGAAGCCCAACAGAATCAGCCAAATTCCAGTAGTAGTCAAAAGCCCAATTCCCTCAGCCAAACGACTAAAAGCCCACGCCCATCAAAATCAGCCAAATACCCTTGGGACAGACAAAAGCCCAATTCCTTCAGCCAAGTAGACACCATCTTAAGCACAACACAATCAACCCAATACCCAAAGCCGAACTCTCTCATCATGCGAACTGAACACTCCATTTTCAACTCTCAATAATTGAAGTGCATACAATTCTAAATTGGCACCAATTACAACTTTACGTTGGCACCGGCCATAATTCTAAGTAGACACCGGCTAGCACTTATAAACTCAAGAAACTGACAGACGCCAAGGATTTAACGGTTACATTGTACCACATCTACAGAGGCGTAGCGACCCTTCCGGCGCCCAGGGACAAACTTTCAATTTGGCGCCCCCCTCTGGAGCAACCTAATCAATTTTCGATTTGCATCCCCCCCCCAAACTTTCAATTTGCACCCCCCTCAAATTTTAAATTTGCACACATTTTGGCGCCCCTAAGGTCGGCGCCCGGAGACATATGTACCCCCCCCCCACTCCCCTAGCTACGCCTCTGCACATCTACCATGTAACCCCCGAACAGGTGAGAGAGTACTCACAATTGCTGGACCTGGAGTTGGCGTTAAGCAGGCAGGTGAGGCCGCTAATCCATATATTGGTCTCATCCGGCGTGTTGGCTATCAAATCCATCGACTCGAACTCCTCGCCGAAGATGATCGAGAAGGCGCACTCGTCGGGGTAGATGCCCACGATCTCCTTACTCCGGAGAACCTCGGTTGTCTTCCCTTGGCGCACCTCTTTAATGGAAGACACGGCGACTGAAATATTTAAAAACATTATTATAACTTTTCATATATTTGTGTTATATATTACAACTTGTAGAATGTTTTATAACCGAGTTTGAAAATGTCACATACATGGAATCTTCTTTAAAAACGGGTGTTAGGTTATAGGTAGTAAACTAAAAATGTCTATAACTTGCTAATGTCAACACTAACACTCTCTATAACACAATCCAAAGTTATAACATAGCCCTAATCTTAATTTCCTCTCCGAAAACTTTACGTAATATTGCATTACTGTTGTAATAATAAAAAAAACTAACACACACATTTACATAAACTATTTTTCACACACCCGTATCAACAACTCTCCATATACAGTTCAATACAACATACAACTTGTTTCCATATATTGTTCAATACAACATCTTGTCTCCATATATAGTTCAATACAACATACACCTTGTCTCCATATATAGTTCAATACAACATACACCTTGTCTCCATATATAGTTCAATACAACATACACCTTGTCTTCATATATAGTAAAATACAACATACAACTTGTCTCCATATATAGTTCAATACAACATACTTGTTTCTTAACAAATTGTTCAAAATAGTTTTCATGTTACCAATAGCTACTCATACGAATCAAATGTGATAAGAACAGTTACTACAAAGGTTGTTTTCAACAGACAATTTTTGTGTGTGTACAATCTTATGATCTTACTTAAAAATTTCCTATTGTGTGATTTAGTGTGAAGCTCAACTAAATGAGGGTTATCTGTTTCGGTGACCTCGACATATAAGGTATAGAAAGTTCAATGTCCAGTCGTCTTTACTTTCCATAATGTGAGTCAGATACACAACAGCGTTATTTTTTTTTTAAAATAAAATCCTCTAGACAAAGAAAACAAGCAACATAATCTAAAAGGAATTAAAAAAAAACGAAAGCAAAAAAAAAAAACTTAATATATTTGAGTAATGAAGTTAAACTTTTAAACTTTCTGTTTTTTAAACATTTTTCAAAATTAAAAAAAAAAAAAGAAAAAGAAAAAAAAAAGTACAAAGCAAGAAAAAAAACCCTGGTAGAAAGGAAATGAAAAGTGGTGGTAACCCCTCGGGCTAATGAATGAGAAGAGGAGGAGACGTAAACAAATGATCCAGCTTATCGACAACGAAAGGGGGCGCCAGAGAAAATAAATCTCATTTTCTTTAATGAGGATTTTTTTTAATCAAATCAGAGAAAAGCTCATTAGTTGGACAAAAGGCCAGATGCAACGTAAATACAATAGAACTTTTTCATAATAAATAACGATAGTCAAATATATGTGTCAAACATATAAAGAAACATACGTTTCGGAGTATTAATTATAATTTATCATTGTGTTGTTTTACGGTAAATTTTTAAGTGTTTCTGTTTTCAAAGAACTGTCCACTTCAGCATATATGTTAAGGAGGAAAATGACTGGATCTTTATAGCTGTAGAAATCCCACTTCGATTGTCATCAGTTGTTTTTTTGTGTGTGTTAGCGTAAGGTTGATCCAATATTGCAGCGTTGATTGGTTTTTGTTGTTGTGTGTGTTAGCGTAAGGTTGATCCAATATTGCAGCGTTGATTGGTTTTTGTTGTTGTGTGTGTTAGCGTAAGGTTGATCCAATATTGCAGCGTTGATTGGTTTTTGTTGTTGTGTGTGTTAGCGTAAGGTTGATCCAATATTGCAGCGTTGATTGATTTTTGTTGTTGTGTGTGTTAGCGTAAGGTTGATCCAATATTGCAGCGTTGATTGGTTTTTGTTGTTGTGTGTGTTAGCGTAAGGTTGATCCAATATTGCAGCGTTGATTGGTTTTTGTTGTTGTGTGTGTTAGCGTAAGGTTGATCAAATATTGCAGCGTTGATTGGTTTTTGTTGTTGTGTGTGTTAGCGTAAGGTTGATCCAATATTGCAGCGTTGATTGGTTTTTGTTGTTGTGTGTGTTAGCGTAAGGTTGATCCAATATTGCAGCGTTGATTGGTTTTTGTTGTTGTGTGTGTTAGCGTAAGGTTGATCCAATATTGCAGCGTTGATTGGTTTTTGTTGTTGTTGTTGTGTTGTTGATGTTAACTGCTAATAGCTGGGGTACATCATTAGCAACAGTGGTGGATCGTCTGAAGCAACGGTGGATTACCTGCCACAGTGGTGGATCATCTGCCACCGTGGTGGATTATCTGCCACAGTGGTGGATCATCTGTCACAGTGGTGCATAACCTGCCATAGTGGTGGATGACCTAAAGTAGTTGTGCATGTCTTTGCAGTAGAATTTATTTGCTTTATTTTCAGAGCAACCTTCTTTGCTCTCTGAGCTGTAAGTGTCTCACAAAGGCGTGTCATTGTGCGCCTTTACATTTTGAACCAACACGTCTAAAAATAGATGCAATGACAACATTCATAACTTCAAGTTTTGAGCGATGTCCTAAAGAAACCTCGTCCTTTGTATTTTTATTTCACTGTTTATTTATAACAATGTGTGGTGTATAGGAGTGCTAATCTGATAATAAACTATTGACAATTTGTATCTCTACAAAATGGTATAAATGACGCAAACTCTGTCATAAAGAGAGCAAATAAGGCATAAATATCGACCAGTGATTGTTTCATTTCTACATTAAATGCGATTAGTAGCATTAAGTGCAGACAAATCAATGGAGTAATGAGAAATAGAGTTGTCTCACATTAACTCGAGATCTCCATGGAAATGATTCTAAAATGTTGTTTTAAAATAATGCATTTTCCCGTGAATACTTTCTGATTTCATCAACAGAGCACTGGTAAAAATACAAGTCAATTAAGTTAAGGAAGTAATGCCTTTTCTATTTTCGTTTCGCTAATTGAAAAAAAATTTCATTATTTTAATGCAAAGAATATAACTTAATTATTTTTTTTCTGAGGATTATTTATTCAAATATATGGAATAAATAACGATCTGCTTTAAAAACAATTATTGGGCCTGTATTGATGTCGATTTTTAATGAAATAACACGAGACATATTACAAAGGGGTATAAACATTTATCAAACAAAAAGAAAAAAAAGAATAATCTTTAGTTTTTTTTCTCTAAGATTTAGTCAACAAAACAATTTTCGACTAAAAGGCTGAGAGATAAAGTATTAAAAACAAAAAAAAATAACATTTAATTTAAATATTAAATAATTAAGCATTTGCATCTTTTAAAATGTCAGGCTATGCTGTTTATCTTAATACTTTTAATGCTCGATTTTAAACAACAATAACATTTATTTTCTAACAAAGCTGTTTAAATGACCTACACAGTTTTAATAAAATACTTTTAAAAAACTTAAAAAAAAAAACACGTTTTTCTTGTGGACTAAAAAGTAGAAAATAAATTTTCATACATTTGATGACAAAAAACGTGGGTACGTTCACCGTCAAATTTCCCGACCCATCTGCCCGACCCACATTTTTTGTCATCAAATGTATGAAAATTTATTTTCTACTTTTTAGTCCACAAGAAAAACGTGGTTTTTTTTAAAGTTTTTTTTAAGTATTTTATTTTCTCCTTTTTAGTCCGTTGCTACACATGAAAAACGTGGTTTTTAAAAAGTTTTTTATATAGTTAATTTTCTACTTTATCTAATCACTTAATTAAGTATGACTTGACTAAGTGTTTTTAAATACACGGACTAAAAAAATCTTGAGCGACCGATACGCTTTAAACAGAGAAAGGGTGTAATTTACGTTGCTGGCGTGGAGATCTACTCACGAATCACGTGATCAAATCTCCCATAAACAAACAAATAAACGCGAAGCTGAGTTAAGGAAAAACGTGTTTATGTGTATTTTAGCATGCCCAGCGTACCAACCGTGTCACCGTTAACAATGTGTTACCGTGTCCGTTCTCCTTTTTAGTCCGTTGCTACACATAAAAAACGTGGTTTTTTAAAAAGTTTTTTTTAAGTATTTTATTTTCTCCTTTTTAGTCCGTTGCTACACATGAAAAACGTGGTTTTTAAAAAAGTGTTTATAAATACACGGACTAAAAATCTTGAGCGACCAGGATTCGAACCTGTGTTGTCGCGACCACAACGCGAAGTACTAACCACTATACGATCACGGCCAGCGCGCTCACATCGATTTGGGCCGAAGTAACTGTGTCAATAAGCCTCCAGTCTTGTCGGTATCTTTAGAAATCATGTCCTCAATTTTATGGTCCTTGGGGCGTAATTAAATTAAGCTAATTACGGACTCTAATTGCTAGTTTTTATGATTGCATCTGAAATTGTTAGGCGAAAGTAGCCTGTATGCCAAATTTCAGATCTCAAGAGCAATCAGAAGTGGGCTAATTTTCGATGTCAATTTTAACAACAAACAAATCCATCCACAAACGCGAAGCTGAGTTAATAAAAACGTGTTAAAAAAGGCGGGCAGGGACCCCAAAGGATGGGGTGGGACGGGCCTCAAAAAAGATCACCTGGTATTTTCTGTTTACCAATGTGGTAAGACGTAAACGGAGCAATGCTGGTGATGTTAATTAACGATTTACAGCTGATTACCTAATTAGATATAATATGGGAAATCTTACGAGTAACATTTACAGAGCTTTTACAGAGCTATAGACTTATAGAGGGAGATAAATTATGTAGTATTTAGTACTGACAGAGTCGACACGTTAAGGTGAATTTATTTTGTTCAAAATATGTAATCTTTTTGACATTTTATTTTGAAGACAATGTTTATTTATAACGTATATGTTTAACATAATAATAAACAAAAATCGCTCATCAATAAACGTTCGCGGGTTTTACAGCAACTTCAGTAACCAGTGGTCAAGTAATTTAAATGAGAATATAGAGGGATGTGTGGTTCTATTTATACACTGAAGAAGTTGAAATAAAAAATCGAACTTGAAATAGAAAGATAACTGGTGCCATTATATGTGAAAACAAAACAAAGTAAAAACAGGGCTAAGATTTTAGAAAATTGTACAGGAAAAAAAGGTCAAGATGGGATTTTTTTTTAAATTTTTTATTCAATTCAACCAGTTCAACGAGTGCTTTATTCCCACGTTTTCTTTAACTTGCTTTCTCTGTGTCTGTGTTTCTGTGTTTGTCTTTCCAATCAAATCTTGCGATCGAAATTTCTGGCACTTCACAGTTAGCTAGCGCGCTGAAATTTTCAGGGAAGCTTTCTTTTGGATGACCATTGAATATTCAATTGTTATTATTACTAAATTGATCAATGGAAACATTTTATTGAGCATTTTAGACCGCTATATAATCTATATATATAATTCTCCTCTGCGAGCCATTAGAAAAAAAACGAGCGACGCGTACCTCGCGCGCAGTGAAGCGAACGATCCCACATCGCCACAGGCTTAGGGGCAGATAATTTAGTTTGAACCGAGTTTAAACTTACAGGAGGTAGGCCAGTTTGGGGGAGACGATATGGTCGAGTGGTTGGGCACACGATTGCTATCCCACTCGACACGGGTTCAAATCTATGTGTTAACACAACGTGTTTTTTACGAGTTGTCTTTTTACGAGTTGTCTTCGTTTACCCAAAAAAAGTGAAAAGATAAAATCGATAGCAAGATTTTAATGCAAACAAACAAAGACTAAAAAGTAGAAAATAATAATCATTAAAAAAGTTTAAAAAAAACCCACGTTTTCTGATTGAACTAAAAAGTAGAAAATAAACGCTATACATCACAATAATGCAAGCGATCACTCTACTATAAGCGATCAAAAACGTGGGGCGCCGTCATTTTCTTACAGTTTCTAATACTGTTGACTCTCTACAAGCTCCCTAATAAAAGTCAATAGTATTATCTAATCAATAGTAATATAACTTTTACTTCGGCGCCCCACGTTTTTGATCGCTTATAGTAGTGTGATCGCTTGCATTATTGTGATGTATAGCGTTTATTTTCTACTTTTTAGTTCAATCAGAAAACGTGGGTTTTTTAAAACTTTTTTAATGATTATTATTTTGGACTAGCCTTACAACATGTTGTGTTGAAGGACAGATAAAAGACTTTTTATACACGAGAGTAACTAGTGTCCAGGTATGGTAACTATTGCTTCATGTGATCAAACGTATGCTGTTGTCCAGTATGTGGCATTGATGCTATACAATGGAATATGACTGTCAGCTAATATATGACTGTAAAAAACCAATACGACTGCCAGCCAATATATAACTGATTAATCAATATGACTGCGTCAGCTATATGACTGTGTCACCCAATATATGTCTGTGTCAGCTAATATATGACTGTGCCAGCCAATATATGACTGTAAAACCAATACGACTGCCAGCCAATATATAACTGATTAATCAATATGACTGTGACAGGCAGTATATGACTGTGTCAGCCAATATACGACTATATAAGCCAATATATGACTGTATGAAGCAATACACCACCCCTATGGTGCTAACACGCGCTAACCGAGTTACCCTGACCAGACACGGTGGAAACAACCGATATGAAATTAATCTCCCAATACCCCTGGGACCCGGTCCTTTACACCGGTATTTTTGTCCTGCCCCCCCCCCCATGTCCCCCTCCCCTGACATGGACAGAATCAAATAAGACAAGGTCACCGTGACCTTATCAGGATGAACGGGAAGTGTGGAATTATACAGCGCCGCATAAGAAGTGTGTTGACCTTTCTAGCTTTAATCAAATGTGGTTAAAGCTACCCTTTCGATCTTTCAAAAAAAAAAATAATCTCGAACCAAGTGCTTGTGAAAGAAAACAGAAAACTCCGGCCCGTTTATTAATATATTGGCGCTAAAAATAGATTAATAATACAGTTGTCGTTTTTAAATCGCGTGTTTAATATGGAGTTTTTTTTTTCTTTTCTTGTGAATGATGAAGGGGTGGGAGGGGGTTGTACTGTTTCCGCTGGGGAATATCGATCAACTTGGACTTCCTCTCGATTGTGCCCAGATATTCATCTATATCGTAATCTCTATCTTTTACGTTTTTAGAAGTAACTAGAATACCCGTCATCCGTTGGATAACTGTGGGTTTCGGGGGTCATCAATCAAAAAACATCACTTCTGTCACTCAGAGGCAGAGCGACCCTTCCCGGCGCCCGGGGACAAAGTTTTCGATTTGAACCCCCCCCCCCCGCAAGATTTCGATTTGAACCCCCCCCTCAAACTTTTGATGTGCACCCCCCCCCCACTCAAACTTTCGATTTGAACCCCCCTCAACCTTTCAATTTATTTTTCCAAACCATTTTGGCGCCCCAACATATGTCCCCCCGCCCCCCCCTTCCCCCATCCACCTCCCCCCGCCTCCCCTCCCTCCCCCCCCGCCTCCCCTACCCTACCGTCCCCCCCCCCCTCCTCGCTACGCTACTGCAGTGTCACTTATCGTCACAAAAAACAGACCCCACATTCAAAAATATGTTTTTTATCTTTTAAAAACACCGAAAACACCGATTTCGGACTATCCCTTCATATACTGACGTCACATGTGACCTACTCAACTCTACTTCACCTGCCCAGTGTCCCGCCAAGTCTCAGACAACATGTATTTATCGTTTAAAAAACGATTCCAGCCGAGCATGTCTCTGACCACACTATCCTTTCATATGCTTAGGACAAAGAAACAGATGAACTCTACTTCACCTGCCCTGTATCTTGCCAAGTTCAGATAGGCAACTTTATCATTCACATCTAAAAAAAAAAAATTGAAAAAAAAAATTTCATCGACATATTGGTCTAGAACCCGTGCCACCTGCATGAGAGCCGACTACGCTACCAGCTTAGCTATTTACTCGTGACGTCACAAGTGAATTTTTATACTATACTTTTGAGTCTCCGCGCATAGATCTAGATCTAAGTCTAGTAGTAGTAACTTTCAAATTAAATTTTATCTTAAATTAGCCAAACAAAGATTTATATAAAATAATTAAGGCCTGAAATAGATTCTAGATGTAGAATTTACATTAAGTCTAGATCTAGAATTTACATTGAGTCTAGTGACCTACATCTAGGCTAGATCTAGATAGATCTAGATCTAGATCTAGGCTAGCTTCATAACTTTCCTTCGACAGCTGATCTTTAGATCTAGAGAAATTTATCGTAAAACTAAATGAAAAAGACAGTTGAAAATTGATATAAGTGTTGGAACGTAATAAATACAGCAAACGGACGTATTGTTTAAGTTATAGCCGGCAGAAAATTAGCTTTGTAACGCGTTAAACTTTTGAATGGGCCACAAAGTCTATGATGGAGTCCGCCATTTTTATTGTACCAAAAAAGTAAACACATCAAGGGACGTCACTATCCCCACAAAGTTTATTCAAAGTATTAACATTTTTAAAAAAATACGGTTAATTTAACAATGAATAAATCAATAAATTAATTAACGTCTTTAAATAAATTTGTGATTAACAGTCTGTCTTAAAACAAAAATTGTTCTCTACCTACATACTATTTTACAGCTTTCCACGATGAGTGCAACCATGAGCAATAGTCGATCAGGCAAACAAACAAACAAATAAATATTCAAACATGTGAACAAACTTGACTTTTAGTAGTATATAGATAGATATTTGAGTTCCTGTTTTCAACTGTAATCATTTATTTTTATTTGCATTCGCCCCCCCCCCCCCCCCACTTCACGTGAGATCTGCTTTTCTTTCTGTTTAGTTTAAATTAAAAAGGTGAGGGGGTGAATTGGAGCGTGTAAATAGAAGGGTGTGGGTTATGTGGGTACTTGATGATTATAAGCTGGGGATACAAGGGTAAGTATATTTGATGGGGTATAAATGAGGTGGTATAAAAGAGTTGTGGCCTAAGTGGTAGAGAGCTAACCCGCAAGTCTAGAGTTCGAATCCGGATCTAAGTTAGTAGAACATCCATGAGTCCACCCAGCTCTGGTGGGTACCTAACTCATGTTAGGGAAGGTAAAGGTGGCTGGGAAAAGTGTTGACCACGTATGCCCTTCATATGCCGAGGTCAAGAAACATATGAACTCTACTTCATCTGCCTAATGGATCGCCAGATCTAAAGAATTTTTTTTTCAATTTTTTACTTTGTAAAGGAGTTGGTATATAGGGGTATATAGGAAGATGTATATAGGTGAATATAAAGATGGGATATAAGATGAGATATTTAGGTAAGCATTGAAAATGTTTGGTCAGTACCTGCCCAACCGCCTTTACTTTTTCATTAACTAACCAGTGACACCGAAAAGAGTAATAATGGCATTGAGGTTATACAGGGGGATAACTCCATATTCAGGGCATATTTACATTGTCACACGCCTAAAACACGAAGGCAGATCACATCAACAGTTTGAAGATGGAATATTTTTAGCCTGCGCTAAAGGACAAATGTAGCTAAATTTAGGCCCCCCCCCCCCCCCCCATATTTAAGTGAACACTCGATGTCTGCATCTTCAGATGTAAACAATGCTCCCATCCTTCTCCCTAATGCACAGATAAGCGTTTTGACATGAGGGTGTGGGGGTGGGGGATAGTTCAACTCATATGAGGGACAGGACATGGCAATGGCAGCCTTAGAAAACATCTTGACCTTGAGAAACATCTAGGATACACTTAGGGCTCTTTCTCCCCAAATGATGGTCTTTCTCCCTCCATAACAGAGGTCTTTCTCCCACCATAAGGACAAAGGACTTTCTCCCTCCATGATAACAAAGGTCTTTCGTCCTCGATGAGAAAGATCTTTCTCCATCCATGCCGACAAACAAAGGTCTTTCTTCGTCAATGACAAAGGTCTTTCTCCTTCCATGCTAACAGGTCTTTCTCCTCCCATAACAACAAATACCTTTCTCCCTCCATGCTCAAGAAAACAAAACAAGTTCTAGTTCTACACAGTGGGTATACGATTGCCTATACAAGGAGTGAAGAATCAAGACGGATCAATGGACAAGGTTTTTCTTTAAGAGTCTGGTTTTTTTTTAAGTGGTTAGGATCCAGCTCTGACAACCTAACGGCCATAAGGCAGCGTCGAGGGCTGGTCTCTACAGCTGGTCTCGGTGTACTTGACCTTGTTACTTAGCCAGGCTCTGTGGCTTCCGGGGACGTCTTACAAATCCGGCTACTAGCCGGAGTACGGATTTGAACCAAGTTAAGATTTGGGGTTTTAAAAAATTCAGCAACTCTTTTAAGAAAATATAAAAAAAAGAACTGTTTATTTAAAGTAAGCCAGTAACGTCTTTAAAGCTAACCGTAAGAAAAATATTTTCAGCAATATGAAGAGGTTTAGTAAAGTAAAAGTTACTTTTCGGATCCGGCGGGAGTAGGTGAAGTAGAGTCCACCTGTTTCTGCACACTAGGCATATGAATTGGTATTGTATTTAGAACTATGCCAAGCCGCCTTTACTTTTCCTAACGTAAGTTGGGTATTCATAAGAGCTAGATGACTCAGGGACGAACTCTACGACTTTTTCTAGGGACCCGAACATGTGACTTTCGGGTTAGCAGATAAACTCTCTACCATTCAACCACGAGGCGTTAGTGTTAGTTTATGTTTAGTTATCGTTCTCACCGATCCAAGTATACTTTACACATCATATAAATAGGTTAGTGCTGTTTTATATCCGGGGTTGAACTCTCAAGTACAAAATAAACTAATCAACATCGTTTCATGTACTATTGCATTAAAGAAAAAACAGGGTTTACATTTCTAATTTTATTTGATGATCACGTGATTCAGATGTCTACCATTGGTGATCACGTGATTCAGATGTCTACCATTGGTAATCACGTGATTCCTTTGTCTAACATTGGTGATCACGTGATCCCGTTGTCTAACGCTGGTGATAAGAGGAATGGATGCTGGTCATGTGACATGTGACATAAACAGCAGTATTCGACTCAGTGAGTTTTGTTTTTCTTCGCCCTTACTAGTCAATGGAACCGGGGAAAATGTACGGGAAAGTGAAGACAGAAAGGTCAAGACAGAAAATTAAATACAGAAAAAGTAAAGAAACAAAGGAAAGATGGGATAAAGATATAAAGGTAAAGAAATATAATACAGAAAAATAAAGGTAGAAAAGTAAAGGCATAAAGTAAATATAGAAAAGTAAAGACAGAGAAGTAAAAACACAACAATGTAGACGGAGCAAAAAAAAAAGGATTAAAAAAAAATAAAGATAGAAAGGTTCAATCAGAAAAGTAAAGTTGGAAACGGAAAATAAAAGTACTGACAAAGTCAGGAAAGTACAGATAGATAATTATAGCTAGACATGACATATCCGCTGGTCAGAGGGTGGTGAGAAATGGACTCGTCCTAGCATTTACGCTGTGTGCTCGGGGCGAATCGTTGGTTCTGTGTGGTTGTGTGAGTCTTGTCTAGCCATTCGGTGTGGTTGTGGGTCTTGTCTAGCCATTCTGTGTGGTTGTGGCTCTTGTCTAGCCATTCTGTGTGGTTGTGGGTCTTGTCTAGCCATTCTGTGTGGTTGTGAGTCTTGTCTAGCCATTCTGTGTGGTTGTAGGTCTAGCCATTCTGTGTGGTTGTGTCTCTTGTCTAGCCATTCTGTGTGGTTGTGGGTCTTGTCTAGCCATTCTGTGTGGTTGTGGCTCTTGTCTAGCCATTCTGTGTGGTTGTGGGTCTTGTCTAGCCATTCTGTGTGGTTGTGAGTCTTGTCTAGCCATTCTGTGTGGTTGTAGGTCTAGCCATTCTGTGTGGTTGTGTCTCTTGTCTAGCCATTCTGTGTGGTTGTGGGTCTTGTCTAGCCATTCTGTGTGGTTGTGTGAGTCTTGTCTAGCCATTCTGTGTGGTTGTGGGTCTTGTCTAGCCATTCTGTGTGGTTGTGGGTCTTGTCTAGCCATTCTGTGTGGTTGTGGCTCTTGTCTAGCCATTATGTGTGGTTGTGGGTCTTGTCTAGCCATTCTGTGTGGTTGTGGGTCTTGTCTAGCCATTCTGTGTGGTTGTGTGAGTCTTGTCTAGCCATTCTGTGTGGTTGTGTCTCTTGTCTAGCCATTCTGTGTGGTTGTGGGTCTTGTTTAGCCATTCTGTGTGGTTGTGGGTCTTGTCTAGCCATTCTGTGTGGTTGTGGGTCTAGGCATTATGCGTGGTTGTGGGTCTTGTCTAGCCATTCTGTGTGGTTGTGGGTCTTGTCTAGCCATTCTGTGTGGTTGTGGCTCTTGTCTAGCCATTCTGTGTGGTTGTGGGTCTTGTCTAGCCATTCTGTGTGGTTGTGGTTCTTGTCTAGCAACTCTGTGTGGTTGTGGTTCTTGTCTAGCCTTTCTGTGTGGTTGTGTCTCTTGTCTACCTCTACCATTCAATCTTAACAATAACAATTCTTCTGGTTCTTTGAATCATTGTGGCTTTGAAATGACTTTGTATGGCTTAGTATCCTTTGTCTGGCTTTAATAATATATCTTAACTGTAATTTTCTTTTACTTGATCAAAGCCGCGTTTTGACAAAGAAATAACGTTGTCGTGTATACATGCTTCTATTTATATCGCTCAACCTTGAACGCACCGAATAATCCAACGACTTTATGAATCCATAATCGTAAAAACACGTCCCGTAACTCGAGATTCCCGAGAGCCAGTTTCCGGAAAAAGCCGAACATTTCTTGTAGGAAGCCCACTGAAAATGGTCGAATGCATCTCAATAAAGTTTTTTTTTTTTTTTTTTTTTAAATTGCGAGTACAAAATAAAATTCTCCTCCATGAAAGGGATACCGCGGCACAAATTCCCGAAGCATTATCGATACCTGGACAAGTTTCACGCGTGAATAGGCCCTAATACCAGGTCTAAATTTTCAACAAAACCAAGGGATAGGAAATTAGATTAACTTATTTTTTTTTAAAGTTCATTTCAATTTACGTTCATTGTTACATAACTCTATTTGGAACTGGTGAGGCAGGGTTTGTTTCAATTGCTTGTGAACATAAAGGAATTATGCATGGGGATGCGTATACGTTTCAACATGTGGTTATTGGTCAATATCTAATGAGCTTTAAAGATGTCTTCAAGAACATTATTGAAGACTTTCGTGTTAACAAATGTAGCGCGTTGTCTCTGGGCTATTCAATGCCATGAAAATATCAGCACACGTTAAAAAAAAACACCTTTGGAGTTTTAGTAAACGAATAACAAACTAAAATAGTTTGTATTACAAATAACAAGTTGTATTGAATTATGCCGTTTGATTGGATATAAATCGCGCCAGTGATTGCTTAAATGGATTAACTTCACGCTAAAAAGAAACACATTTAACGTTCATGCTGCGTTGATTACTGAACATAGGAAGGCTCCCAGACAAATGAAACGTTTCAAGTTCTCGGCGCGGGAGTAAAGTTAGACAACTGGCTGGTCTTAAATAAAGGGAGAGAAGAAATTCGGCGCGTCGAGTTTAGGGCCTACACATTTTTGTATGGACAAAAATATTACCAGTATTTTGTTTTCAATCCGTTCTGTTCATTTGCAATAAAAAAAATCTCCATAAATCTGTATTGTAACATATTTATGTGTGAGTGTATGTGTGAAGGTTCAGAAGGCAATGCTTATTAAACAGAAATATCATAAAACCAATCATGTGCAGATTTATTATCCTACGGATAGATCAGCCATACCCAGTTATTCATAACGCAAGTATCAAAACTACGGAATCTTTTAACCAAGTCTAGCCACTCCAATATACACTTTAATGAAGTCGATTAAATGGAAATAAAATTGTGGCCCCGCAACTGATATTCTATTAAGTCTAAAACTAAGTTAATGTTATGTGATTATGAACTATTGAATTACTGAATCTGAAAACAGAGGTAATGTGAGATAAAGTATTTCCCCATGGCTGTTGAAAATGGAGATACAATTTTATCATGATGTGTGGGATGTCGAAACGATCCTAATGTTTTGTGTCTAGAATGTATCATAACTACACGAGCTTACCACAGACAGTTTAATCTTTTCCTACACTTACACCATTACTATCATTTTATCCGTTTAATTTTTTTGTTTATTTTACACATTTTATAAAAAGTCTAGCCTAACCGTGCAGTTTTTTGTTTAAAAAAAACACCTCTATATATAAATATATTTTCTAATTAAATAATATTGGGGTCGGTTATCTCGAAAATGTGTTCCAGCCATTCTGGGATTAGATTAACCAGCTATTCTTTAATTTTTTGGTTTATTTTACACATTTTATAAAAAGTCTAGCCTAACCATGCAGTTTTTTGTTTTTGTTTAAAAAAAAACACCTCTATATATAAATATATTTTCTAATTAAATAATATTGGGGTCGGTTATCTCGAAAATGTGTTCCAGCCATTCTGGGATTAGATTAACCAGCTATTCTGGGATGAGATTAACCAGCTATTCTGGGATTAGATTAACCAGCTATTCTGGGATTAGATTAACCAGCTATTCTGGGATTAGATTAACCAGCTATTCTGGGATAAGAGTAACCAGCTATTCTGGGATTAGATTAACCAGCTATTCTGGGATTGGATTAACCAGTTATTCTGGGATTAGATTAACCAGCTATTCTGGGATAAGAGTAACCAGCTATTCTGGGATTAGATTAACCAGCTATTCTGGGATTAGAGTAACCAGCTATTCTGGGATTAGATTAACCAGCTATTCTGGGATTAGAGTAACCAGCTATTCTGGGATTGGATTAACCAGCTATTCTGGGATTAGAGTAACCAGCTATTCTGAGATTAGATTAACCAGCTATTCTGTGATTGGATTAGCCAGTTAATTTGAAATTGGATTAGCTAGCTGATTTGAGATTGTATTAGCCAGCCAATTTGAGATTGGATTAGCCAGCCAATTTGAGATTGGATTAGCCAGCCAATTTGAGATTGGATTAGCCAGCCAATTTGAGATTGGATTAGCCAGCCAATTTGAGATTGGATTAGCCAGCTACTATAAGAATGTTCATATAGCAATCGTCTTACAACGATTTTTAAATGTGTCTTTAAGTGAGTTACCACTAGGGTCTAAACATTGTATGCTTATTATAAATTATTACATTTTCATGATACTGCTTTTAATTAGTAGTTATACCAGTAGTGTGTTAAAAATGCATACTTACAATTAATATAAAATTATACATGGCACTAGTTTTAATGTCATATTACATCACTCGTGTATATAACTTATGTTTACAATATATTATATTTTAAATTATACTACTTTTAATGTAGTATTTATACCAATCAGGTCTTAAAATTTTATGCTTACAATAAATTTTTGGATTATACATAATACTACTTTTAATGTAATATTTACACTAATACTTTCTAAGAATTTTCTGCTTAAATGTAATAATTAGATTATACAAGATACCTATTTTAGTGATGCTTCTAGTAACGGCTAAAGTGCGAACTATTCACTAGCGACATACGTCAAACGTCAGACGCTGGGTGATGTAAGAGATATTTCTGCTCTACAGGCGCGGGGCTGGGGACAGACTTCCCTGTTATTACCTATCATTACGCTCGTCTGCACGCCCATTACGCCATAGAACGTCTTAATTAAGGTCAAAATCCATTTTTGTCTCGTGCGAGGGGGCCATTGAGCGGTCAGACAATTAATGGTCGTTCATGGCTTCAATCTATCTTTTTTTTTACTTCTTTATATTTTTTTATTTTTACTTTTATAAAATATAAAGAGTTTCTAGACCAAGGAAAAGGGGTTTGGCTTGCAGTTTCGTGTAGTGGGTTCACCTGATGAGTTACTTCCCCTGATGAGCTGCTTCGATAGTTGGTCTCCCCTTAATAAGAATTATTACGAAACGACGGATCGAGAGGTTGGTACAGAAATTTTTGGTTTAACATTTTTATCAAAATATAAAAGAGACCAAAGGTTCCGGGGTAAATTAGCTTTCGTGCTCAAATAAACGGTCTATTCCGATAAGAAGTTCCCTGTGGCCTTTGATCAGGCTGTAGCTTGCATAATACCTCTCTGTGTCTTTTGATTGGCTAGAATGTTGGAGTTGATATAATTTAGGGTTAGAGTTAAGGTATGGTTGTGGGTGGTGAGCGTGGACTACGAGACAGTCCTACAGGAATATTGTAACAGTAAAGTCACATCTGAAGTTCTTACTGCCTACGGCTTTTAGTAACTTGCTTTGACAGGTTTAATAATGATAATAATAATAATACGAACCACGTTTACTAAACTTGGAGCCATCTTAACAACCACCAAGTCATATTTACCAACCACTTAAGCACACTTACCAACCACATTTACCAAAACACAACCACATTTCTAAACCACGCAAATCACATTTACCAACAACATTATCAAACACCTAATCATATTTCCCAACCACATATACCAACAATTCCACCAATCATATTTAAAAACAGCATTTAGCAACCACATTATTTAGCAACAAATTTACCAACCACATTTCACAACCACGTTTACCAACCGCCCATTACCAACCACACAACAACCATTACCAACCTCCAACCACCATTACCAATCACCATTACCAACCACCATTACCAACCACTCAACAACCATTCAACCACCGTTACCAACCACTCAACTACCATTAACAACCACCCAACCACCATTACCAACCATCCGACCGCCCAGTACCAACCACCATACCATCATTACCAACCCCCCAACCACCATTACCAACCACCATTACCAACCACTCAACCAACGTTACCAACCACCCAACCACCCCCCCCCCCCAACCACCACTACCAACCACTCAACCAACGTTACCAACCACCCTAACCACCATTACCAATCACCAAACCACGATTACCAACCACCATAACCAACCAACCACTCAAACCCACCACTTTTTACCAACCACCTTACCCACCTCCTAACCCCCCCCCCTAGTCCCCCAATCACACCCAACTAACAACATTATCTCTCCAGCGTTAATCTCCCAGAGCTGCGGGGTGCCCAAGCGTCCAATTCCCCCCCCCCCCTCCCCTATTGTTGGCCCTACCACCGGCTGATTTGAAATCGACCACCCAGATCACCCGAGACATCAAGACAACTATTTACCCACACGCCTACCACCGCTGGTAGTATCACATGGTGACCAGTGAAGTTTTCAGCCCCTTTAGAAAATCTGGATTGCTTGCTTCAAGATAAGAGTGGAAGGGGAGGAAGGGGGGGGGGGGCTTATAAAATCTACAGAAGAATAAAGTATCGTATCGAGTTTTTTTTTAACAACTAGTATCGTTGTCATATATACGATATGGGTTAGGGCAATTACTAGAGATGTGGTCAGTTTTAGGATAAGGGTAAGTATCAGGGTTAGGGTCAGTATTTGGGATTGGATTAAGACTAGGGTCACTGCCGGGACACGGGTGGCGATACTATCAAAACGTGTATCGAATCCGTCCAGGGGACGTTTTAATATGTACCGGGGAGAAGAAGTATAGATTGGTCGCATTGTATGTGGGAACTAAAGCCGGCATCGATTCGGTCCACAAACACAAACAACACAAAGGACTTCGGGTCAATCTTGACGTCAAGTCAATCTAAAATTCTCGAGCTTGCCTTCGTTTGAGGGTAGAACACGCCCCACATACCATCCCCAAGGTTGTTAAAAAAAATATTACACGGTGATAATACTATAAAGGCGAAAATCAATATTTTAATCAAATCGATTAAAAAATATATAACTATGGTTTCACCCTAAAACCCACTAACCTTAATCCCTAGACCAAAAAAAAAAAAAAAAAAAACCCATCTTGCTCTCAAACCTACTGATGTCTTTAATGTTTTATTCTTATCTCCAATATATAGCAGACATATAGCAATTGTTTTGAAGCACCTTACACTATTCTCATGCAGTGTTTATAGCGAGGTAGCAATAAAGCACGATTTTGTAAAAAGTCAAATTTAATTATTACAGAAACGGAAATTAAACTAAAATATGTAATTGTAATTACTTTAATAGTTAGGGTTATGTAGTATATTATTCCTTGTTTTTAAACTTCACGACCTGATTAAAATAATTATTAAGTCACTGAGTACAAAACTGATTTATTTGATAAGACTCATTTTATTTGGACAATTCGCGAGACAATTTCTATAACTGCTGTTGCGTACTTCCTACAGAGACGAAAACGTGTTGGCGAGTCAAGTGAAGATAATTCGAAAATCACTCAACCTTCTTTTGAAAAATGATTTATTTTAAATAAAATTCAAATGAAAATACAGCCTTCATTATAATTTAAATTACTGTACTATTCTCAACCGCCTACACGCTAATCTATTTCATTTTTTTTTTACAATTTTTTTAACTAAAAAAAAAACAGTCCTGATTTCTTTTGAAACGAAACCAAGATGAAAGTAGCTTAAAAGACTGTCTGCGTGGACCTACAAGCTCCCCCCTCCCCACCAGTGTTCACATAATTGACCCGTTTCTCAGCCAACGCCCGGAGGCCAAAAGCGAATTGCCTGGGCAGAGAGAAAACAGCCGACACGACGTGAAGGTAAACCTGCTCACCGTCTGCCCCAGGGGCTCTATTTATACCCCGGCCATTGTATTCTTCTCTCTGCTGATGGCCAAGTAAGAAAACAAATACAAACTTTTTTTTTTAAAGAACTCAAAAAAAAAAAAAAAAAAAAAAAAAAAAAATCAACGTTGTATTCCTCATGCCATTTCAGACGAGTTTTCGTTTTTTCCTTATTGGCCATCTTAACACATTGTGACTCGCTGTAAATTGATTCCAGAAAATTTAGACCCCCGCAGATCCCGTGCTTTCAATCGCTTCCAATTTTCAGAGCCAACTGATAGAGTTGTGCTGAGATTATCCGGGGAGTGGCACCCACAGATGAGAGGCACTGCCATAAAGCATTGGTAGTGTATTATCGACACTTTATCAGAATAGTATCGACGAATATTCGGACATAAATGTCACTGCCTCACACATTAAAGATGTGTTTTTTTCCCTTTTCCTTACGGTTTTATGCATGATTTGATGGGATCTCATTATCCAGAAACTGGATCTTCGTGTTTTTATTTTTAATAATAATAAAAATAAACCGGGAGTAATCTCCCCTAAACTTTCTCGAATATTCTTATACTAGGCATGCTGCCCAGCTTCGCTTAGGCTTTCGAAAACATTGAGAATTTGAATGCTTAATTAATTCGCCTGAAGGTCGGTCTACGACCTCAAGAGTTATGAAGAGGTTCCTCCGTGGACATTTTTTTTCGATTTATAGCTCATATAAGGTACCGGTCAGTCGAGGTCAGTTTTGACCCCCACATCGTAGACTTTTCGGCCAACCGGCCCCCGTGTTCTGTCGCCCCAAGCCAAATTTGAAGCGCCTGCGGCGCCGGGAAGTGCCCTATCGGACACCCGACAATCTAGATCTAGATCTAGATTCCTAAAAGAATTTTTTTTTAAGTTTAGCCCGAGCATAATAAAAAAGAATACATTAAATTAACCAAGTTGACTTGCTGTGTCCCGAACCCGCACCACCTGCGTGGTTTAATGTACACTAACATCTCCGCTATTTAGGCACCTTATAAAATACGGAGAATGAAACACGTATTTTAAAATCTTAACTTACGCGAATATGCCTATTCTTTCAAATTAATTTTTTATCCCAAATTAGCCAGTTCCAAACAAAGATTTTGTATAAAATAAATAAGTCTTGAAATAGTTTAGTCCTAATATAGAAATTTATTTTTGGAATTGATTTTAGAGAAGTTAGAGTCTAAATGTAGATCTTAGCGTCTACGTCTAGATCTAGTTATTGCGTAGATTTAGATTTAGATTTAGTCTAGATCTAGAATCTCTAGATCTAGAATCCAAATACATAAAATAAATTTTATGAGTTTAGGCCGGAAAAATTGTATTGTATACATTTCATAGTGTACGTAGATCTAAATCAAATTTGAATGAAATAGTTCATTTCTTTTCATTCTAAACACGGCAGATGACGTCATTAGTTAATGTATAAGCAATAGTGACGTCACAGTTTTATGCGTTCTTTTTCACATCTATTAATGCTTTTCCGGTTGCATAAATAATACTGTTTCTCTACATTCGAATACGCCTTTAATTTTTATTTTTCTTCTTTAACTAAAATTGTGGTTATACATTTAAAACATCTAACATATTATTTTCAACAAAAGTCCGTAAAAAGTTCTCGATATATCGCTGCCGATTCTGATGTGATGTCCGGCGAAAATTTTTTGCGGACAGAGAGAGAGAGAGAGAGAGAGAGAGAGAGAGAGATGTGCGAACGTGGGGATTTATATATTAGGATAAAACAACAGGGGATGGGAACTCGGGCTATAGACATGATTTTTAATCCATTTTAAATACTTAAAGTTTTAAAAATAGAATAAAATCTCGTAGACAAAAGAATTGCACACCAAGTGAACGCCAAATAAAAAAAGTGCATAATAGTGCGCAATATTATTAGTACTTCAAAAATTTACATTAGTTTTTTGAGAAATCGGAAGTAGCGTAAATTACTACTTCCGGTCAATGGAAATTACTCAAAATTTAACAGAAGGTCGAGAATTAGATCTTTTACTTACATGTGACATTTCATTTATCTATCTGAAATAGTACTCAAATTATAGGCTTATGAAAAATTCAAAGTAGAAAAAGTACCACTTCCGGTTATCGGAAATCGCTCAAAAGTTGATACGGATCTACGATTTTGATAAAATACGTATGTATAAAATTTCATCAACCTAGCTGTAACGGTACTCAAGTTATCGTGTTTACACACGGACAGACAGACAGACACACAGACATACGGACAGAATTGCAAAGCCCAGTTTTTCAGACTGGATTACGCATAAAACCTCTTAATTTTGATAAATCTGGATTGATCATTTTTGCCCGATTAAAATAAGTCCTCTATACTTCGGATGTGATGAAGGACTGAGGTGTAATACGGTGAAAATTGTTAAAATTTCTAGTGATTTTTGTGCACGATTATAATACTTTCTCTATACTTCGTATATACGAGAAAGTAAAAAGATAGCGAGTGTATATTTTTTCTCAGAAGTTGTGGACATTATTGGCGGGCTTAACCTGGTAAATCCGATAGTGCCATAAACTGAAATTGTCTCTTGGAAAATGAGGAAAAAAATATGGTCGTTTTATCCTTGCTATAATGTGTATATGTAAACCAAGAGCTACTGGATGCGCATATATATATATATATATATATATATATATATATATATATATATATATATATATATATATATATATATATATATAAGGGAGTGTGGAAGGGAGTGTTTTATATAGCTTATAAAACAAACAGTTATACACATATACACAACATAATTTTAAAGGCGAACCTCCATCCTATAACTTTACACTTCCTAATAGAAACTAATTTTTAACACTTCAGATGAATACAACACACCAACACACACACACACACAACGGAAAAACACATGAATAACATTAAGAGAGATCTTGGTTCCTTTTACACAACTGCAGATACAAACTAAATATTAGAAAACATACTCTAAAGATAAACACCACACACCCAAACTCAACCACAACCACAGAGGCAGACGACAGTACATCTAGATAAGGACACAACGCAACAGGGGAACTCACTTCTGGCCTTGTGCGGTTTCTTGGAGGTTGGTTGCCAGCGTATCTCTGTCATATCGTTGCTGAGTGTGAAAAATCGATGGTATTGGCGGCTGTTGGACCGGACTTTGATCAGTTCGCTGCCATTCTGCATGTACGTGAGGCAGTCTTGGGCTGGAGACATAGAGAAGGTATTGCGTTAATTCTTGAAGGAAAGTTATATAACAAGCTTAGCAATAATGTAGATAAAGGCCATCTTGGGCTGGTGACATAGAGAAGGTATGGCGTTAATTTTTGAAGGAAAGTTATATAACAAGATTAGCAATAATGTGGATCTTGGACTGGGGGCATAGAGAAGGTATGAGTAGTATATTAGGTGAGGGTGAAAAAAAAACGCATTAAAATTACGTAACTAGGTCACTAATTACGTCACAAGGTCACTGATTACATCACAAGTCACAAGGTCACCGATGGTGATTACGTCACAAGGTCACCTCTGATTACGTCACAAGGTCACCTGTGGTGACCTATTGACCTACGTCCCCTCACCCTCCCCCACCCTAGGGTGGGGGAGTATTTTACTATATCTCATTGCGCCAGGCTCACCCTTCACCCTCACCCTTCACCCTTCACCCTGCGCCAGTTGGGGGAGTATTTTACTATATAACATGTTTAACCCTCACCCTTCACCCTTAACCCTGATCCCCCAGGTGGGGGAGTATTTTACTATATGATGATGTACCTCACCCTCCCCCAGGGAGTATTTTACTATATCCCGTTGTCCATCCGCCTCACCCTTCACCCTGCGCCAGGTGGGGGAGTATTTTACTATATGTCATTGTCCATCCGCCTCCCCCAGGCGGGGAGTATTTTCCTATATAGCCTTTGTTCACCCTCACCCTCACCATCCACGTCCGCCTGCGCCTGCGGTCCAAAAGGGACCTAATATACTACTGGTATGGCGTTAATTCTTGAATGAAACAACTACTTTAATATAGCACGTATAGCAATAATGTAGCTATTCCATGCATTATTGAGCTTGAGACTCTTCAGTAATTATGGCGCTAACTACTGAAAGAAAGTACTACTTTTATATAACAAGTCTAGCGACAGTGTAGAAACTGCTGGAAGTATGGGGCTGAACACATAGGACAGGCATAGCTTTAACTGTTAAAAGTACTACTAGTAAGTAGAACAATAAGGTAGCAATTGTAACACGGTGATTGTATGTACCTATATGGAGAGAAAATACCATTTGTGAAAGAAAATACTAATAAAAAATGTTGCAACTGAAGTTAGTTATTACATGAAGAACATTGTTTTAATTATTGTTAAGTATATAATAAAAAAAATAAAACCAGGTCTGGAAGCATAAAAATTCCCCCACTGTATAAAAATCAATTGACTTGCACTATATTAAATGCATAAACAAATATCGTTTATCAGATACCTTACTACTGTCAAAATTAATCCGGCCATTACCTCTACATTTGTAAATTATTGTCAAGTTACATATGAGTGTATGCATTTTTTACTATACTTTTATATCGATTAAACCACGAAGACGAACAACAATGACGGATCCGAGTTCTAATGCCGCCTGGAAATACAGTAAGTTTAGCTTAGGGCCCAAAATATTTTACAATCACCAAAGGGTTAACGCCCCTATCAACTCCCACACCGATCAAGTCTATTTTTATGTCCGCGTGTCATTATAAATTAATTACGACACAATCTCGGGCGAGAAATAGCCACCAATCAGCTCAGCTGTCAATGTTTATAGAAGCGATGGCACATCCAACAGCTCCAATACAAATCACAGTCAGCAGCAGTATAAAAATTAAAAAAAAACTAATACCCCTCTTTTTCTTTAGCAGGTAATAAAGATCTTCACATAATTTGTTCGGTTTGACATTTTCATATTCGCATCGATAACCGACTTAGGGCACGTAACCGATTATTCTCGAGTAATCAGATGAGCGATTACGTGGAGGGGGAGGGGGAGAATTATTCGAGTAATCAGACAATGTACACGTGGATCGGTCCGGTGTCACGTTCTTCCAGATCCTGACGACATGGAGAATCGATTCGCCAGACCGTGCCAAATCAGACGGATCCGGCCCGGGGGTCGGTGCTGCTCAACTTCTGGCACCCGTGTCTCAAGATGGCGATGTATGTGAGGGTGGGGGCGTTTAATTCTGGCACCCGTGGCGATGCATGTGAGGGTGGGGCCGTTTAATTCTGGCACCCGTGGCGATGCATGTGAGGGTGGGGCCGTTTAATTCTGGCACCCGTGTCTCAAGATGGCGATGTATGTGAGGGTGGGGCCGTTGAAACCAGACAGCTGCTTCTCGACTGCTATACAGGATATGTTGTAAACATGAGACTTTAAAAACTCAAACCGGAACAAATAAACGGCATTTGTTACCAATATACAGGATATGTTGTTAACATGAGCCGTTTAAAAATTCCAATCGGAACAAAAAAAACGGCATTTGTTACAAATATACAGTCCTAATCTTGATACTATATTTGACTCTAATCCAACTTCCTACCCCCGAAGCTAGCACTAATCATACCCCTGACATTAACATACGATACCTGAAGTCAAAATAACCTCGATATTATATATTATATTATTATCTCGGCATTTTTTACACGCAAAAAAAAAAGATTATTGAAAAAAGATTACAAGCACCCCAGGCTAGGCATGAATTACACGAGCAAATGATGGCGTCAATGTCTGATCAATGATCACCGCCACAACTGTCACGTGACTTACTCTAAGACCCAACCACACCACCACCAACAACAACAGCATCTCAGGACGTGTTCGTCAATCGCGACGCCATGCATGTATTGACACAACCAACCCGTCGGGTTGTTTAGTCTGGGCGGGGAGTTGGGGGCTGGGGGGCTTGTAAAACAAGGGGAAGACAACTCGTCCGTCACGAGTAGTAAACAAAGGGAATATACCCGTGATCACAGTTTACCTTGGCTGATGCCGCTTAACAAGATGATGAAAGGTGCCGGACATTTGCCAGAGAGACGATTTCCGACAAGCCAATAGAAAGGTGCCGGACATTTGCCAGAGAGACGATTTCCGACAAGCCAATAGAAAGGTGCCGGACATTTGCCAGAGAGACGATTTCCGACAAGCCAATAGAAAGGTGCCGGACATTTGCCAGAGAGACGATTTCCGACAAGCCAATAGAAAGGTGCCGGACATTTGCCAGAGAGACGATTTCCGACAAGCCAATAGAAAGGTGCCGGACATTTGCCAGAGAGACGATTTCCGACAAGCCAATAGAAAGGTGCCGGACATTTGCCAGAGAGACGATTTCCGACAAGCCAATAGAAAGGTGCCGGACATTTGCCAGAGAGACGATTTCCGACAAGCCAATAGAAAGGTGCCGGACATTTGCCAGAGAGACGATTTCCGACAAGCCAATAGAAAGGTGCCGTACATTTGCCAGAGAGACGATTTCCGATAAGTCACGGTGCCGGACATTTCCCAGAGAATCGATTCCCGACAATAGAAAGGTGCCGGACATTTGACAGAGAGACGATTCCCGACAATAGAAAGGTGCCGGACATTTGCCAGGAAGTCGATTCCAAACAAGCCAATCATTAAACGAATTATTTTCCACCGGTGTGAAGTGGGCTATATTTAATTAATTTCAATTAGCAAAAAAGTGGGCGTGGCTTATTTTGTTTGTTTCAATAAACATCTGCTCCCATAAATAAATGCAAAAAGCAACATCCGTAATTTGTTGCTTTGATCTAAACCAAAGAACATACGCCGGTTACTTACAAAAAACCATCAGTAAAACATTTAATTATAAAACACTGCTCATCTGTTTCTTTGATCTAGCCATATGTTGGGAACGTATTGTCAGCAGATGTTACAAAACCCGTTCAAAGGAGCAATGGCTTCTATTCCGCATTTAATACTGGCTAACGAGAGCTATAAGAGAATTGCTGAAACCAGCTACATGCACTAACCATAACATAACTATACCTCCAACTCAGCATAACAGTACTGTATAACAACTCTAATAATACTTATGTATATTGCGTAACTCTATTTTAATTAAGGCAAACATGCTTCTAAATTAACGATTTATCGAACTCTTTATTTAGATGATCTTAAGACAACATTTACTAAGCAAAAAAAAAGGGGGGGGGGGGGGGGAGGCGGTACTTAAGTATATTGTATAACTTAATTTTAATTAAACCAAAAATTCTTCTAAAATAAGGACTGATCTAACTCTACATTTAGATGATCTTGAGACAACAATGAAGACAAATATGCTTCTAAAATAACGATTTACCTAACTCAACATTTATATGATCTTGAGACAACAATGAAGGCAAATATGCTTCTAAAATAACGACTGATCTAACTCAACATTTATATGATCTTGAGACAACAATGAAGACAAATATGATTCTAAAATAACGATTTATCTAACTCTACATTTAGATGATCTTGAGACAACAATGAAGACAAATATGCTTCTAAAATAACGATGTATCAAACTCTACATTTAGATGATCTTGAGACAACAATGACGGCAAATATGCTTCTAAAATAACGATTTATCTAACTCTACATCTAGATGATCTTAAGACAACATTTACGAAGCCAAAGAGGGAGGTAAAGACATGCATTAGTCTAATGAGAACGGTCAACACATCCCTCTGACCAGCGCCACTCCAATCAATACACAATCAGCACGAAGCTTTGGGTCGATGCCTCGGTTGTCGGCCACCGTCCAGCATGCTTCATCCTCAACAAGTGCGCCAATGTCAATTCACAAGACTCACTCCTATCGTGACGTAGGATTCGAAGAGAAATTTCCGATTTTTATTATTAGCTAGACATAAGATCCTAATCGTGAAAACGGAAGTTCCCGATTGTGGTCATTACCTAAAAGAACATACTAACCTCAGCAGCCTTGAAAGCTAAACAAATAAAGTAACTAATGCCATCTAAATAATACTTTGATAATTTTTTTTCCGTAAGAGCGTAGATTCTTCATACAGGGTTAATTCCATTTGTAAATCTAAAGCAAACAGTATGTAACTAAGAGAGCGCATGTTACAAAAGCTTCCTCTCGTAGAAGGTATGTAAATAGGGCCGATAAGCCAGTGTGTGCACACATGGAGATTAACATATAGAGCTAAATCCACATAGGTGTAAGGGTTAAGATTAGAATTAGGATTGAATCAAATCGCATTTTTTTTTTAAGTTTAGGGTAAGTGTAATGTTAAAATATATAGACTACATACTATTTTTTTAAACGATGGGTATTTAAACAATGTATTTAATAGTTTCTTAATTAAACGCAAAACTTAAGCTAGGTTTAGCGTTTGCGTTCAATGGATTGTGTTGGGGTTTACTTTAGCGGTAGAGTTATGTTTAAGAAGATGTTATGTTTAATGTTGGTGTTTATATTGTGCTTTGAGTTTTTGTTACATACATTCTCTATCACAGTTGGTGATTAATCAAACAAAACGTCAGGGATAAGAAAGCCGTTACGGATAGTACCAAAGTTTGTTAATGGTTACGTTAAAGCAGGTTAGTGAGTAAGTGTCAACATTTAACGTTAAGAACACACCCAGTAGCAAGTCTCCGCATCAAAGTTACCAACCCGCAACAAAGTAAACTTTGACGTGTGCTTAAAAACGGAATCCCCGTTTTACCCATTCCTAGATCAACCCTTAGGCTCTGACAGAAAAGACGCATTAAAATCGCATTTCAAAAGTCACTTTAAAAGCCATAAAAAACTTAACAAAAAGCACTTTTTAAAAAAAAAATCCACTAAAACGCGCGGACTTCCGCGAAAATTAAAAAGTCCGCGCAGATTCTCTGTGATGAAAGCGTCTACATAATGAAAGAGAGTACAGTGTATCGTGATGTTTAACAGAACACTCGGAAATTGCTGCAATTTGAACTAGAGACGGGCATAAAAAAAAAAAAAAAAAAAAAAAAAAAGAGAAGCTATAAATAGACATAAAAGGCCGAGACGAAAGTGCTATTTATATTGCTCAATTGCCTGCACATGATGGCACACATTCACCATACAAATAGTTTTGTATTCAGCTGTAGCTGTTGTTATAGTGGGTTGGTTATGTCCAGGATAATGGGATAAATGTGTTAATTCAGTCAATTATGGGGTAATATTTATTATGTCTATATGGTATTTACATGACCTTTTATATGTTAATGAAGCACAATTACTTACAGGACGAGTGCATGAAGTTGAAAGAGGATGTTTTGGTGTAGATCGTGTCATTTGTTTACATTTAGATCGTCTATTTGACGACTCAAACGACATTTAACATGTGCAAATACAACTCTAGTGTGGACGAGTATCCTTTGTTTACATTTAGATCGTCTATGTGGCGTCCCATACGACACTTAACATGTACAAATACAACTCTAGTGTGGATGTGTATCATTTGTTTACATTTAGATTGTCTATTTAATGTCCAATACGACATTTAACACGTGCAAATACAACTCTAGTGTGGCCGAGTGGTAAGTATAGATCTAAGTTCCTGTTTCAAAGTGCGCAGTGTTTATTTCTGGAATGATATTGTATTTAAGAAAATACAAATGGAAAGTCACCCTGTTGGACCAGATAGGACAGGTGAAGCAGAGTTAACCTGTTTATTTTTTCAAAACGGCATTTATTTTAAAGTATAGCGTGATCACTTTAATGACCAGTCGACATGATTTCCCTAACTAAAGTCAGGTACCCATTGGGACAGGATGAAATCCTGGACGGTAGATGGAATCGAGTTCGGGAACCGAACTCGACGTGGGGATAGCTATCGTGCGCTATCACTCGACCACGTAGCAGTGGCGAACTCGTATACATATTATGAGAATACGTTCAGTGTATAGTTTCAAGTAACCTTCTCAATGATTAAAACTTGGGTACATGAAAAAGTAGAAGTAAATCAATGGGGTGATCGAATGCTAGAGGCTGATGAATCGGTCGATTAACCCTCAATGGGCGAACTGTGTGAGCCTCTATTAGACTCTATTGACGGGATGAGAAGAGAAAAGCTTGTAGAGGGAGATAATCTATCATGTCCTGGCATTGTAAGCCACACAGTTTGTATAGGACAATACATCATACAGTTTATATAGGGCCGCCTAGACAGGTGATGTGTTTATATCACACAGTTTATATAGGGCCGCCTAGACAGGTGATGTGTTTATATCACACAGTTTATATAGGGCCGCCTAGACAGGTGATGTGTTTATATCACACAGTTTGTATAGGGTAATAAGCCACACAGTTTGTATAGGGCCAGCTAGACAGGTGATGTGTTTATATCACACAGTTTATATAGGGCCAGCTAGACAGGTGATGTGTTTATATCACACAGTTTATATAGGACACTACGTCACAGTTTATATAGGGTCAGCTGGAGAGGTGATGTTTATATCACACAGTTTATATAACACAGTTTATATAGGGCCAGCTAGACAGGTGGTGTGTTTATATCACACACTTTATATAGGACAATACGTCACACAGTTCATATAGGGCCAGCTGAGATGGTTTTATACAGGTGATGTGTTTATATTACACAGTTTATATAGGACAATACATCATACAGTTTATATAGGGCGAGCTAGACAGGTGATGTGTTTATATCACACAGTTTATATAGGACACTACGTCACAGTTTATATAGGGTCAGCTGGAGAGGTGATGTTTATATCACACAGTTTATATAACACAGTTTATATAGGGCCAGCTAGACAGGTGGTGTGTTTATATCACACACTTTATATAGGACAATACGTCACACAGTTCATATAGGGCCAGCTGAGATGGTTTTATACAGGTGATGTGTTTATATTACACAGTTTATATAGGGCCAGATGGAGAGGTGGTGTGTTTATATCATGTTGTCTATAGGGCAATACGTCACACAGTTTATATACGACGAGGTATACATGGTTCTATAGAGGTGATGTGTTTATATCAAGTTGTCATATGACATCAGGACATTACGCACACAATGTTTGCACTAGCAGCTATATACGGTTTTACAGAGGTGATATAGAGCTGTCTATAGGACAGTAGAGACACATCTCACCGACCACACATGTCTATCTAAAGCTGAGTATTAAACATAAACGTTTAATTAGGAGCGTCAAAACAAAAGACAAAATTATGTTCAGCCCTTTGGCTTAAGGTTAGGGTTAGTTTTATCTTCATCAATCGTAACCAAACAATAAGTCAGTATTCTACACTTGTAAACTACCAGAACATTGAACAAGAAAATTATCGCTAAATAAATGCCGGACTATCAAAGTGTAAATCGCCACCATCCCTTCAACCCCCCTCCCCCTCCACAATAGTATCCTCAGTAAGAGATAAAACCTTATGTTTTGTTAAAAAAAAACGTGAAATCTCCCGGGGGATGGGCGTCCATTCAGACTCGCTTCATTTTAATAGCTCGCCAGATTGGCGATCATTCGCAAGCCAGGCACACGGCACTGACTGGGAAACTTGGACCAAAGTGGCTGCATTCTAAACGACGTCCCGGGGGGCCCCGGGCCATCTACGACTGATCAATAGCAAATAAAATATGCTTCAATCAACAATACACCTAGTAAGAGCGGAAGTGGCTTACATGGGAGAAAAAAATAAAGTGCACGGTGTGATTAGAGATATCCCCCGTGTTAGAAGATCATATCAAGAGGACGAGGATGTGAAGAATGCAATCCTACACTGGCTGTCGATTAGACGGATGACCGACTGGTCACTCAAGACGTCCACTGATACATGGATAAGATGATCATTTATTTCCCACCCTATTCCCGTCCCTCCCCACC